>NC_143583.1:208091489-208459930 GCF_048544385.1 Mastigoproctus giganteus
CATCAACTACAGAGTGACAAAATACAGAACTGTGTACTTCATCACTTCATCCATATTAGTATAAACTGTCTGCCCTTCAATCTTAGTTATAACAGAAACTCAGTAAAACAAATAGTGAAAGTTGAGTAAAACTCAGAGAAAAGTTGTATTACTGCACAAGCAAAGAATCTTCATGCAATCACAAGACAATCTCCCTATTCACACGTTCCCAAGAGGGCAGAAACTGTAGCCCGCTACTCGGAGAAGCGGTTGAAGCTATTTAGAAATAAGGTTATTACAGAGAATGAAATAATGTTGTTTTATTGACAATATATTATATTGATATAATTATTAAAGTGTTGTTGAAAAAATGCTGGAACTAAGGTATAAGATTCGGCTGTTTCCTTAATTCATATAATTTGAACATTTTTAATCCAAAGGGGTGAATAAAGGCAACGTCCTAAATAGCTCAAGTTTTCCTTTAATTTGCATAAAATTAAATCTTCCCTTGCTGCATTTTATTATTGAATAATAATTGCAATCTTATACAACGAGTTTTGTTGCTAAAACTGCTGAATCTTCCTACAGACAAAATGCGACAAGCGGCACCCTAAAAGTCAAGATGCATTCTTTATCACTAAATTTTCATTTTCTGAATAAATTGTATTCTACTGTAATCGTGTCATTTTGCATCCATTTCTCTGATACTGGAAGGTTCGTTACGAACTAACTTTTTTGTTAAACTGAAAGCTCCACTTCAAGAAAATTGGAGATATTTGAAGAGAAAAACCACGAAAGATCACTCTCCTAATTGGTTTTTGCGTTAAAGTATAATTTCCCCTTCCTGTGAAATCAGGCTTGTACACACTCGGTTGAGGAAAATGAGGTTTTTCATATGTCCTGTCAGTCCCGATCTAAATCTGTGCAGTGGAATAAGAGAACATTTTTTTCAGTTAATCTTGATACGTGCATCTGTACCTAACAGTATTTTATATTCTTGCAAAATAAATCCAGTCTGTTACTGCCCGTTTCTGGAACTTCCATGTTTAACTGAGCCCCCACTGTAGATTTAGTTTCCAAATGTTGAACATCTTTATAACCATTCAATATCGCTAAACAGAATAGGGTGATTTTTTTTTTTTTGCTTGTTTGTGTTTGCTTCTGGACTCAGAAGGTCCTGAAGAACCCAACTGTAACAGTTAGATAGCTTGTAACACAAAACCCGAGAGGCAGTCTATACAATATTAAATGTTCCAAAAACAACATCCATCCTTGTTTACAATTACAATGCATGCCACGATGTATCTTATTCTCGTTGGTTTTATAACCAACTTTCGCATTTTCTGACTTGGACATGAAACACTTAGATACGTCGGTATTCACAAACTTCTGCCTTAGCATTGCATATACTAATACTTTTACTAATTCAGCGCGTTGAATGTTTTATACCTTTATGTTCTATTTCAGTCGTTGTACCCACCGACAGCTCCAGGTGGAAAAACTACTCCACGTTCTACACTGGATTCTTAGCTATAGAGTTCCATGCCTTCAAGCATATTAAGAGTCACAAACGGTAGACATTATATAAAGCATGCAACCAACAACTTTTAAATAAAAAAAAATAAAGATTAAATATACCCTTTCAATAGACAAAGGCTGTTCGGCACTGCTCGTGTTCTGACAGGTTATATGTAGCATCCATTGAATGTTTAAAGGTAACCGATGATGATTTGGAGGCAGTATTTGTAATAAAAAGCAACCATGATAGATGGATAATGTACAATCCCACATGACGCATCAATCAATTTACCTTTTAACATCAGCCAATTAAAACAAATTTCTTACAGTTTCTTTATTAATACATATTACCCTGCGAGATTACAGCAGGTCTGTGTTTGTTTCACTTTTTCACTGTTTTTCTTTATTATCGCAATTTTAGTTTGTGCAATGTAAACAGAGGAGTTTCAAATGAGTGTTATTTTTATTTTGAATGGTGGCCTTCACGAAAAAGATCCCAGATTGATTCAGACACTCCCGTCATAATACCATGACACCTCTTATGATGGTCTTTATTTTTGTGCTTCAAGCTAGGGTTATCATCCTCCACATTGGACATCACAAATACTCTTGGTAAACCTTTTCTTCTTCCAGGTATCAGCATGAACTGCATACACCCCAACATTCCTGAAAATTAAATCCTCAGCCAAAAAAACACAGTTGCTTTTCATATGAACTGTTGTCACCTTCCACCATAGAACATTTCTCGTATGTAGTCTTTAAGAAGATAACTGGAGCCAAATTATGCTTTTAAGAAAATTACATATAAAATCAGCATTGATAGCACAGAAATGAGTCCTCTTTGTACTTCACAGTCAAAGCAGAATCAAATATAATATATGCAATGCAGTCAGGAGAAATGAAGGTTGCACACATAGCAGTCTACCATGCTTTATTCAGAATTTTCTGCCATGACATTTCAAGTTCGTTGCGAAAATATGATATCATATTTCGTTCAAGACTCACCTCAAAATCCCAATTCACTTAAAAAGGCAAAGTTCAATCAAAACTTAACCGATGGCAACAAAACAAACTGATCTGTACAGGAAAAAACAAGCTACATCACGATATGAACGTTGTTGACATGCGTAGTAGGAAGGCATTGGTACGCAACGATTCTCGTTTTATTTTAGCCACACCTTGTAGTTCACCTTCGGAATTTTCAACCTTCCTTTTTAAATATTTAATATTTTGAGAAATGCCATTACTTTGGTTTGGTATTTATTAATATTTTTATTTGTCTAATAAAATTCCAGTGTAAGTCCGCCACAAAAAAATAAAGTAAAATGAAACGGAGCTGAAATTGTTACTGAACTCAATGCAAACTGCAACAGTCTGCTTAATCCTTAGAATTTAGGAGAGTGCATCAAACGATATTTTTCTGTCTTTATTACTCGGTATGGCTGTTGTTACCGGAGACCTGTTTATCTTCCAATATCCTTTCTATATATATATAACTGTTTATCTTGAAGCAGGCACCCTCTCTTTCCTCGAGGAAAAATGACTTCTTTTTCTTTTCCTGCAATTTCCTGTCTATGTTCTAACAAGCGAACAACACGAGATAGTTACCTAACAAGGAAGAAAAAGAAAAAAACACTATTTTGGTCTAACTGGCAGATGGACAAGGGGGCCAGTTAATAATTTACTGTTAGTGGCGCAAAAATAACATTAAATTTGGCTCGTGTATCGTTATTTTTTTAACTTTTTGTAATGCTTTTGTATTTCTTTTAGTTGTGTACCATAAAGAAACAGGATAATAATAATATAATCGATACTGTAATATTTATTATATCAGTAGCTCGAGGAATGCCAACCGATGTGGCACGAGCAATGATTGCAAATAAAAATAGAAAACCTGGTGCGTATATACGGGTTCTGACTGAAATCACGTTTTCTCTGCACCAATAATAACGTAAGATTTTTGTGCGGTTTTATTTCTTGGGGAATATACCTAGCAATAAGACAGTGTATTGCGATGCCTTCATAAAATATAGGGTCATTTTAGGATTGTCTGCCAGAATCATTGAAATACGATTCGTTTGATTTTTCAATCAAAGTGATTTATCTGTGGAATTCCTTCTAATGGAAATGGGCTCTACCATTATGAACATTATTGATTTATGGACTTTCCAGAATTATAGGTCTGTACTAGATATAACTGGCGAAGGCAAGCGACCTATTGATATCTGGATTATGTTTTGGTTGCGAGACTGATTGATGATATTTTACTATAATGCGTGCTATTAACCAGACGGCCATTTTAGAGATTTTCGATTTGGAGACTAAATAGTAGTAGCAGCAGTAGGACCTGGAAACGCAGTGACAAAATGTTCCCATTATATGAAAAATGCTCTCATATGAAAATCAGAAACGTCCAACTGGAAACGGCCAAAAACATTTTGCTTTTTTTAGCTGAATGTCAGATAGTGATATGTATGAAATTAGGGTAAATAAATTTATGTGGTTAGGATCTATCTTTTATACTAAGTCCTTGGTATGAATCGTCTAATGCAACCCCGTTTTTCATGGTCCTGACCGTTACTCATACACTTTTGCAACCACGATAAATATTTTTGATCACAATTGTGGTAGACAGACTGAACACAAGTATCCCGACATTTTGGTGTTCCGAAAATCCCACCTCCAATATGGCAAGTATTATAACGGCTGCGCTAGTCTGATTTCATTGAGACGTGCTCTCCGTCCTCCCTACAATCTGGAACCGAATTCCTGTTATCATTCCTTGCTCTGAAGTGTGTTTTCGTGAGTGCAATGATTATAGCAATAAGGGGTTTAAAAATAAAACACTTATGAGTCAGCTGTGGCTTAGAACCAAAACTTAATGTGTATAACATCTCTAGCGTGAAATGGGTACGTAAGAAGCATTGCTTCGCCGTAACTCCTTATCTTTATCTAGCCATATTTAAAAATTCACTTGGTTTCGCTGCCTCCAACACAAAAATAACATGGACCTGCAAATTGAAACTTGTAAAATGAGCTTCTTTAACGTTACATTTAGTAACTTTGCAACTATCAATTTTTCTAGTATCGCGTTAAGAATTTTCCACAGAATTGATTATTCTGTTTACTAATAACGAACCTAATAATTACTACTACTAATAATAATTACTAATAATAATAATGCTGTTTAATTTTTGCCCATTTTATTCAAATACATGCCATACAGAACAAGATAGTAATTATTCAACTTGACATCCACGAATTATTAAAGGACAGACCTAAATACCATTTCAGGCCTATGTAATTAAAGAATAATTAATACCGATAATTTGTTTCTGTTAATGTTGAAGCAATAAAATTAACCAAAATAATTACTCCCATTCCAATGCTGAAAATACTTTATTAGATACTACACTACAATTCTTCACCCACTCTCATACTCAAATTCTATTTAGCGAAGAACTCGTTCCAGACCTCGTGCCCATCTGAAAATCTGGCGAGCCACAATGAAAACAAACATGAAGTGGGCTGCAGTGAATAGTACAAGAGATTCCTTTAAAGCATTAAACAAGAATTCCCAAGGAGTCATCGATCTTATCCTAATTGTGCGACTTCGGTGCCGACTTTGAATCTTAACAGCCGAGATCCACAACTTGTGAATTCTTCTCCACCGTTGGATTTTACGGAGAAATATTTTCTTGCGATACCATCTCTGGATTTTAAGAGCGGACTCTTCTTCCTCCGTTTTCTTCTTGTGTCCGCGATAGATCACTGCTCCCAAAACAAAGGCGTAAAGGACAATGGGTACAAGCATAAGCATTTTAAGAAATGTATTTTGATAAACAGTTTAAATATTTCGATAATCAATGGGCTACAATGAACAGTTCAAGAGCGTCCTTTAAAGCATTCAACAAGAATTCCTGGACAGTCATCGATCTTATTTTAATTCTGTTACTTGTTTGAGCCCTAAATACATTTTGTTCTGTCAAAGGACGGATATTATAATACTACTCTGGCCCTCCTTTTACAATAATAAACACTTTAAAGAAGCCATCTGCTGTCAGTACAAATGACATAATTAATCAAGAAATAAACTGAAAAAGTATCTTAAGGAACACTTTACCTCTTCTGTCCACCTATTTTTTTTCTTGTAGCATTACGTTACATCACTTCTAGCAAATTTCTCGTATTCAAGACACTATTTAACAAAAGTACTTCAGATTAAAAGTATTTTGCATCACGAAGACAAACCATTCATCTGCGAAAATCCTGCCAAAATAAAACTCGGGAAAACATCGTTTGTTTTTTAGCAAACAAAACACATTGCCAGTACAAAAGTATATGGAATCTAAATAAACATGTTCTCCTCAAAAGCAGTAATGAAGTACAACGGAGATTTTTATCAGGTATTTGGAGTAGCGCACAATCAAGTTGATAACAACCGTATCATAACAAGTTCATAAATTTAATAGTACAAATACATTAATAAATTTTAGCTGGAATATGAAATGTGATTACCATTGTACGGCTATCAATAAATTCACTTTTTTATAAGGAAGGCAATGTAAATGTGGTTTTCCCCAAGTAATTTTTGTTTTCCAAAATATACGCCATACTGTAGTTGCTTGGGTTTTGCAGCACCAACGATTCATGCCATATTGTGGGTGATGAGAAATTCATAACTCACTGGAAAGTTTACTCCGCCTGAGACTGGCTAACTACAGCTTCGTTTGAAGAGAACTTCAGGTTTCCCTTTAGTCAGAGACGGGAATCGAACCCAGACTGCCAAAAGAGTGCCAAGTGGAGAAACATACTGTGCTGCCATAGAGAATGTATGGATACTCTTAAGGTTCGGGAACGATGGACTGATATCTCTAAGACGAAGTTGCTCAAATGCTGGCTGCATTTATCTATTCTCTGACTCACATCACGTTTCAGACAATTTTCAAAATAATGACAGCGAAAAGTCTTACGTAGTTAGTTCAGAAAAAAATTTAAGTGCAATTATGTGAATGGCGTCTTGTCCAGATATACGCTTTTGAGTATGTGCGCTAACATCATTTTTAATTTAAGCCAATAGCTAATCCATTCATTAAAAAAAAAAAGAAACAATCTTCTGTGTTTATGTAGAGATTGAGCTCTTCACTGTCCCTTCAGAAACAGTTTTGGTAATTAAAATTGTCTTTTTGATGGTATCTTAATTAAGTTAGCAAAAATTACATAATTACTTAGTTTACTTTTTTGTTGGCTTAATTACGTTTACCTCCTTTTAATGGAACTCGTTTGAAGCAACCGGTGAAGAGAGTTAAGGCTGGAATTGTGTTGGATGCGATGTTAGCTGAGCATTGAAGTGTGCAAGTCGCCCGTGAAAATAAGGTCATGAAGAAACGCTCCACTTCGTCCTATTGCATTGTCCATATACATCTTGGCAAAACAAATGCCCTCGAGACTCACATACTCCGATACAACAGCTTCGGACATAATTTCAATGGAGTGGTTGAGTAACGCACTCTAAGAAGCACTCCCTAATGATCAGCGATCGGCACGAAAACTGTCCATCAAAAAGAGATTGAGTTACATTACCTGAAGGCCATTTTAACAGGAGTTATTCTTTATTAAACCAACTGTTGGTTTCTTCCAATAAGTAAGGACTTTTTTTTATAATCTTGTATCCAGGTTTCTCTCCTCTCGTTCAAATGCGTGGAAGTTAGGAAATTTTCGATTTCACTGAAGCCTGAACTTTAACTTCCATAATTATTGAAGCAAGTTACCATAGCGACAGGTAATTGAATTCTGCTTTTTTTATGCCTGCAACAGAAGTAAATCAAATTTTCTATTAACTGGAAGGCTGGACACAACAGCTGGCTGGTTTAAACCTGTAACAGATAATTCTATTTTCACACCTCTCTGCAAGCAGCTTCTCACTTTTCTTGAATTTAGCGCAGGGAGTGAGTAATCCTGTTAACTTATAAGACTGGTGTAATGAATACCACGCACGCCAGGTTAGTTAAAATTAAGGTCGCTAACTACATTCTGTGCTTCGATATTGCGACTATTAATTGAAGGAAAAATTAAGTTGTGAATCTCGCATGTTTGTTGGGTTGTCGGATCAATTGATTTTATGCTGATGAAACCCTTTCTAATGCAATTAATAAAATAAATGATGAAATAAAAGTACCGGATACTCCTCCACACTATTGCTTACCTCTTCTTAATCTCAGTGATTAAACATTGCACTGCGGAAAACCAGAATTTTTCCGGCCAAGCTGCAATCTTCAGATTTAACAAATACTAAAATATGCCTTGCCTTTGGACACTTAATTAAAAACACATAACAAAATTAATATACTGCCTTTGTATCTTTCTTTTAATTCCTCCCTCCTACAAATGATGAGGGAAGTTCAACCGGCAGTAAGTAATTAGATGCTTTACGTTCGGCCTCGTCAGGGGCCAGATGAAATAAACTCTCTGAGAAGGAGATTAAATGGTATGCGTTAAGAGAGCAAGTTTCTTTCACCTTGCTTACCTTAGGAATTAAGTAAGTTTTTTTTTTTTACTTTTTGGGCTTTTACTTTTCTTCAGGATGTTTATGGATATTAAAATACCTAGGAAGTCGCTTCCGTTTTCTCAAGGTAGGAATTCACAACTGCCATCACTAATCAGATTTCTCAGTTATTTTTTTATGTTATGCTTTCAGTTTTCTGACTGAAAGAATCCAAAACTCCAGTTTAGAATTTAACCTTTTCTGGGTGTATTATGAAGAGTTGTAGAGCATAACTAAATTAAGTGGCGATATTCATTACCTAGAAGCTAGATGTTTTTAAAAATAACGTGAATTAAACTTGCATTCACATGGTATGGCTTTATTTTGTTCTGGAGCATTCTTACTTATGACAGCTGGACCACACGATAGAGCATTCTGTAATCCTACAAGCATTTTGACTATGCTAGTAATGGTTGTTCAGTGGTGGCACATGATGATCAGACATCCCAATTTTGGGCGTTAATATCTTTGGTCCTCAAAAGTTCGGTGGAGGCAACTTTTGATTTGTTCCAACTTTCATGGAAAGTTATTTTTCTGAACTAAATATGCGATATTAAAATTGATAGCAAATAATTTGGTAAATTAACTATTTATTATGTTAATGTTAATTAAAATTATTTAACAAACGAGTCTCGTAATTGCATCCTTATATACTTTAGTTCATGCTATCAAATACACAAAAAACAGATCGCCATAATGGCAAAGTTCAATGCACAATATGTATGACATTAAGTAGCTGTGCTAATGATTGTACCATTGCAAAAGCTTCATGGAAATAAACAAAAGAAGTGAAACGATGAATTCTGGCTACGCGTGATCTATCAAACTTTGGAAAATGTCTTATCGTGGGTGCACATTTAGCAAAACCCACGATTCAAGGAAACTAAAAACATAACTGGTTTCTCAAAAGCATCCATCTCAAAGGTTTTTAATTTTAATGACTAGAAAACAAGGCATTCTTCCATATCTCAAAGGCATAAGTTTGGCAGAAAAACAAAATTTGTAGAGCGAAACCGGGATACTGGAGGACTGTAACTGTACGGAAAAATAGGACATAGCGCGCAACAAATATCTGAATTCAAACAAATCTAGAACTACCAGAATTCAACCCGTATTATCCATAGAGAATTAAAGAAATTGGACACTACCAGCCGCCTGCCAATTCGGAAGCCACTTGTTTAAGAGACAAACAAAAAATCCACTTGCAGTGGGGCCGAGAATGTCAAACTGTACATAGGAAAAATGGAAGAAAGTCATGTGGTCAAACGAATCACGGTACACTGTTTTGCACTGATGGTAGGCAATGAGTGTGGCGAGAACTGGCCTGAACTAGGTTCGTTGATACCACACGAAAGTAAAATGTCATCCAGGGACTACCTGGATTTTGTCTAAGATCTACTGCAACCCTTCAATTTTACCTTTTTATCCCAAAGGTGATGGGCTACTTTATGAATAACAGCGAATCGTGCAAGAATGGTTCTGAGAACATGACACAGATTTCCACTATCTTCCCTGCCATCCACTAGATGTCAGTCCTATTGAGAATGTATGGGATATGCTGGAGAGAGCTATTCGGCAAAGCAAGTCCTCTTGCTTAAAATGTGTCGCAGCTGCGCGATATTTTGCTCGAAGAAAGGTTACAATTAGATCAACCGCACTAAAACACCTTATAGAATCCATGCAGCGCCGCACACACTTCGAAGTTATTCGAAACAAAGGAGGATCAATTTGATACTGAATAAAAGTTCGTATTGTTTTGTCCCCTGTGTGTGTACTTCGTTTTCCGAAGGGATTTTAACCCAAATCTCCCAAAACAAGTGAGGAAACCATCATCCAGTTAGAGAGAACTATGGTATTCCTTTTATAAGATTAATTATGTGCTGCCAAAGTGACGAAGATTTCACTATTCTCTCTTCCGCGGCTTTTCCCTTATTGATTTTCTTATTGCAAAGTTGTTTCTTGGAATACATTTTGAATGCTTTGATGTTTGCTTTAACCGGAGACAAAAGAATTCTCCTGGCCGAACAGCCTATTGAAAATGTTGGTAATAGCTGCACCTACATATGGGATGTGACGCGACATAGATGGGACAACTCACTTTGAAAGCAATTAATTAACAGTAGCATCATAATGGACAGTACAGAAAACGTTAACACGTGGCAAGGAGGAAACTAGTTAAAAACTTGCGTCCAACTTTAAATAACTCGATACAAAGTAATTATCGTTCATCTTTTGAAACTAGTAGAGTAGTAATTAACCGCGAGAAAAACCACTGCTGAGATTTTCCTCGTTGAAAACTCTAAGGAAGTTTCCTGACAGCAAAGTAATATTTACGAGTACTCAATCCCTTTTTTGAAGGAGGTGGAACCACCATTTATTTATCTAGCGAATGAATGGAAATTTTAAAACATTAGTGCTTCCCACACCAGCTGCCTTTATGCAAAAAAGCAATCATAAGTACAAACCTTTCTTCATTTAAGTGGATTCTGAATTAATTGCATCTCCATCAATGATTTTACTTCCTAAGTGCGACGAGATCTCTCTCCTTCAATTCCACGGATTTCCATTTTATAAAACTTAATAAAATTCTTCCATCAATTCATCCTAAAAGAAGGCTTTGTCATTTTATTCCTTTTAACGTGTCCTTGGTAATAACCAAATAGATGACGTTATAAATCTACGTATTTTTGAAATTCTCTCTCTTTATATTTGAGAAGGAATTCCCTTGAAAGACATTTAAGTTTAACTTAATGAGCAACATTAAACATTATTTTTCCGAAATCCTTCTATCCTTTTAGGATTTTTTAGAATTTATTTCCAGAACTGATTCATTGAGTGACGTATAATTGAAATCCACTTTTGATTTTTTTTATTCTTTTTAGATTCCAATTTATATAACTAAATTTAAAAACAATGATCAACCACTTAAAATTGCCACTTGGAATGTCAGAAGTCTGTTCCAAGCAGGGAAATTAGAATATGTCGCAAAAGAACTTGGCGACATGAACATCGATATTTTGGCCTTAGGGAAGATGCGATAGCCAGGACAAAGCGAAACGAATCCAGTGAAAAGCCACAAACTTGTATACTCTGGTGGAAATGAACATCACAGAGGAGCGGGAATTCTTATCAGGAATCTGATCTTTTCTTTCCTAAATGGATACTGGGCTTTTTTAGACAGGATTTTTTTTAGCCCAATTTAATACTCTTCCAATGTAGGTCTGTGTACCAACAACGTCGTGCACTGATGAAGAATACGGAAATTTTCTGGAATACCTCAAATTCATCCTAAACTGGGCCAAAAGAAAAGGAAACAATGTAATTATGGGAGATTTCAATGGCAAAGTTGGAGCAGGCTGCGTTGGCAACACTGTTGGCCTTTTCGGACTTGGAACAAGAAACGAAATGGGAGATGCATTGGTTAACTTTTGTCAAGAGAATAGAATGAAATGGTCATTACGAACACTTGGTTCAAGCTGCCACCACGAAGACTATGCACATGGAAGGCTCCCAATGACGCCCAATCAAAGATTAATCGATATCAGATCGACTACATCATTACCAATCAGAGATTCCGAAACATAATCAAAAGCGTTAAACCCTATCTTGGAAATGATAACGGCTCAGACCACTGATAGGGAAGCTAGTTATAAAATTAAATACAGTTAAGACAAGGGACTAAAAAAAGGCTGGGACAAAGAAAAACTTAGCCAGTTTAAAGGAAAAATTTCAAGATGAGGAAAAATATAAGATATATGACAGTTTGATAAAACGGAAATAAGGAAGGCAGAACAGATATGGATGGAGGAGAGATGCCAAAGAATTGAATACCTGCAAAACGAGCATAAGGAACATCTACTGCACAAAGAAGTGAAGGAAGTAAGCAACATCAGGAAAAACTGCCCAAGACGTCACATTCTAGATAAAAACAACAAGGAAAAATAGTGGACAAGCAACAAAAAAGGACAGATGTTAAGAATATATGAGGGAACTATAATTCGATGAGGATAGACAACTAAGAAACGACAACATACAAACCGATGATGATCATAAAGACTTTCTGATGGAAGAACTGGAGCAAGTGATGAAGTCAATGAACGATAACAAAGCAAATGGCATTGATAACATCTCAGCCGAAATCCTCAAGTTGAACAGCTGTTGTTTTTCTCACAACAAGAGAAAAACAACAGCTGCTCAATATTTTCAATGATATCCTCAATGAAGAAAACCTTCCCCTTGACTTTCTGAGATCCATCTTTATTCCCATACCAAAAATACAGGAGCAGCAAAATATGCAGACCACCGCACAATAAGCCTTATAAGCAATGCTATAAATTCTCTTGGAGATGATTCTACGCAGAATTGAAGGCAAGATACAAGAGCAAGTCGGAAACGACCAAATAGTTTTGTAAAGGGTGTTGGCACAAGAAGAGCAATATTTTCTCTGAATATACTGACAGAAAGAGTAATTGAACACCAGCAGAACCTATTCGTTTGCTTCATTGACTTTACATGATATCCTATTCCAGCTCTTGAACAAACTAAACATTGATCCAATGGAACTAAGGATACTACGGTTACTATATCTTGACCAAGAAGCGGAAATCACTGTAGAGGGAGAAAACACAGACTGGGTACAAATCTAGAAAGGAGTAGGAGTGAGGCCAGGTTGTGTGTTGTCTCCTATGCTGTACAATCTCTATACAGAAACCATTATAGATATACTACAATAGCCTAAAGAAGGAATTACTGTTAATGGTTTAGTTATCAGTAGCCTGCGATATGCATACGATAATACTGCCCTCATTGCAACATCAGAGGAAAAGTTACAACTACTCCTTAACAAAGTTGTAACAGCCAGCGAACAGATAGGCTTAATAGTTAATGCCAAAACTATGGTCATAAGCAAAATCACCTCACCTAGAATCAAAATATACTGCGGTAATTTCCCCATCGAACAAGTGAGTAGCTTTAAATATCTAGGGAAGATTTTTACAAGAAATAATGACCAAGGCACAGAAATTAGAAGCCGAATCGGTATGGCTAAAGAGGTATTTAAGAACTTCCTCTGCGACACTAAACTGGATTTCTAGAAAAGATATCGAATGGCCAAATAGAGCACCCTCCTATGTGGATGCGAGACGTGGGTCATCGAAAATCAGGAAACTGGAAGCCTTCGAGATGTGGCCTCTCAGAAGGATGCTCAAAATTTCATGAAAAGATCGGGTCACCAATGAGTGGGTCCTTAAGAGGGAAAGGACCAAAAGAACACTACTAACAGCAATTGCAAGGAGATAGACTGTCTACCTCGGGCATATTATAAGAGGTCCTGAATATGACCCACAAGGGAAGATCATAGGCAAAAGAGCAAAAGGAAGACAAAGAAAAAAGTGGCTTGATAATATCAAAGAATGGACAGGGGGACGTTCAACACAAGAACTATTTCACAAAGCAAGGAACAGAGTTGACTGGACAGTGTTGGTCTCCAACGTTCAAATTGAACACGTAACCTGAAGAAGATTCCAAAAATTCATAATCACAGCGAATCGATTGTTTTATTATTTTTCAAATTCCAAATAGTATATTATTTCCTGTAGTTCGTAAACTATTGCTAAATTTTCAATATTTATTATATTTGTATGGCCCAACTTGGAAATTTGCAGATTAACTTCCATTAATACTGATAGAAAGGGTTTTAAATTTTTATGCAGCTTGATTTCATTAATTCATTCATTGTGTTTTTTTTTTTTTTTTTTGTCAGTTATACATTCCTTTGAGTAAAGCGGCCCTAGCACAAAAAAAAAAAAAAAAAAAAAAAAAAAAATCTGGCAAATCCGCCATATATATTGAATAGTACAGTATACAATTATTTAAGATACAAATTTCACATTCACATTACAAATCGAATGTTCTGTGCAATGGTCATCCCCTCAGCTACAGCACAACAACCAGGAAAGTAGGCTACAGCAGAACCGATGAAGAGACACTTCCATAGTACGTACGTATGTACGTGTATCCCAGAGTCAAGGGTGGCTCCTAGGCAAAAGCCCATCTCCACCTAGTTAATCTATTTTGGCGTAGAACCTCTACAAAGCTAGGCTAAAAACATGTGTGAGGTATTATACCACCACCAATATACAAGGCAGCTACTGCCTAGTGCCCTTCTCTAGCCCCGGATTTATGTTATCTGTTTGTGCCGAATGCACAAGTCCCGCACCCATCGGATGTAGTGCAATACCAGTGGGTGCCGACAAGTGGAGAAATTCCACAAATTATCCTCACTACCACCGAGACACAGTAATTATTATATTAAACAGATATATACAACACTTGTTTTAAATATGCTCAGAATCTCTGAATTCCTGAGAACCAGGAAAACAATATATAATTAAATACAATGGACAATTAACAACACTGTCTAGTCTGTCCGCTAGAACTTTCAAACCTACCGACAAGCACAATGAAATAGCTACTAAATGTCTCTCATAAACCTTGTGTTTCACAGAAACCAGTCTTTACAATATTAATTGACACAAATCAACGCAACATTAATTAACAAAAATCAACGCAATGCAATAACAATTCACATAAACCTTTTGTCAAGTCGGTTCCCAAGAGAAGCTGAAGTTCTTAGCTCAGTCCTCAATATGAAACTGTTCTTGAGAAGGTTTGCAGAGGAGTCAAGTTATTACGGTCTTCAACTAAGACATTTACATTGTTCTCCAATAAGTTTGAAACCGCAGACATTAAATCCGCTCTAGGTTGAGAGTACAATGGACAGTTAAGAAGTACATGAATCCACGTTTCATATTCCTCACATGTGCAGTACGGATCAGGCTCCAGACCACGCTCGAATAACTTAGCCCGGAAGCATCCATACCCCGTTAGCAGATAAGAAGTTGTAATAGAAGGCCTAAACCACGAAATAACTCCAGGGGGTTGTTGAGAATTCCACATGCGAAATATACTTTCTAGTTACAAGCCCAAATTCGCTCTCGTCCCATCTTTTTTTACCAAACAACAGTAAATTCCTTCCAAAGCCTTTTGTTTTTCTTTTCATAGCGAGCACAAGCATTCACATCCTAGAGATTGATCGCCGCTGGTATTCTCCAAAAGACAGAGTTCAACTAACAGCCATCTTCTACCAGCAGCCAGAGAGCTCAACAGAAGTTATTCACATTAACCAGCAAAACCAAGCTGGAAGAAGGTGTTATTGCAGGATCAAATCCAAAAGAAAACAACAACTAGGGCTTCTTGCCAACTGCGTTGGCAGGAGCAAAAGTGGACACCCACCCATTAAGGAAACAGAGTACCGACATCCTGTCCACCTCTGCAAAGAATTTTCTCTGTTCCTATATAAAAATAACATACTGTTCCATATAAAGAAGAGGGCACAGTCCGCCAATTCATCCATTATTCAACCTGAAACTGAACTTTCAAAATTTTGAAAAGCAATAAAATTTTCCCTTGTTTTAATAAGTACTGGCTCAATCCCATCCACCAGACAAGTTACATTATCAACGTTATTCAGTAAATCGAAACGCAAATCAGCATATTCCAAACAATTCAACACAACATGTTCTCATTTCCAGATCACCACACGTACAGTTCCATCTTGCTACGATTCCAAGACTACTCAGTTTAGCAAAAAATGATCAGTGACCTGTTAGTAAGAATGTACAACGTAGATTTGGTACTAACCAGATTGGTTTAATATAATTCACACCATTAATGTGAGAGGAAAAATTTGAATGTTATTCTACCTGTTTCAGATCAATTCCACCTGTTTTGCCATTTTTATAAAAGGAGCTCCCAAATCCTATAATTTTTATAATGTGGATAAATCAATAAGAAATAAATTTGTTATTTCGGGGTAAGATCATTGGTTCTTTCTTTTACAAGATAGCGCTGGATTCGTCAGAGCAGCAGGTCTTCCACTGCTTTACTTTCAGTGATTGTTAATTCAATCTTGGGGTGGCTCTTGTCTATTAATTAAAACTAAAAACATAAATCTCTACCTGCAATTTTGAAACTAACCTTATTATCAGCTTGCAAGTGAAATTCCTTGTTATTTCAACGAACTTCGTAATGTAACCATAAAAATGCGGTGGTCATTTCATAATTAAAGAATTTACATTCTTTTAGTTCTCGGTAAATGAAGATGCTTTTAGATGTCCGTTTTATAAAGACACAATATACATAGGACCCATAAAAACTCAGCTATAGACCTATCACGCTATATTATGTAATGCAATAATAGGAAACTTGGTCCTTACAGAGCCTGTAGTGTCTTATTTATCTTATACCTGGCAAAATGAGCCCATCTCGTCTAATCGACAGTGAAGTAACCAATCAGCGAAACCTAGTTTATAATTAAACTGATGCTAATTAGACGCTAGTTCTCGCAATCATTTATGTCGAACCTCGTCCGAATAAGCCACCCTTCCACTGCTTAAGATGGGATGCGTGGGGAGATAAGTCAGGGCATGATAACTAAACTGCGAAACGGTTCGTGCCTATGTTACCTTGAATATGACCAGGTTTCGACTCTGTCTCCGTATTTCTTCCTTTTCTGGCCATTTTAACTAATTGAACATGCCTTAGATGTTGTCTTCTAACCGAATATTTGTCTCCATTCCTCCCATTCGTTCTTAGCTCAATAGTGGTGCTGTCAGTACAGGAAATTTCAAGCGCGAGTCTTTGCATCGCTAATAAACTCTTTCTCTTGCTACTCGCAGCCCCGCATTATGTCCAGCAGTCCGCGTGGAAAGGAGCAATCGACAAGGGTCCCCGGGGTATTCCGTTTTGGGAACACCTACTGCATTTATCATCCATTTGCTGCCTTTCTTAATTATATCCACGATCCCTGATTACTCTGATCCTTCGTTTCGCGTTTTGTTCTGTGAAATTCGTTAACATATTAATTACTTTTATAATTAATTTTCTGCCTGGATTTGACTTCCAGCCGCATGCACTAATAACGTAAGCACTTCAGCCCTTAATTTGGTCAATTAGATTAGGAGGAGAGACTGTGTGTGTCTGTCCATTTCGTTTTCTGTTATTTCTAACGAATGACGTTAAGGCCATCTTGCGATGGTAACTAATTCTTCCAGAAGAATTCCATTATTAGTAATCAGTTATTACTTCAGATACGTTGTTTTGAATTGTCTAGTCTCTAGAGGATTACTACATAATCAGGAAATGCATGCAATATAACCAGAATCTCACCTGGGTGAGTGGCAGCCACTTGGAGGGACCAGATTTCTTCCTATTCATTAGATCATGTTATTTGATTATGCTGTAGTTTTGTAATTAAAGTTATAGAAATTAATAATTAACTAAAATAATATGGTAAGGTTAGGTTACCTGAAATAGGGTATAATTATCTTTATGGACAATAATATTATTCAGACAACAGACGTACATACACATTTAAATATTTTATTATTTTTTTTATAAAGATGCGTAATCTCTTGTTTGGTTCTTACTTAATTTTACAAGACCAATGTAACATAAAGCCAGACATTTATTGCTAGTAATCTTATTTATATATTATATGTTACCCGATGAGAATTAGCCAAGCATATTTGCTAGTCTTGATAATTAACTTCAATTTTCACACCTATAATTTGAAAATGTATACACCTATGTTTAGTTAGGTTCAGCGTGCAGGGAAAGGAACGTGTACTGAGAGTTTAAACTTCTGCGCATGGAGAGAAACTGTTTTTATTCGGTTTGTGTCAGCAACTTGGCCCATATAGAAGCGTGATAAACATGTTTTCCAAAACATTAAGCGAAATGATTTTGCAAAAAAATAAAATCTTAAAAATAACTGCTGTATGTTACAAGAAGTATTGGAATAATTTGTGAATTAAATTCCAGCCTTAAATTTTAGATAACTGTTGATTTATTTAAAGAATGGTTTTTAAATTGTTTTGTGCCAGCTGTGAAAAATTGTTTAAAGCGGAAGAATCTAGATTTCAAAGTTTTTTATTAATATTGGATAACGCGCCAGGCCATCCAAAAGATTTAAGTCATCCAAACGTTGTTGTAACGTTCCTACCACCAAATACAACTTCTTTAATTCAACCATTAGATCAAGGCATTATATATATATATCTTTAATCGTTTCGCTACACGAGATTTTAGAGGAACCTAAATACGTGTTATACAAAGGTTACCTGTATTTAGTTCCACAAAGGCAGTCAATCTTTATCCAATTTTCTAAATATCATAAACAACATGAAAAGTAGGTGTAAAAATAGTATGTGATGATAGAAGAAGGAACATGGTTTTCACGAAACAAATGCAATTTAATGTTACTATTAGGGTTGTAGTTGGCAAGGCGAAATTCTATAGCTTTTAGGAGATCACAAGGGGCATTCATACGGTAGGGAGTGGGCGTGCGCCTCTGGTTATCTTACATTCATATTTTGACGTCTAAGTATTGTGTCTCTGGAGATGATAACACTACTTCGTCTGGCGCGTGCAAGCACTTAATGACGGTATTTGTAAATCGAGATGCACTTTTCATGTGATATTTTTAGACTGCTGCATTTCTGAAGAGAGATTTCGAATGGTTTCCGCAGTTGCTAACTTGGAACAACATGCATACGCGAGTCAAGATATTCTCTTAAGGTGAGAGAGAGATGCCATCTCACACAAGGGGATGAAGCGATCTAATTTGAAAATGCAATTAGATTCCACAGCATTTAGCTGATTGGCGCACAATAGCCTTAGATGCTGATGCGCCATAAAACTCCTAATAACCAACCAACCATTTAGCTGAATAAATCGCGTTATATAGAGAATGTACGAATGCTTACTATAATCATGAGAATTTGTTTACCCGTAAGACGAGACTGATGATTTCTGTCGAGTTATACACTTTGCAACTAAATTAAGATAAAGAAAAAGGAACTGCAATGCATACAAAATCAGGGACGCACAGCTCCTGATAAACTTGGTAAGAATGGTTGCCAAGGTAACGGATTTTGTAGATGAAACTCGTTAGAGATCGTTGTCGCAAAGAAATGCAACGCGTTGTAGCTCACAGGAACAGCTTTTGTGTGTGCAGAAGGGCGGAGAGTGAGACTACCACCCCGTCTTGGTTGCCAGGTAAGATCTATTTATGGGTAGGTGTACGTTAAGCGCCAAAGCTATGAGGCATCAGTATATTGTGTGTATTCTTGGTGGATCTGTATGTTTGCTGGATGAAAAACCCAAGTTTTCGGAAGGAAAAAAAAAACTGTCCTCACTAACTCGCTCAACACTGTTACGAAAAAAGCCAATACGTTCCTCACATCACTGACAGGATTGGAACCCAAGCTTTTTCCACGCGATGAGTAGGACGGATAAAGAACCACTTTATCCGTCCTATCTTAAAGATAAAGAACCACTGATCAATAGATTTGATTTAACAAACAAATCATGCGTCTTCACATACATTGCTTCCTTAAACTAGGGGCGCCTCCGTAGCCAGGTGGGAAGGAGCAGCAGTGCGTAGCACGCGCTTCTTGATTAGACCGGGGTTTGAGCCCGTCACCACCAAATACGGAGGATGCGGAAAGGTCAAGGGAATGACCACCGCATATTCCCAGAGCAATATGGCCTTAGTTGCTAATGCTCCTAAAAACCAAAATAACAAACAAACAAACATCCTTAAACTAGATTCATGTTCAGTGAATATGAAGCATCACCACAATTTATTTCAACGTTACTCTCGTATCCATTAGCAATGGCTTCCCTCTGTGAAGAAGGACCCCTGTCTTATCATTTATTCATGCAGCGTCGGCGAACATTGCACATACATTAGTAGGACCGCCAGCTTGCACGTACGATGCTGATGGAAATTAGCAGATGTCATTTCAACTGCGTGGTTCCGGGTGCTATTTAAGGAACGCCTAGAATCGATCGATCCATAAAATATTACGAATGCCTTTCGAAAGGCCAACCAAAAATTTGCGCAACAGGTAGAAGGATGCAGCTAGGAACAATGGCAGTGGGAAAGATCCCAGACCAAAAGAAATCAAATTTAAGTTTCCAGTGATTCTGAGAACATCTCGCCCTACACTGTCTCTTTCTTTCTGCTGGAAACAACTGAAAGAAGTCCTCTTTCCGTTAGCAAGCCTTCAAGATTTTTCCACAGTTCTTACTGCGCTAGAGGTCACTTGATACCATTTTGTGCAGCCTAAGGTGCTTTGCACTTCACACATACACACACTCTCTCGAAAAGACTTAAGGAAAAAAGGGAATCGCAAAATTGCGTGAGCCTACTTTCGTTTTGTGTAAATTTCTTACCGCTCTTCTATTCTTCTATCGATTTTTTATATTTAATATTTCTCCGTGTCTTGTCAGCACCTACCCAACGACAAATGTGAAGTTACTGCTTTTAAAGTGATGCTCGAAGAAAGAGAGAACAAGATAACAATAAAAAATGGAAAGAAACAATATTTCTCAGTTCCCCTTTTGCTGAGAATCAGAAATAGTCATTGAAGTGTCGGCATAAAGTAATTCAAGAAATCTGTAGTTTATTTTGGCGCAGAGCTTTTAACCCGCCTACTAAAGCTGAGGCAAAGAAAAGTAAGGAAAACGAGGTGTTTTTATTCGTAGTATAAACGTTTGTTTCACGTTCAACTTCAGTGTTTTTTTTAGTGCTGATTATGGTTGAATGCAAAAAAGATTAAACAGAATTTTCAGTGTTGGTAGAGTAAGTATGGGCTCAGATGGTGGTACCTTAGGACGATTCATAATTATAGTATACAGCTATTAGTGTACTAAACAAAGATTTGCTGTTATAAACTAGTTTAAAATGAGATTGACAGATGATACAATCTTTCATTTCCATTATTAGAATGACATTGTTTTTCGATTTATATTTTTGATTTTCATCTTCAGTAATCTAAGATTTTGAAAGACGTCCTTGGAGTTCTCTTAGCAGGTTGTTTTATAAATTTCGTATGTCGTCCTAAAACCCTTGAATAAAGTACATTTATCTTTTTTAATAAATTTCAGTGACTTAGTTTAAAGTGAAAAAAAAAAGAAACTGCATGGAATTTAAAGCTCAATACATACTTCCTAACTGTCTTAATTTATATTAAGATTTATGAATACAGTACTATATTCCTTAAACATTTTCTTTTGTTTTAGCAGCCATTTTCTTCCTCTGGGATTTTTCTTTTTATTCCAGCCTACGCTGTTTATACTGATTGGGCCTTTCCTTTGGGCACACTAGTGAAAACAGGAGAGTACGTTTACGATATCAGTCAGCAGGTGAACGTGGCAGATCATACGATTCAAAGGCTTTTCTCTGCGTCATGCATCTTAAGGAATAATAAAAGAAGCAGCAAACCCACCGAAAAAGCTTTTTAAGGATTTTATGAAGCAAATGAAAACTGATGGTAGTTATGGATTGCGACAAAAATGGAAGATATTTCGATTAATTCAGGAAAGATTTTAAGAAATAATCTCTAAAAGGGTTAAAACCCTTTTATGGATTTAAAATCCAACAAAATATTGTGAAAAAGTTACTAATTAGCTGGAGAATATTTAGTTGTGAACTTCGATGGTGAAAATTACGAAATATATCTATAGACTAGTAAAAAATCAACTTTCTTTTTTGTGATAATGAAATAAAATTATTAAAAATTAGGAGTGTATTGGAGGTTAGGATTAATTTAAATTAGGAGGGCATTATGCCCTCCTAATTTAATACACTACTGGCATTATGTTATTTTTATACACTACTGGCATTATGTTAAATTGTATACAGAATATTGGCATTAATATAAACTACTTTCAATTCTTTACAAAATTGCCAAGAATAGTTTAAGAGAAATTTTCCACAAGAAATATTGAGAAGATTTGAATTTAAATTTGGAAATCTCAAAGATCGCCCGGTGTTATAGGAAGCAGGTGCACAAAACACTTACTGAAAATGAAGGTAAGTTAACTCTGTAGTGGGAAGGATATGGAAGTAAAATATGAAGGATTATCAGATTGTGAAAAGGCTGATCTGAATTCGGGAAAGACTGAGAGAACGTTTATTTTAAACTGGCAGAGTACGACTGTTTTCATAAGGTCAAGAGAGGGGTGCGATCATTCAGTATTAAGAAATATGGCCTACCCTCATAAGGATTACTAGAACCAAATGGTAGAGATTTTCTAGATGAAAAGAGCTTCTTCAGGCTAAGATGGACAATAAATAAATAAATAAATCTTTACTTTACTACTAAATATAAAATCTAGGTGTACATTGGTAAGTGACAAATTCCCTTCACGGCTGAAAATGCCAGGGGATTACCATAAAATGAAAAATAAAAGAAAGATAAAATATACACGAAAAGATGAAATATAAACTGCATTGCTCATCACTACATTTCTGTCTAGAGTCCTGGTAATTGTTGTTGTTGTATTGGGGTTTTTTGGCACAAGGGCCTCTTGGGCCATATTGTGCCTGTTCAGGATTTGTTTGTCACTTTGATCACAGTCTATCATACAGATTTATGTGCTTCAAATAATTAATCAAATAATTAGTTCCTCGAAATTTGCTTCATTGCCAAGAATATGAAATAACGTTAAGGGTTCCTTTAAGTTGGAAAGGGAGCTAAAGCTTGATTTTCTGACTGTTGAAAGTTGGGGACATTCTATGAGGATGTGTTTTATTGTTAGCTGCGACTGACAAAAGAAACACTGAGGAGCAAAAACAGGTGAGTTGGGTGCGAATGGCCGATGCGGAGCCTTGCTAGAATCACTTCTTGCTTGCTTCTCCTGGAACTAGATGTCCACAGTTGTGGCTCTTTTTTTATCTGCAGTAGTTTATTATTGATTTGAGTTTTCCAAAGGAGAGACCATTGTTTCCTGCATGTTGTTTTAATGACAGATTTGTGATCGGTGTAGGGATTTCATTTGTCTGGAAGATCCAGAGTCGGGATGCTTTGCAGCAGCGTCCGCATGTTCATTGCCTGAGATGCCAACATGACCAGGGATCCAGCAGAAGGTAACCTTCTGATTGACTGTTTGATAGTGAAATAACTTAGATCGGATCTCTTTAAGAATGGGGTGAGAGGGACAAAAAGTAGATTGAATGGCAGTGATTGCGCTTAAGGAGTCTGAATATATCAAGGATTCCTTGATATGGTACTTGTTTATACTATCTAGAGCCAGTTTTATTGCGAATAATTCTGCAGTATAGATACAGCATTCGGTGGAAAGAGAAACAGCTACTGAGAAGTTGGAAGAAACTGCGGCAGCACCTACGGCTGTATCTGTTTTGGAGCCATCAGTATAGATATGTACTTTTGCTGAGTTTTCCAAGGAATGCGATTTATGGAGCTGTTGAAAATTTGTATTAGCCAGGGATGTCTTCCCCCACCTTAAAAAGAAATTGTCACAGAGAGGTACACATTCAGTCCAGGGAGGTTCAGGAGTACCAAGGTCTTGGAAGACATTCTGAAAATTAATGTTCCAACTGATCATGAGCTCTTGCAGTCGAAGCCCTGCTGGGCGATTCTCATTAGGTTTATTTTGATATAGCATGGTGTATTTAGGGTCGAACAAGTGCTGCCAGCTAGGATGTGATGGAATACTCTTAATCTTTAGTGCATAGTTACATAATAAGGCTTTTCTCCTTAGGTGCAGTGGAGGTTCATTTGCCTCAATATACAGGCTGTGAATCGGAGATGTTCTAAAGGCTCCCACAGCTATCCTAAGGGCACTATGCTGTATGGTGTTCAGACGTAATAGGGAACTGTTCCTAGCAGAGTCATAGACAGGTGATCCATAATCTAAGCGTGATCTTATTAAAGCTCTATAGAGATGAAGAAGAGAGCTTCTGTCAACACCCCAGGACATGGCGGAAACGGCTCTTAGGATGTTCAGTTTTTTTAAGACACGTGGTTCGAAGGTAAGATATATGGGAAGCAAAATTAATTTTATTGTCTAAATGTAGCCCCAACAGACGAAAATTGTTAGTGACAGGTATCAGGCTGTTTTTTAAGAATATTTCTGGATCCGGGTGGAATTTTCGTTTTTTTACAAAAGTGAATTGCAATGGATTTTTTTCGGCTAAAGAATAACCATTCTGCAGTGCCCATGATTCTATTTTAGCTATGGAAATTTGAAGTTGTCTTTCAATGTTGTTCATAGTTTGGGATTGACAGGAGATAATGAGGTCATCGGCAAACATGTACGATTCTACTGTATTTGGTACTTCCCGTGTCATGTTTGTAATTCTTACTGCAAATAATGTTGGACTTAGAATAGAACCCTGCGGTACACCCTCCTCTTGTTCAAATGATTTGGATAAATTGTTCATATACCTTACTTGAAACGTTCTGTTGCATAGAAAATTTTGTATGAATTGAGGTAACTGACTTCTCAAGCCGAAAGAATGGAGATCTTTTAGTACACCATATCGCCAGGTCGTATCGAAGGCTTTCTCAATATCGAGATTAATCATGACTAGATGTTCTCTCCTTATAAAGGCATTTCGGATGTTTGCCTCTGCTTTTATCATCACATCTAGCGTGGACCGGTTCTTTCGAAAACCATACTGGCTGCTGTTTAGTAAGTTGTTTGCTTCCAGGAACCACGTTAGCCGCCTGTGAACCATTTTTTCAAGGACTTTTCCTAGACAACTAGTCAGTGAAATTGGCCTGTAGTTATGCGGAAAGGTACGATCCTTTCCTGGCTTCGGGAAGGGTAGAACAATTGAGTGACGCCAGGAGAGTGGGTAGGTATTTTCTAAGAAAATACGGTTGTAATATTTTAACAATGTTGTTTTTGCTCTGTTGTCAAGTTGCTTTAACATTATATAATAGACCCCATCTGGCCTAGCGGCACTATTGGGTGTTTTATTGAGTGCCCCTAGTAATTCTGCTAATGTGAATGGATGGTTGTATGGATGTGAAACTGCCGTAGAAAAATTAATCTTACGCTTTTCTGCAGATTCTTTAATTCTTTGAATGTATGGGTTAAAGGTGGATATTGCTGATATGCTGGCAAATGATTCCGCTAAGGCATTTGCTATTTCTGATGGTGATGACAACTCCTTTCCTTCCCAATTTAGTATTGTAGTTGGGGACTGGACATATTTGCCATTGAGCGATTGAATTTTCCTCCAAATGATTCTACTATCTGTGTCCTTATTTATACTTGAAGAGAAGCTGATCCAGGCTTCTTTCTTTGCATTTCTTCTTATTTTGCGGAACTTGGCTTTCAGTCTTTTGAAGTTAATTAGGTTACTAGTTGTGGGGAATTTACGAAATAAATTCCAAGATCTGTTTTTTTCCCGTTTCGCATGCGTACAATCTTGGTTCCACCAGTAGTTACTGTGCTTCTGTTTCCCCGGTAAAGATTTTGGTATTGCAATGGTGGCAGCTAGTAATATCTGAGTAGTAATGTGTTCCGTGACATTTTCTATGGTCTGAGATTGTATAATTTTATCATCTAACTGAACATGAGAGGCATATTCACTCCAGTGTGCCCTACGGAATTTCCAAATGGAGCGACGTGGAGAAGGGGAGTTTGTTCGTGTTTGGAGTTTGCAGAGAATTGGTAGGTGATCACTGTTCAGTGGATTGTCAAGAACAGACCACTCCATAATAGTATATACGGAGGGAGAACAGATTGAGAGATCTATTGAACTCATGGATCCAGTCGAAAAATGAATGTAGGTTGGCTCGCCAGTATTTAAAATGGTGAGTTGATAAGTATCAAGAAAGGATTCTATTAGCTTACCTCTCTTGTCAATAGTTGGAGATCCCCAAAGCGAATGATGTGCACTGAAGTCTCCGAGCAAGCAGAACAGAGATGGTAGCTGGTCTGTTAGATTTTCTAGGTCGTCTGAAGTGAATAAGAAATTAGGAGGGATATATATTGACGCTATTGTAAGAGTGATGCCAATTACAATACGCACTGCCACTGCTTCAAAAGGGGTCTGAAGAGCAATATGTTTCGATGGAACGTTGTTTCTAACAAGAATTGCCACTCCTCCACGGGCTGGCGAGTCTATTCTCCTATCTCGTCTGAAGATGGTGTAATTTTTAATGGTGGGACACACTCGTGCATTTAAGTAGGTTTCCCGTAGGGATATGCCTGCTAGATCATACCGGTTGATGAGGTCATATAAATTGTCTTTTGTATTGCGAAAGCCTCTACAATTCCATTGGAGGAATCTTTCCATTAAGTGGATTTGTTGTTTATTTTTGTTTCTGGCTGCTTTTTAGTTGAAAGTTGCTTGCCTCGATCCGATTTCGCTTTCTCTTTCTTTGGAAAGTAGAGACGTGTGACGTCCATCTCATCAGTCGCATGAAGTTCTAATATGCCATCATCTGTTTCACTGCGTTGGTCAACATTCATGCCCGTTGAAACTGTTGTGTTCAGTACTTTAGTTTCTGCCACTTTTGGTTTTGCTGTTTGAGGCACGTCGGTTGGAATGGTAATTGGTGTGTTACTGGCTTGTTCAATTTTTTGTTGAGAAGGACACTGTTTGGAAGCAGAGAGCAAAGAACGTGCCCAATCAGCGATGGATAGATTTGGAGGAACTGTAACATCTGTTTGAATACCTACTGACTGAAACTGTTTAGCAGCAGCAGTGGCATATGTACGCTTTGGTTCTGTTTTGAGTATTTCTCTTCTTGCCTCTGAGTATGTGACTTTATTCTCGACTTTATATTTTTGGATTTTTTTCCCTTGTTTCCATAATTCGCATATTTTCGAAAAAGCCGGGTGATTACCTTTACAGTTTGGGCATTGAGAAGTAGCAGTGCATTCAGATTGATTATGATCCTTTGATCCACAATTTGGACATATTGCCTCACCTCTACATGCAGTTTGGGAGTGTCCGTATTTTTGGCACTTATAGCACCTGATTGGATTCGGGATATAAGGACGCACACGGCAATGAAGATAGCCAGCTTTAACAGATGTTGGTAGGATAGGAGAACTAAAAGTGAGGTTTATACTCCTTGTGGGAACAAGGATACCATCTTTCCGAGTCAGAATTCTCCTTGCTTGGATTACTTTTTGTTCTCGAAGTTCTTGGACTATTTTCTCTTCTGATACATTTAATAAGTCCCATTCTGCAATTACCCCCTTCGAGGAGTTTAGGGTGGCATGGGGAGTGACCTTTATTGATTGTCCACCAAAGGTAGTCAGCTTTAATAATTTTGCAGAATGTTGAGAGTTACTAGTCTCTACAAGAATATCCCCGGACTGAAGTCGCCTTACCGTTTTCGGTGAACCTGCAGCAGACTCAATACATTTTTGTATAAGGAATGGCGATAACTTACTCAGAGGCTGCTCTGAGAGAGAGTGTAGTATGAGGAATGATGGTATCTCCTCTTGAGGGGTTGTTCTCAGCCTCTTGGGTTGAGAGAGGTCATTATCATTGTCATTTATGTTGTCTCGTCTTGAGCTCAATGGCTCTAAAGGTGGATATATATTTTTATCCATCTTTGCTCCTTTCAGCCCTGGGAGAGTGGATTTCTTCTCCCAGGTTACCGGCCCCGCCACGGGGAGGCAGGAGCAGTGCCGCTAGAGTGACCAAGCGGTATAAAAGTTAATACGTTAATTTAAGGAAAAAAGAAGAAAGGTGTTTTTCCTTTCTTAAACTTGCTTACGATTTGTAAGACTAAGTTGCGTAATAATAGAAAAGTAAGAAAACTTTTATAACTGAAAGAAAACTATATCTTTGAGAAAACGCTTTAGAAATCACTCAGGAAATTGCTTGATCACTATAACGCTTGGCACCCGGGGCCCCTGGTAATTGTAATACAAAAGTTAATCTTAACATCACATCTACTGAATCAACTTGTGCGAGATATACATTATTCAATTGCGTACACACAGTTCTTGACAGAAATTCACACAACTACTAGGCAACAGTAGCCTCAGCGAGCCACACCGCAGTTTGTTTCCTATGGTTCGAATCTTCTGTTAGACTTTGTCGGTCAATTCCTTTGTGCTAAGTACTGAATTCACTTTAACTCCTTGGCTGGTATAAACCTGTCGGCCATCTTCAGTCTGTTGGTCTTCATTCTCAAGGATTTGGTGCCTCTTAATGCAGATGGCGGGATGTGCCACTCACAATGCTGCCAGAAGCATTGCGATGATATCACACCAGTCATCATCTTGATTGTAATTATTAATCGTTTCCAGGCAATGATATCTGCAAACGCTGTAGTTTAAGCTGTTCAACAAGCTGCGTGGTCCTTAACTGTTCAGGAAGATGGTGTTTATGGTTTGCCCACTTCAGCAGCCAGAATTCACTGGCATATATTCTCCTAATCTGGGTAGGGGTGGCTGGCGCCCCCAATTCGGCGCCATACAGTATAGCCGAATACCCTGTGGTTCTTAAATATCGTGCGGTTGTTGTAGTCTGTTTCATGTGCAAGAGATGGTGTTTTGTTGCCCAACGTGTAAGTAGTTCATTTTCTTTACAATCAGGCCAATATGAGACTTGAACGTAAGTTTAGTATCAAATGTTACTCACAGATTTCTATGCGTCTCAGCAATTGGGATAGGTTTGCCATTAAGTTTCGGGTGTACGACCGTAGGCGATTTTTTGAACGAGTAAACTATGATTACAGTCTTCTGCGGATTTAGGGCCAAGCCAAATTTATCTAAGTACACGAATAAGCTCAGAAGCTTATAATTCATCTGGTCACACAATGCACTATTGGTCATGGACGGTTGGATGGGTGTTGGGATCTTAATATCGTCTGCGTGAGTGCATACATCATCCCTACCCTTGCAGAACGGGATCATAATGGCGTTAAAGAGGAGTCCAGTTAAGACTCCACCCAGTGAAACTCTTGCATGGAGTTGGCGTTGAAGGATCTGACTGTCTGTATGGTAATAAATGGACCGACAAGTAAGCAGAGCCTGTAGGAACTTCAGCAAATTTCCTTTTATTTTAAAGGCGTGTTGGAGCAGATGAAGTAAGGCATGTACATCCAGACTATCGAAGGCTGCTTTCATATCAGCATCAATTATTGCAATTTCCTTTCTGGCTTGGAAAGCATTTAGTATCGAGGCTTGAACTGTGAGGAAGTTAGTAATTGTTGATCTTGTAGTTATTGAATAATGAATTTGTTGAGGCTGCCCGGCCAGTATTTTATTCGGACAACTTTGGCAGTAGAGCTTTCTCCAGTACTTTTAACAGCGTAGAGGCAGTAGATATAGGCCTATAGTACTCCACGAGGTTAGGCTTTGTAATTTTCGGCATTGGAATTAACAGCGTACTTATTCCAGTTCTCAGGGAAATCTCGGCAAGCAAGGGTAGAGCTATAAATTGCTTGGAGTGGTTCAATTAGGTAAGGGCTGAGACACTTTATACCATTAAGTGGGGGACTCCAAATCCAGCTGTTTTAGTTGCTCTGAGGGAGTTAATAATCTGTAATTAGTATTTCTTTAGTGATAAGAACAGACTCCATCTCATTGTCAACTAATTGATCCCACTCAAACCTCCTGACTTGAGACTCATGATATATGCTGGAGAATCTGCTGATGTGGTCCATCCACGCTTCTTTGTCAAGTCCCTGATTTGTGTCACTCTTATGTGTGCAACGAGGTAGCTTTCCCCTGTCAAGTGTGTCTTTCATGTAGCGGTTGATTGCTCTAGATTTTCCCCTATTAAATATTGCTCTGGCCCTCGAGTAGTTAAATCTATTTTGTGTGTCATTATACAGTTTCCATTTTCTGTGCAGAGTTTGCTTTAGTTTAAACAATGCAGTTAGGCTGGAATTCCACCAGGTTTTTGAACTTGGTGATATCCTTACTACTTTGGAAGCCGAAAATTCTGAAATAGAGTTGATCCAACTTGTTAAGAGAGTTGCTGCAAATAAGGCATCACATTTGAGTAGACATTCCCACGGGATACAGCTGGCAGCAAATAAGTATTTATTTGGGTCCAGAAAGGCTGGCGAAGTGACAAGCTGGCTCAATTTTTTCCTTGGCATTGAAGTCCATATACGGTAACAAAATTATGAGCATTGTAATTCGGCTATGATCGGATGGAAAGAACATTTCGGGGGGGGGGGGAGTACATCAATTATACATTTACCAGAAGACAGAATGAGGTCAAGTCTATTTTCACCTCTTGTTGGTTGGTCATTGATAAGAGAGATGGAGCATGGCTGTAGTCTATTTAACAACGGGTCCGGCAGGTTATTGAGCTGTGGTGGAAGGTTAATCTCCACATTCTACATGGGTGGCTGACACATGCATTTTGTTGAAAAGCGAGTCTACTACATTATTTATCATTTGTAGACTAGGGACAGTTGGAATGCAAACGACTGCTATATCTAAGAGTATTGTGTGGACTTTTAAAGTGACAAGTAATGCCTCATAAAGCTCTGAATTCGAGTAGGCAACCGAGATGATTTGAATTGCTATGCCACGTACAAACAGGGCTACTCTTTCACCCCTCGTTATAGACCTGGATTTGAAGAAGCAGTGTCAGCAGCGACTAGAGACTCTTGATGTGGCTGGCGCCAGGTCTCGATAAGATAAATAACATCAGCAGACCGTGACACGAGCATTTGTTCTAGTGTGTCCAACTTGTTTCGTATGCTCCTAATATCTACGGGGTATACTCTTACTTTGTATCATGTGTAGGGTGGTGACTATTGTAGGAATATGATTGACATCTGACTGGCGATCCTGAAGAGGTTCATTATCCTGTGTAACTGACGGGGTGCGTATATTCTGCGATGGCCTAGTTTCCTTCCTTTGGCGTCATAGTTGTGAGTTTGTGGTGTCTGCGCGTGTAGCACAGTGTCACCGTCCTCCCCACACCGGGTGGAAAAGGCCTGGGTTCGAATCCCGTCGATGACGCGAAGAACTTTAATGGGCTTTTTTCACTCCGTGGCCGAGTTAGTTGGTCTCAGGCGTAGATAGCAAGGTTTTTCTCCCCAGTAACTGTGGTTTTTTTTATCGTCCAGCAAAACAGGCAAATCAACCATAGAACATACGCAATTTACAGACAGAAAATACGGGTTAATGTATTTAATTACGGGCAACCCTAAAATAATAATTTGATTTTTTTTTTTTTTTTTTGTGAGTTTGTGGTTGGCTTACTGGGAAATACATAGTGAGGTGGTTTAAATCTCGAATGGCCGTTGTGATAAAAAGGCCTGATGAGAGCTCCCACTGGCCAGAAGGAGGTGGCGGCAACATTATTAATATCTTTTTCATCACACTCAATTTTGAAGGACGCTTATGTGGCTGCCCTCTTCAGTAGAGTGACTCTTACAATTATATTCATGAGTCGTAGGCATTCAGACACAATTTGGTCTGGAGTAGTCTGAGGGTCGACTCGGTAAACAAAGATGGCTTTAGTTTGTTGGATGGATTTTGTGATCATTGGTTTTATGCGAGAGGAGACTGATGCACCTGACAATCTACCGCATTTGTTATTGGTAGGGTATTGTGTACCAGTTGCGGAGATGGAATTGTTTCGATTATACCCTCTGACTAGATGAGTAGGGAGGGACGGAGGTCTTTGAGAAAATTTCATTTCTGTTCGCATATGATTTGTTATTCAGTCTATTTGGCATAAGGCTACTGAGACAGTGTGTAACATTCTGGATTGGCGGGCAATCCGGCAGATTGGTATATGAAATATTAGCTTCTTGATACGGCCACTCAGTAACGTCTTCATTAAAGCAATTTGCCACTGGATTATTTGTTGTGGATCTGTTGATGCATTTTCCCATATAAGTTAAGTGGTCTCTGAAACTCAGTTGAATGTTTTGTGTTGAGATATCTGGCCTTAGGACCTGTCGCATTAGGGTTATTTAAGTGGGAAAAATGATATTATTCATACAGCAGTCACTCAATGCAGGTGTGAGACTTAACTTCTCTGTTCCATGACAATTGCTTGTGCTAAGTTTATCCTCATGAGGTACTGGTAGATTAGAATGCTGCCGATTCTGAATTTCAATTTCTAGCAAAGGAATTATACGGTTGATAACACTAGCTTCTGGAACTGGTTGAACACAACTCGTCATATTTTGATGGTCTTGGGTGCCTTTAGTATCATGACCATTACGTGACCTCACGCTTGGTGGATATGATTGTGTGTGAATTGACCCTGGAGGTATTCGCATTTCGTACCCTGATTGTCGCAATCTTCAGAGAGTTTTAATAATTTGGCTTTGACTAGAGACATTAGTTGACTATCTAGACTTCTAGAGTGTTGATTATTAGATGCCTTATTTCGTTCGCGATGAGTTATAGTTTTTAATCGTCTAGGCGGAGGAACGTAGTATTATCTGTTTGTTGGTACTCAACTTTTCTTTGGTTCCTAGGCACGGTTCCGCAGCCGAGTTTGATATTTAACTTGAGGCGTCTAGACTCGCGCTGTCATTTATTTGGTTGCATTTATTTAAATTTACATTTACAACAGCCGTCTACATTGATTTTTTGCAGAGTTGCGCTTAATGGAGCAATGATTAAATTATAGCCAGATTATGTGTGTGTGTGTATATATATATATAAAGTTCTTATAGCAGATAATATTGATTTGGAAGGAAAACTAATACAAAATATAAATAATTAAAATAATACAAATTGCGATAACAGAAGAGATTCCTTGGGTCCGATTTTCTGTGAGATTCTTGCCCAGCCATAACGATCTGAGATCAGTTGGTAGTTGTGGAGACCACGTGCCGATCTAGGATGAGCCGTATATCCTTTTTATCATCTATGATTTTAAACAAGTCAGCATTCAGGGATTAGACTAGATGGAGTTTCTGGTAAAGGAGGAACCGATCTTTAAAAAGTAACCTCGAAGGAAGAGCAAGAAGCTTGGGAATGGAACGGACAGCTGGTTGGGGGATTCGCCAGCACACGGTGTCCTAAATGCTGGGCGATCATTTTCAGTGAAGATGAGTCTTCTCTCTTACATTAATGCTGAAAATCTGGTTAAATTCAGCGCTTTGGCCACCGGTGTTGTGTGCTGCTGTGGTGGGAGATGACACTTCCAGGTTGCCTGCTTCAGGAGCTAGTATTTAGCGGCTTTTAATGGTTTCATTGTGGTGTTTGCAGCCGAACTCCACTCCATACAGGACACCTCCGAAAATCATCATCCTGATGTACATTTTTATCAGGTTTATGTTTTGAATGTGCAGCAAGTGCTGCTTGGCAACCCACCGTTTCTTGTTGAATTTAGTAACAAGAAACGGTGGGTTGTTCTTCTATATGATGATGGAATCTTAATTTTCTGTCGAAGATCACACCCAGACCTCTTTGCTTTTCGACGCAGGTGATCAGGACTCCGTCAATCGTAGGCCGAATTATGGTTGGTGTGGATTCAAGTGAGAATACCATGATGGCAGATTTCTCAGGGTTCACTTGCAGGTCAAATTTCGTGACGTACTGCTGTACTTCTGATAAGGTCTTGTTGATGGTTACTGTGGTGTCTTCTGCTTCATCGGTATACTGGTTACAAGCCAATCATACGGTGGTTATGTACCGATTTGTGGTCTCAAATGCGGCATACGCAAACGAATAAAAAACTGCTTGAAACAAAACTGCATACACAGTTGTGGAGATCCAATTAAGCAGGCATGCAGAGGTTGTGCTTGTGAGAGCACGAATTGGCCACACGAATTTAACGCACCTCTTTTTGCTGCTCTTGTAGGATCCCCACACATTGCTTGCACTGCAGTTTCCTACTTACAAATAATATTGTTATTTAGTGTACACATTATCATTCAGCTAGAAACGCATCTTTTAGATCACTGCTTACCTTACATGAACCTTTGCAATTGATTCATATTATTGGAGATGAAGCCGATCTATCAAAGTTTTTCACACACCTAAAAATTATCAACTTATACGCTCGCTTCTAAATCAATTTCATTCCATATGTTCCTCAACAATTCAACGTAACAGGCGTAATTTGGCCAGAGTAGCCTCTGCGCCATAAAACCCCTACACCAACAACAAACTGCGGCCCGCGCTGGTAGCAAGGTGGTTACAATCACTGTTTTCCCTACACCAGGTAGTAGTAGTAGTGGCATGTGATGCAAGAAAGCAAATGTATGAGCTTATGCAGCATCAGCCAAAAAAAAAAAAAAAAAAAAATCACACCATTCCCTCCAAATGCCTGTCCAGTTCCTCCTTAAATTTATTTAACTTATCAACTTCCACAACGACAGATGGCAGTTTGTTCCAGCAATTAACCACCCGCTGGCTAAAGGCAAATTTCCACACATCTATTCTACATCTGTCCTTTCTTAATTTGAATTTACGCCCCATTAGGTTTGTAATCTGAACAAGTGGAAGGATCCCATCAGAATTCAGTGTGCTCAACCCATTCAAGGCCTTATATACCTCAATCAGATCACCGCGCAGGTGCCTAGTCTCCAGCCACTGCAATTTGCAGAACTTAAGCCTCTCTTAGTAAGAGGATCCTTTATTCCCCTCACCACTCTTGTTGCCCTTCTCTGTACACGCTCAAGTAAATCTACATCCTTCCTAAAATGAGGCCTCCAGACCTGTACGCAGTACTCAAGGCGTAGCCTGACCATTGCCTTATACAGAGGGATAATCATCTCCTTTTCCCTGCTAGCAAAATTCCTATATATCATTGACAAAACCCCATGACCTGCCCTGGCAGCCTGTCTACATTGCTCAGAGAACTTCATATCTGACTGCACAATTACTCCCAGGTCTTTTTCATTTTCTACCACCTTAAGTGTAGTACCACACAGTTGGTACGTTTCTCTGGGGTTACTTCTACCCATATGCAGTACTTTGCATTTGTCAAGGTTAAACTTCAGTTGCCACTTCTTAGCCCATCTGCCCAAATTATCCAGATCCTGTTGCAGTAGCACACTGCCATTGCTGTCATTAACAACCCTGCCAACCTTTGTATCATCTGCAAACTTCGACATTAAGCCTGATATACCTTCATCAATATCATTTATAAATATACAAAACAACAGTGGACCTAACACCGAACCCTGTGGGACTCCACTAATAACATTAGTCCAAGAAGAGCAGCACCCTCTGTCTTCTCCCACTTAACCATCCTTTTATCCATTGTAGCAACTTACCCTTAATACCATTCTGCTCCAATTTGTACAGTAGTCTTCCATGCGCAACAGTTTCAAAAGCTTTCCTGAAATCCAAATATATGATATCAAAATTATTTTTTGCATCCAGTTCCTTTGTAACCACATCATAATATCCTATCAAATTTTTCAGACAAGACTTTCCCTTAACAAACCCATGCCGTGTCTCAATTATTGCTGCAGTCTTGTCTAGATGATCCTGCAATGCATCTTTAACCAGTGACTCCATTATTTTACCCGGAACAGAAGTTAAACTAACTGGTCTGTAATTACTCGTGTCACCCTTCGATCCCCCTTTGTGAATTGGGGATACATTTGCACATCTCCAGTCCGTGGGAACCTCCCCTGAGTCCAAGGATGCTCTCATAATTATGGCTAAGGGTTTGCTTAGTTGCTTTGCCGCCTCCTTTAATATAACTGGATAGATCCCATCCGGCCCCGGGTGCCAAGCGTATTTCGAGGCCAAGCGATATTCTGGTGATATATAGAGCGCTCTTCTAAAGTGATTGAAGTTATTTCCTTTTAAGTTCCTACGTTTCTATCAAAAGCCTTTCTTTTATAACTAGTTCTATACTTGAAAACCACAAGTTAGAACACAGAAAGGAAACACACCTTTCTTTTTCCTATATTTCTTGTTCTATTAACCAACTAACACTTCAACCGCTTGGCCTCCGAGCGGCACTGCTCCTGCCTCCCCGTGGCGGGGCCGGTAATCTGGGGGAAAAGTTATCCCCCAGGGCTAAAAGGAGCAACGATGGATAAAAATGAATATCCACCTCTAGAGCCTTCAAACTCAAGGCTAGACAAACCTAATGATGAAGACGTGAACCAAGCAAAAAGGCTCCGAAGAGAAGTTCAGTGCAATGAAATGCCAAACTTTCTGGTCATACACTCTCTCTCCAACCAACCTGTAGGCAAATTATCACCATTCGTCATCCAAAGATTTCTGGAATCGATTGCTGGAACACCAAAAATGGTTAAACGACTGCAATCTGGAGACCTATTAATTGAAACAGCCAACTCCAAACATTCCGAGTGGCTGCTCAAAACAACTACATTCGGTGGCCTGCCAGTATCTATTACTCCACACAACACCTTAAATTCCTCGAAAGGCGTTATAACCGAATGGGACCTACTTACAATATCAGAAGAGGAATTAGTTAAAGAACTGAGTAATCAAAAAGTAACCAACGCCAAACGCATAATGACCAAAAAAGATGGAAATCTCGTCCCAACTAGGTCAATCATTTTAACCTTCAGTACCCCAGATTTGCCATCCTCAGTAAAAGCTGGCTATTTAAACTGCCGAATTCGGGCTTATATTCCTAACCCGATTCGTTGTTTTAAATGCCAAAAATATGGACATTCCCAACAAGCATGCAGAGGAGAAGCTATTTGTCCTATTTGTGGTTCCAAGGAACATACACAAGCAGACTGTTCAGCATCAAGTCCCATTTGCCCTAACTGCAAAGAAAGTCACCCAGCATTTTCAAAATCCTGTGAAATGTGGAAAACAGGGAAGAAAATTCAAAAGTATAAAATTGAACACAAAGTCACATACCCTGAGGCACGCAGACAGGTTATGTTGACCATGCCCAGTCGTTCATATGCGTCTCACACTCGAAGCTTTATTTCAACAGCAGTACAAACAGATGTATCAATACCCCCCAGCACATCTATGGCTAATTGGGTTAAAAATACACTATCTAATTCAGGAAAAGACACACATCAAACTAAAACCAGTGAATCGACCAACACTCCAATCAGCATCCCAACTGATACTCGGACAGTCTTGCATGATAAAGAAAAATTAAAAACTACCAAAGACAACAAGAAACCTGAATCATCCACCAATAGTATGGAAGTAGATGTACACTCAGATCTTGAGGAACCCATACTAGAACTTCATGCAAATGACACTATGGATACTGGGCGCCCCAGCTTCCCAAAAAAAGACCGGAAAAAGTGCTCAAACAAAAAACAGTCTGATGAATCATCCTCAACTAAACCTAAATGAACCACAGTATCTTACAATGGAATTGCAGAGGTTTTCGTTGCAACACCGACGATATTCAATACTTAATTAACCGATATTCTCCAGCTGCCTTCTGTCTACAGGAAACTTACCTGACCTCACAAATTTCTCCTTCGATAAAGAACTATTGCCTTTATCGAAGAGATCGAAATACCGCTAATGCTGCCCATGGTGGGGTAGCAATCCTAGTAAACTCGAAGATCCCAACTAGACATATCCCAATCCAAACTGAAATAGAAGCTGTTGCTGTTCGCATAACTCTCCATAGTGCAATAACACTTATCTCAATCTACCTACCACCAAACCGTTCTTACTCTTTAAGAGATCTTGAAGACCTGTTTATACAGATACCTCCACCTCTCTGTATATTAGGGGACTTTAACGGGCACCACCCATTATGGGGTTCTCCCAAATTGGATAGACGTGGCCGACTAATTGAAAGCTTTTTAGAGGCACTAAATTTCAGTATACTCAATACTGGTGCACCGACACACGTACAGCTCCCAGCAGGACACACATCAGCAATAGACCTCACAATTTGTTCACCAGTACTAGTCCCAACCATAGAGTGGAATGTAATAAATGATCCCATGGGCAGTGACCACTTTCCAATAGTATGCAACTTTCTGATAGCAAAGACTCCTTCAATTCAACCGTGCAGAAAGTGGAAATTTGTCCGAGCAGACTGGGCAAAATTTCAATCGTCAATTGACCTTGATGAGGAAAAAATCCGCCTCCAACATATTGATGATGCCACAGATTACATCACGTCGCATCTTCTAAATGTGGCTAAAAATACAATACCACTATCAAATCCCCCGGGCCGAAAGCATCATAATTACTGGTGGAATGACAAATGCACCACAGCAAAGAGAGCAAAAAATAAAGCTTGGAATTTGTTTCGGCAATGTCCGAGCACAGTCAATCTTATTAACTATAAGAAGTTAAGGGCAAAAGCACGCTTCATACAAAAGCAAGCAAAGAAAGAATCCTGGATCCGTTTTGCCTCTAGTTTTCACAGAAATACTGATTCCAAAATAATATGGAAAAAAATTAGACAGCTGTCTGGTAAGTTTCCTACCATACCTTCTCCAATCCTCTCTTGGAATGGGAAAGATCTCTCTAATCCAGTAGATATAGCTAATGCTTTGGGAAATACTTTTGCCGAAATTTCAGCAGCAACAGCCTATCCTACCTCATTCCAAAGAATTAAAAACACTGAAGAAAAGCATGCTATTCATTTTCAAACTGCCCGTCTTCTCCCATATAACAAACCTCTGCAATATTCTGAACTTTTACATGTCATTAAAACTGCCCGCAATGGTGCTGCCGGGCCAGATGGGATTTATTATATCATGCTACAACATCTTGATGACAAAGCTTTGCGCTGCCTCCTGGTCCTTTACAATCGCATATTTTTAGAAAATGTTTTTCCAGCTTCTTGGCATCACTGTACAGTTTTGGCATTCCTGAAACCTGGAAAAGATCCATCCAACCCGAATAGCTATAGACCCATATCTCTCTCAAGCTGCCTCAGCAAAATTCTTGAGAAAATTATCCACAGAAGACTCGTCTGGATCATAGAGTCGGAACAGCTAATGAGCCATAGTCAATATGGCTTTCGTCAAAACAGGTCATGCCTAGACCTTATGGTCAAGGCTGAATTTGCCATCCGTAATGCTTTTGTCAAACATGAACATCTAGTAATGGTTTCAATAGACATAGAGAAGGCTTTTGATACCACTTGGCGGTATGGTATACTTAGTGATCTTTACCTTCTAGGACTACGAGGCAACCTTCCTATGTTTATTGAGAACTTCTTACATACTAGATCATTTCAAGTTCGATACCAACATGCCCTTTCCACAACTTTCATCCAGGAGGAAGGTGTTCCACAGGGATCAGTACTGAGTGCCACTCTTTTTGCTCTGAGAATAGATTCTATCACTAAGCAGCTTCCAAATACAGTTGAGACTTACCTTTATGCAGATGACCTTTCCATCTCCTGTCATTCTCAAAATATGAGGTCTGTTGAAAGACAGCTTCAGATATCACTTAATAAAATTCAACAATGGGCAAGCCTCAACGGCTATCGGCTCTCGCAGCAAAAAACAGTTGCCATCCACTTCTGTAGACAACGCAAACTCCATCCAGATCCTGAACTTCAAATTTCTAACATCGTTGTCCCAGTCACCAGCAACATCAGGTTTCTTGGATTAACCCTTGACAACAAGTTAAATTTCCTAGACCATATTAAAAATGTACGGACGTCATGTCTAAAAAAGTTAAACATACTCAGAGCTTTATCTGCCCAAACATGGGGTGCAGATCGTACCTCGCTTCTTCGTTTATACAGGGCATTAATCAGATCCCGTCTCGATTATGGTGCTCCTGTCTATGATTCTGCCAGAAAGAGTGTATTACGCTGGCTTGATCCAATTCAGCACAGTGCTTTGAGAATTGCAATTGGTGCATTCAGAACGTCGCCAGCACATAGTCTCTACATTGATGCTCACGAGCCCCCACTAGCTTTACGCAGGAAAACACTGTTACTCAAATATGCTGTAAAGATACAAAGTTGTGCCTCTCATCCCGTTCAGTCATACCTTTTCAACCCACCATTTGAAATCTTATACAGAAACAAACCTAGCATAGTAAAGCCAGCTGGTCTTCGCCTTCTTGAATTGGAGCAAGTTTGGAATATTTCCGTCCATTCCGTACAACAAGTAGCCACATGTACTCAGCCACCATGGACTCCTCCTCCTCTTCCAACCTGTGACTCTTACCTCTGTCAATGGAGAAAGAATACTTTGCAAGCATCAAATGTCAAACAAATTCATGCAGTTCACACTCAAAGATATACTGACTTCTCCCCAATCTATACAGATGGCTCTAAATCTAATTCAAATGTTGGAGCAGCTGCAGTGTTTCCGAATACAACTGTATCAGTTTCCCTTCCATCAGAATTTAGTATATTTTCTGCTGAATTATATGCAATCAAATTAGCTTTAGAAAATCTCTGTTCAGACAGTTCCTTCAAATCAGTTATTTACACTGATTCCCTCAGCTCAATCATGTCGTTATGTAATTCCTCAGATGAAGTCCACCCTATTCTTAATGAAATCAGAAGCTTATTACTGCAAATTAAAGAACGCAACCAACTGGTCACTTTTTGCTGGATTCCATCCCATTCTGGTATTTTAGGCAATGAACTGGCTGATAAAGCTGCAAAAAATCCAACTACTTTTGATTTAACCAATATCCCTGTTCCAGCATCAGATTATGCACTAACTGTTCATGCTGCTTGCATATCACAATGGACAGCACTCTGGCACTCTCAGACTAATAATAAACTCTTTCAGTTTAAACATGATCCAAAAATCTGGCACTCCAGTATCCGTACATCGAGACAAGAAGAAGTAGTCCTTTCAAGGGCAAGAATAGGACATACTCATCTGACCCACCTTCATTTACTCACAGGAGATGATCCACCACAATGTACACATTGTTCTAATAATTTGACAGTAAAACATATTCTTATTGGCTGCCCCTATTATAAACAAGCCAGAACTTCATCCTTGATCTCACTGGTTAATCTCCATAAACCAATAACTCTTGAAAATCTCATTGGTGATAAGGCAAATATTTCTGAATTTTTTGACTTTCTCAGGCAAACTGGGCTTTTCAATTATTTCTGATTTCAGATTTTCTTTTGATTTAGGGAAAACTCATGTTTTAATATAATAAGTGAATAGGCACATTATAGCCTTAGCAGCTTATGTGCCATTAAGCCTCCAGAACAACAACAACAACAAGATCCCATCCACCCCAGGTGCTTTTCTTACGTTTAACTTCAACAATTGGATGGCGCCGGGGTTCAAATTCTGTCAATGATGCGAGGAATTTATATGGACTTTTTCACTCTTTAGCTGCGTGTACCAAGCGCTCCGTGGCCATGCGATTTGGATTTGTTCCTCAAAATGTTATTTCCAAAGAGTCTTACGTGAATATATTATATTTTGTTTCAACCACCGTTTTCTTTATTTATAAATTTGAGTAATCCTTTTGCAGTACAAGTAGGCAGAAGCCCAGAAAAGAAATCCACCTTTCTATTTCCTTTTTTTAACAGTATTAGCAAGCTAACTCGGCCACGTGGTCACCTTGTGTCACTGCCCCTGACTCCCCGTGGCTGGCGAGGAAACTGAGCTAACTCCCAGGGCCAAAAGAAGCAAATCATTGACTGCAACAATTTTATACTGATAAAGACTGCAAATTCAAATCCTATGGATTTCCATCAACCCGCTAATGAATCAACCTTAAAGAGACCGAGGACGGATAATCCCCGAATAGAATATCCAGGTTTCCTGATTCTGCATTCTCTAATAACCCAGTCCGTAGGCAAGCTATCGCCATTTCTCATACAGAAATGTTTTGAAAGCTTAATCGGCTCTCCGAGCTCGTTCAGAATGGGACCTAATTGAAGTCTCTGAGAAGGAAATTGTCCAAGAAATTCTAGGATCAAAGGGTCATACAGGCAAAAATAGAGTTATGCTGAAAAAGATGGCGAGCTTGTTCTAATTCGCAATGTCATACTGGTATTCACCTCACCAAACCTACCTTCATCAACGAAAGCCTGGTATGTGGACACTCTCAAACGGTATACCTAGGTGACTGAATATTCCTAATTTGGACTGAAGGAGCATATCCAACAAACATATCCAAGCTGACTATAATTCCCAGTCTTTACTTTGTCCCAATTGCGAAGGAAATAAAAGGTCACCTCGCAAATCTGTATACAAGAGGTCCCGAAAGATTCGGTTCTCAGTGCCACCTTATTTTCAATAACAATAAATCATATGACCAAAAGTATTCCCAACCCTGTAAACTCATATCTCCATGCCGATCATCTGACTGTTTCTTGCAGTTCACGGAACATGCGCTTCATTGGAAGGCAACCCAAATCTCAAATAAGAATATTGAGTAATAGATAGGACAGAATGGTACCAGTTATCTTATCAGAAATCCAGTGTCATATACCTTTGTAACAGACAGAAGGCACATCCTGATCCAGAGTTACACTTAACAAATCATCCTATCTCAGTTATGAATAACATTCGCCTCCTTGGCCTGATTTTTGATAGTAAGTCGAACTTCTTAGAATACATCAAACATCCAAGGACTACTTGTCAAAAAAAATTAACATGATCGGAGTTATTTCTTCTACAACATGCGGTGCAGGCCATTATACCTTACTTCATTTTATAAAACTCTGATTGGATTTCATCTTGATTACGGTATCTCGGTGTATGTTTCTGCTATGGAGAGCGAGCACGTCTTGCCCCTGTTCAACATCCTGCCCACAGGATCGCTATAGGCGCTTATCGAACATTGCCAGTACAAAGTCTTTAAATTGGGGCCCATGAACTTACACTCAGTATCAGGAAAAAGGTGTGTAGCTATAATTCGAAGCCTACCTACCCACCCCATCTGGCCATACTTATTGATGCACGGTTTACAATGTATTGTAGAAATACACTCAAAGCAATTCAACCAACTGATATCAAATTTCAGGCATTATCACAAACTTGGATTGTACACCTCGAAAAAGACCAAAATCCAAATAGTTGAGATGCCCCATTGTCCTCTATTGAACCATCCTGTGACAACAGTTTCCTAAACTGGAGAAAATATTCTCTTGCTAATATCAATATTCAACAGCTGCATATTGCCCACGCAGAAGATTATCGCCATTTTACAAAAATATATACTGATGGATCAAAGTCAGACAGTGGAGTAGGTTAGTGTTGTTTTCCCGTTTGACACCGTCCTGTGTCACTTCCCCGCTGAATGCAGCAACTATATAAGCCTCGCTGAATTATGCGCCATCAGGGATTTCCTCGAAAATGTTCTGGCTCTGTCGATCAAAATGTATAATATATACTGACTCGTAGAGTGCACTTTTATCCTTACAAAATACCTCCTCACCAACCCATCCTTTAATAAAAAGCGTAAGAACTTAGCTGATGCATTTCCAGGAACGCCAGCAAGTAGTCATCTTTTTCTGAATCCCACGCCACACTGGGATATCAGGAAATGAATGCGCGGAATATGCTGCCGAACATCCATCCAACCAGCCTCATCTCGTTATGGAGTTCTGTATGTTGACAAAAAATGCAATTAGGATATATAAGGAACAATGAACACTTTTATGGCATGCCCAAATGCATAATAAGCTGTTTCAACTAAAGCCTGAACCACAGATATGAGCTTCTAGCTTGCTTGTGAACAGTGAAGAGGAAGTAATCCTAACCAGAGCACGAATCGGTCATAGTCAGCTTACTCACCTTTTCCTCCTCACAGGAAATGATCCTCCGCAGTGTACGTCCTACAGCTCTCCGCTCGCAATGAAGCACATTCTTGTTGAATTCACCTTATACTCTCATGCCCAGCAACTCTCATTGAGTTTTCTTCCAAATCTTAGAGTCTTTGCGATATCATAAGTAAAGATGCCAATCTCAGAGTTTTTCTGCTTTCTTGAATGGATAAAATTATATGATCGTTTCTGACTGTTCGCGTAAGAGTCTCCATGGGCAACTTCCATATCACTGATAGGCGCAATATGGTTTAAACAACCCTTGCGCCAAAAATAACAACAACCGATTTCCTTTTGTATCCAAACACTAAATAAACCGATCCTTTTGGAAATGATGGGACGACTCCAAACACTAAATAAACGGATCCTGTCAAAGTGTCACTTCGGGAAGCTTGAAAGGAAAGAAACAGAGAATAAATAAACATTCCTTTTGGAAATGATGGGACGACTTGCTGTCAATGCACGTCTTCACGTGGGTGTCAAGATAACAGAGGGTTCTGTATATTAATATAACGTAAATTCTACAAAGTGCCTGCGGATGTAGAATTCGAAATGCTGCGAGAGTGCTGACATCTATTATCGACGAAAACAATTAAGCTGGTTATTTGACACGAATAATTGTAATTTTGGTTTATTCTCACGTGTTTTGGGTTGCTTCTTTGAATTCAGCCTCTTTTCAAATACTTCACCGATTGACACAATTCAAAGAAATACACGCTGCATTTATTTGACTGCAAAAATGCACTCACTGGTTTATTCGACATTTTAAATCAATTTTATTATTTAATTTGAATAAAACGAGTCAAAGGTCATTTATGAATGCGTTATTCAGACAGATTATATCAAGGAAAAACAAATTTCTAGCGCTATTGTCAAGTGTGGCTTCCAAAACGTTGCCTTAATTTGATTGTTGTTATCGAACTACGTCAACTGCAGATTAATCCGCAGTTTAAAAATAAGTGCGACTTTCATTAGAAGAACCAGATAAAAATGAAGTTCTCTTCGTATAGAAACTATATCATTCTGAAATGGGCACAGTTCAGAATGCGTGCATAAAAGCAAACAGAAAAATTCTGTTAAAGTTGTTCACACTCGATAGATGGCAGCACATCTATGTTACAAAATGTTAAAATTACTATAATTACTCGTCAGTATTTCTTTGCATTTTAAAATAAAACGCAACTGCAAGCAGATTGTTTGCAGGAGAATTAAAAAAAAAAAAACGTTGTGTTCCTGCGTATGTTCACCGGTAACCACGTGGCGCATATTCGTACGTAACATTGTTTTAAACTTGTAACCAAGAAACCAGAAATTCAAATGGGATATACTGTTTACTATTATTATTATTATTATTACAATAAACACAAAAACTGGACATCCAGAAAATGGCTTTCACCCTTGCTGTTTACCTCCTGCATCCTAATCGGACATGGTTCTCTTAACGCAAAACTTTACCAGTTCAGACTTTCTAATACGATCTCTTGTCGATGTGGGCTACCGGAAGACTCTTCTCGCATCCTTTTTGAATGCTCCATTTACGAGGACCTAAGATTGGCTCTTAAGGCAACAATACCAAACTTGTCGCCCGGATGTGAGAAGATACTCATATCTATCAATAATTTCCAGGACCTTCAAACCTTCTGCAATGCTGCTTTTAATCGCACGAAGACTTTCAACCTCAATGTTAATTCAAGAAATCAAAATGAAAACACATAATACAGCCTGTTGCCTCATCTGTCGTCCTGACAACGTCATATACAAAATTGTTGTGGTTTTCAAGAACACGCAGAGGTTTTAACGGATGCTGCACTTTTCTGGCTCATTCTTTATTAAGACTTTCCACAACTAAATTCTTCCTCTGCTCAGTGATACCGTCATCAACCAGTGACTTCTGATATCACTCCAATTTAACAGAACAGATTTGTATCTAGAACTTGTTCCTGCCTTGATGATCTTGTTTTTGGATAACATTACTAATGCTGTTTGACTGTACACCTTTTCTCTTTGTGGACTTCTTTGGGCAGCACTGGATAAAGATAGAAGACGTACACACACACACATATATATATATTACTTTATGCTATTTTCTTCTTTATTTCTCAATCTTCTGCTGTCCTGTCTCCTGGGAATGAGCGTGCGTGCACGCGCTGTTGCCGGCTTGCTGGCACGGGGTTCTTTTGAATGGTTCCAAACTCGCGTTGGACAATCTGTTGGCCATGGTTCATGCGTAGTTGTGGCCTACCTCCCCGTGGTGCAGACGGACACTAGGAAGACTTTCCGGATGATTGCCTGCCTGGTGACAAAAAGGCGAGAAACAACTAAACCGAACACACACACTACACAAACATAATATTACACAAATTTCTGGCCTGTTACAGTGCTCTGTAATAATTACAGTGTACAAAGGCGGAGTTGAACTTTCGTCCAGGTCCTACATAAGATACCATACATGTCATTATTATTACAAGATCCAAAGTTTCCCTGAGTTCAGACAGAGCAGACGAGAAGTAGTGGTATTGGCAAGACCGAGAATTGAGCGCATCCATCTTATACACATGTTTTTATTATTATTGGGAAGAGAAAATCCACATCCTGTCACACTCAACTCACAGTCCGTCACTTTATGGTAGACTATGTCTACTTTACTCATCATTCCGCTCGAGCGCCTTCCAGTCAATTCTGCAGAATGAACGAAACTCAGAATTTTTCCAATTTACTCGGAAATCATTCCGACATGGAAGAACTCTTAATATACTTGAAGCGTATTGGTCAATACACATTAATATACACTGAAAGAACAGAATTCATAGGACCCCTGGTTCTTGGGCAACGCGATTCTCTCGCCCATCTCGCTAGTGAACGAACCCACCGCTTGACAGGTATATGGATACACAGCATCACTGCATTCGCGTAGACCGCAATTTGATGTCAGTATGGATAAACGTCATGAGTTAACCGAGTTTGAAAGAGAGAATAGTGAGTGCCCGACGCACGGTCACTCTATCGCGGAGGTGATACAGAAATTTCACTATCCCCGTTAGACAGCATAGCCCCGAGACTATCCCCGTTAGGCACAATCCCGAAATCAAGAGTGCATCGGGAATACGCCATTTCCAGAATAACATCTCATCGTGGACAGCGCTGTAGGCGGAGGAAGGTGGTGGTGGATGAACGTGGCCGTCAACGTCTGTCTCGCATTGTTTCATCCAACAGGAGAGCGACAGCGGCACACACCCGTAATGTAGTTAATAACATAGATATTTTGTTATGAATTTAACAGTACTCACTCGCAAAAAACAAATAGATGAAGCATATGACACAATAGGCAAAAATATAGCTTTGTAGTACAAGGAAAGAATTCTTCTATTCAATCCCAGTCGTATCTTGTAATTCTGACAATAGAGGCTAAAATTGTAAACCTTACTATCTAAGTATTCTAAATGAGCAATAAATGTAAATTTACCATCCAAAAGAACTCCAAGATATTTAGCCCTGAGGAATTAGAAGTATCTCTTTATTATCAAGAACCACATTCGGTGGACGATTGTAATCAAGCTTGCCTTTCTTAAGCATCATCACTGTTTTAGAAGAAATCTTGAGTTAATTATTCGAAGCCCAGTGAGCAAGACTGTTCACCACTGTCCCAATTTGTTGTCTAGATTTATCCTCCACCAATAAAACTAAATTGTCCATAAAAGCCATCATATGACACTAGACTCATCAAAGGCTAACCACAAGTTTAAAACCAAGTCCCAAAAAAAAAAAAAAAACTGAGCACAACACTGAACCCTGCGGATACCCGCGGTTTATAACCCTCCTATTTGCTGTTCGATCCCGTTTGTACAAACGGGATCGAACAACTTCAGCAATTGCTCGTGTTGTGGATAGCACTTTTAGTGAATTCTGTCATATCTGATATGAAAGATCTTTTAATTCAAGTTCCTCCTCCTGCATTGAGGGATTTTAATGGACATTATCATTTATGGGGGTCTAAACACCTGGGGAAAAAAAGAGAACAAATGACAGAAAAGCTTTTTCATAAAAATAACCTTATTTCCTTGAATATAGGCGCACATACCCACGTTTACCTATCCACAAGAGTAAGTTGCGCAATAATCTGCTTTATATCTGGCCATAGAAATGTCAGCAATAGACGACTCTTACAAGTGGACAGTGATCACAATTATATGTTAGTTGATTAAAGGGTGTGCTCCGATATCCGCACAAAAGTAGAATTGGGAATTTAAAGCAGCAAAATTAAAAAGATAGAAGGGTTGTACCATTTTAGAAGAAACTAAGATTTGTATCCTTGGATATGGATTAAGCAGTTGCATACATGATACACAATATTACAGTGCAGCAAAAGAAGCTGTTCCAAAGATAAAGCTAAAAATCGTATCCATTGCAAGTCCTGGTGTAAAAATGAAATAAGAGGAAATCATGACATGGAATCGCTTTCAGAAGACTATAAACCTCATCAAATATAAACAAACAAGGGGGAAGGCTCGCAAATATCAGACGGAAAACTCATAAAAAGTCTTGGATCCAATTTGCTTCTTCAATAAATAAACATTTATTGACATTTGCATCATATAGAAGAAAATCAGTTGAATCTCTGTAAAAAAAAAAAAAAAAAAAACCCTTGGAAACCTCAACCCCGATCATTGAATGGAATTTACAAGACATTACAAAGCCCTAACAAACTGCAAATATTCTGGGACGTACCTTCGGAAACTTTCTTCCACAGCCTTATGAGGAATACCTCATATTTCTTGGTTCATAAACAGCAGCTGAAAATAAAAAATAAATTTCCGCACTGCCCAGACAATGTTATTCATTCACGCACTACATAAAGCAAAACCAGTTGTAGAAGGTCCACACGGATCTACTATCAAATGATTCAACTGCTTAGTGAAGAGTCACTGCTCGTTCTAATAACTTTTTATAATAAAACATTTTTGGTACCCCACAAGCTGGAGATACTCTACAACACTGGCTTTTCCAAAACTACGAAAGGACCATTCAAATCCGATAAATAGCCGTCCAATAGGTCTTATCAGTTGGTCATCTAATATGGTTTTCAGAAACCCAAAAACTTCTTAACTCAGATCCGCATAGCTTCAGAAAAGGTAGGTCAACGATAGACAGCATGGTAAAAGCAGAATCTAACATTCGCAACGCCTTTTAAACAATGAACATATAGTAATGATATGTTTGGATATCGAAAAGGGCTTTGACACGGTTTGGAATTAAAGCCTTAGGTGATCTACATGATTTGGGGCTTCGAGATTGCCTACCAACATTTATACGGAATTTTTTTTTTTTTTTTTTTTTATCAGAGAACCTTCCAATTACGTTATTATCAAGTTCTACCGCACATGTACACAATAAGGAGGATTTCCACAGGGCTCAATACTTAGTCTCGTGTTATTTGAATCAGAAAAAACCACATAAAACAAGATTACTAGACTCTGTAGAGAGGTACTTATCAGATGATCTGAGTGTATCACAGCTACCGAAATACATTTTGCTGCCACTTTATTAGGTGCACCCCTGCTTTGCACACAAATGGTTTTTCCCAAACGTTGCAAGTCACATGATCACAGTTGTGGATATAAAAGTACAAACCGTAGCAAGAATGGGGAAAAGGAGTGATCTAACGGACTTCGAACGTATCATGGTAGGTGCAAGACGTGCTGGACAAAACATCTCTGAAACGGCAGTTCTCCCGAACTTTTCACTCACCACAGTTTCAAGGGTGTATCGAGAATGGTGCAACAAACAGAAAACATCCTCTCAACGGCACTCCTGTAGAAGAAAATCGCTTGTTGATGAGAAAGGTCAGAGGGGGATGGCTAGAATTGTGCAAGCAAACAGACTGGCCCCAATGTTGCACATCACGTCAGAATACAACCTTGGTGCGCAGAACAAAATATCGCAACGGACCACTAGTCGCACTTTCTCGCGATTGGGCTGCAGCAGTCGACGGCAACATCGAAGAAGTGAAGAACAAGAGAGCACACCTCCTGTGGGCACAGCAACACCAGCACTGGACTATTGAGGATTGGAAAACAGTTGCTTGGTTCTGACGATTCGAAGTTCCTGGTGCATCATGTTGATGAAAGGCTCAGAATTTGGCGAAAACAACATGAATTCATGGACCCGTCATGTCTAACGACTACTGTGTAAGGTGGTGGGGCAGTGTTATGGTGTGGAGAATGTTTTCTTGGCACACCTTGGGTCCATTGATACCCATAGATTCAGTGCAGTTGCTGACCAAGTGCATCCGGTCATGTTGACAGTTTATCCTCAGTCAGACGGTTACTTCCAGCAGGATAACGCGCCGGTGCCCAAAGCCTGAATCATTATGGAATGGTTCCAGGAACATCACAATGACTTTTCTTTGCTGCAGTGGTCCGCTCAATTCCAGAATCTGAATCCTATTGAACATCTTTTGGATGAGCTGGAAGGGGCTGTTCGCTGCAGACAAACACCTCCGTCGAATCTCAAGGAACTGCATGACACACTGTCTGCATGGTACACCATTCCTGCACAACATTTTCAGCATCTTGTTCAATCCATGCCTAGGAATTCAGGCTGTTTTGAAGGCTAAAGGAGGCTCAACACGCTAGTAGGTAGGTGTATCTAATAAAGTTACAGCACAATGTATGTGTTCAGCTGAAAGACAACTGCAAAATCCGGTAAATAAAATAAAACTATCCACAGAAAATTTGGATACAACATCTCAAATAAGAAAAAAAAAATGGCTGGATCCCATACACCCCATCGCCTTCACAGCAACTACAGGAGCCTTTCGCACATCGATAGCGCAGATTTTGTATATAGAGGCCTGCGACCAAGCATCTCTCCATTTACTTAGATAAAGGCTTTTATTGAATAATGTCATAAAAATTAGTAGTCTCATCAGTCTTCCAGAATGGCAACATCCTTACGAAACAAAGTGGTAAACTTTGCAATATTACAATCCAGAAATCAATAAGCCAGCAAGTATACGCTTGCAAAACCTGCTAATTGAGTGGAAGATTAATCTGGACAGTGTTGCGATGGGATGAGATACACTTAAACATAAAGTATGCCAGGATATTTACTGATGATATCGAGGCAGTGTTACGTTTGAGGTTTGGAAATTTGCTAGCTTGGGAGGGGCGGGGGATACACAGATTAATGGATTAACAATAGCCGTAGGCAGAGGTGAAAGGCTGAGACCTAAATGGATGTCAGACGGAACTGTTGAGACACGAGGCAGAGAAGAAAAATGTATGGGGATGCATATATATATATATTATCCGGATGGATATATATTATCAGAAGACTATGGTAGATATAAAGTAGTCTGTAATCAAGTCACAAAGAAGGTTAGGCAAGCCAAAGAAGATTACGAAAAGTCTCTGGCAAAGTAAGTCAAGAAAAACAGCAGACTTTAATTATATTAACAGTAGAAGGAACAGGTTGAAGCACATTGGTCCTCTTGATATCGATGGTTTAACTGTTGATGAACCTGCTCAGGTTGCTCACAGGCTGAATAGGTATTTCGCATCTACATTCACGCATAATGAATTCTTTAAGGAGGGAGTGCTACAAGTTTACCAAAATCTAACAGGGAGCTAAATATTTTTTTGGAAAGTGGAAGAGAAGTTATTGAAGCTCAACCCCACGTGGGCACATGGAGCGGATGGGATCTATCCAATCATATTGATGGAGGTGGCAAAGGAGATAAGCAAACCCTTAGCCATAATTATGAGAGGACATTTAGATTCTGGGGAAGTCTATGTGGACTGGAGATGTGCGAATGTATGCCATATCTATAAAGGGGATCAAAGTGTAATATGAATAAGTATTACTGTTGGCTTAACTTCTGTTCCAGAGAAAATAATAAAGCTACTGCTTAAAGAAGTAACGTAGGACCACCTAGACACAAATGCCGTTATACTTCGGTCACAGTATGGGTTTGTTAATGGGAGATCTTGCGTTCCAAATTTGATTGGATACTATGATGCAATAACGAAGGAACAGAATGCAAAAAATAATTTTTATAACATATACTTGGATTTCATGAAAGCTTCTATACTGCTGTGCAAATAGGAGCAGTGTGGCATTAAGGGCAAGTTACTGCTATGGATAAAGTGGGAGAAGACAGAGTTGTTATCAGTGGACACTTTTCTTCATGGACTAATGTTATCAGCAGAATTCCTCAAGGTTTGGTTTCTGGGCCTATTGTTTTCTGAATTTATTAATGACATTAATAAATATATATCGGACTTAGTGTCTGTTTGCAGATAATAAAAGGTTAGCAGGGTTAGTAAGGATGCTAATGAAACAAGATCTGGAATAATAAGGCAGTTGAGCTGAGATTTGGCAATCGAGGTATAACATTGACAAATCCATATTATTGCAAAACGGTATCAGTAGTCCCAGATTAAGTTTAATACCGCCAACTATGTGGTGTTACACTTAGGTGGGTAGTGGAAAATGAAAAAGACTTGGAGTAATTGTGCAATGCAGAAAGGCTGCCTGGACAGCCCATGGGGTTTTGTCAATGATATGCAGGGATAAGGAGGTGATTATTCCGTTGTATAAGGCGATGGTCAGGCCACATCTTAAGTTCTGGATACAGGTCTGGTGGCCTCATTTTAGGAAGGACGTAGAGCTGCTGGAGCGGGTACAGAGAAGGGCAACTAGATTGGTAAGGGGAACAAAAGGCGGGGGGGGGGGCTGTTACCAAGGGACGCATCAGTTCTGAAAAATTCAGCGTCTGTAGACACATGCGTGGCAATCGATTTGAAGTGTTTAAGGTTTTGAATGGTCCGAGCAAGTTCAAAGCTGACTGGATTCTTCCTCTTGCTCAAAATATGCACATAAGGAAAAATAAAAATTCAAGATGAGGAAGGTTGGTTGGTTGCAGAATAGATGTGCCGAAATTTTGCCTTTAGCCAACGGGTGGTTGCTGGAACCAAATTCCGTTTGATGTTGTGGAGGTGGATAGCTTGAGTTAATTCAAGGAAGAAGTAGACAAACTATTGAAGGGGATTTTAGATGAAACGGTTATTTTTTTTTCGGCTGATGTTGTATAAACATGCTTTCTCGCATTATCTGTCCCCATTAATACTAAGATCGCCAAATATCACTTCCCCCCGAGACTTCTGGCCTCCCGTATGTGAGAAATATTTTCAAACAATGGGGGAAAATACTACCTAAATTCAGAGAGCATCTATTACATGCTGCTTATGTAGAAAACTTTGCTAGTTATCAGCGCCTTTATACCGATGGATCAAAATCAGACACGCGCACATGTAATTCGTAGACACCGTTATTTCACAAGAACTTCCAATAGAATCTAGCGTATATACTGCAGAGCTGACTGCAATTCGAAAAACATTGGAATATACTGTTAATTCCAAAGGAATTAACAGTGAAACTGCGTTGGATACCAGGACATACAATGATTTCAAACAATGCACGAGCAGATGGAACGGCGAAAAATCCGGCATTGAGATCAGCATCGCAACATCAGGTCCCATATCACCATTATCTTTCTGTCATTCAAAAACCAGCGATGAAAGATTGCCCCATTTCAGAAAATATTAAATGGGTAATAAATTATTGCAAATAAAACAAGCACCCCAATTCAGGAAAGACGGACATCTCGAACATTCTGTTTGAACTTGTATGAAGAATTATTTTATTTGCAAATTTTGGGTATGTCAGTTTTATATTCTGTTTTCTACTTTATTGTATTATTTATCGTTTTTCCAAACGTTACATTCTCCAGAGATTTGCCATTGCGCTAGAAAACACCACCACAACTTCAGAGAGACAGAAAAATCTCCTTTACAATCATCGCATTTGAGTTCTGATATTGGGCTTTGCTCACTGTTATGGTCATGGTACAAGTGAGTACTCCTGAGCCACGTGGTTTGGGAGTTTTAATTGTTATTATATATTTGCTATTCGTCACAAGGACAACTCTTACTCTACATGCTTCTTTTTGTAGATTGCTGTGAAGCAAGACAGATCAGGTGACAATGTATATTGTCACCTGATTGCACTGCTTCTATTAGAATGAGCAGAAGCCTGAAAAACAAGATGCATGGTATTTCAGAGACTGCTGGGAGCCATTGCGGTACAAGTAAACACATGGGTTGTGTTAGGGTAGCTAAGAATAGAAACAGGTGCAGGTATACTTGCGTGTACACCAATGCTAGGAGTTTAGTAAATAAATTTGATGAATTTGAGGTATTGCTCAAAACATCAAAGGCAGATATTGTTGGGATATCAGAGACGTGGTGTCACACAGATATAAGGGATGCAGAACTGCAATTTGGGGAGTACAACGTCTACAGAAAGGATAGACTAGATAGGAAGGGAGGAGGAGTTATGCTATTAGTTAAGAAACACATAAAAACCAAGGAAGTGAAGCCAGTCGACATCGCTGGACAGTGCAGTGTCGAGTCAGTTTGGTGTGACATAAACATTGGGAGATCAAAATTGAGAGTAGGAGTGTGCTATAGGCCTAATGACTCTGATGAGTATAATAAGGAACTGTACAGGGAAATAGAGTGGGCCAGTAAATCAGAGTGTCTTATAATGGGAGATTTTAATTTCCCAGATATTGACTGGAATTTGGGGGCTGGTTACTCACACACTAGCAGGGTTTTTGTGGATTTATTGGATGATTGTTTTCTACATCAGCATGTTCGGGAGACAACTAGAGGGAGTAATACTCTTGATTTGATTATCAGCAGTGATTCTTCATGCATTACGAATCTGCAGATAAATGAACCACTAGGTGGCAGTGATCACAGTGTGCTGAAGTGGGATTTACTCAAAGAGGTAACTACCATTAGGGGTAAAGGGAAGGGTTATTGCTTCCGTAAAGGCGACTACGATGGACTGAGACAGTATTTAAATTCTATACAGTGGGACCAACTGATGATGTTACCAACAGCAAATTCAAAATGGGAAGCATTCAAAGAACTTATCTTGGAAGCTACTAGGCTTTACATACCAACTAAGAAATATTTTTCAAGGTTTAGGCCAAAATGGATGTCAGATGAACTAATGAGGCATATGGCAGAGAAGAAAAATGCATGGGATACTTACAAATTAACACATGACACAGAAGCCTATGATAGATACAAGTTGATATGCAACCAAGTTACAAAGGAGGTTAGGCAGGCGAAGGCAGATTACGAGAAATCCTTGGCAAGGGATGCAAAGAAAAACAGCAAAGAGTTCTTTACTTATGTAAACTCTAGAAGGAAGGGGATGAATCAGATTGGTCCACTTGATATTGATGGGTCAATTGTTGATGATCCTGCTCAGGTAGCTAACAAACTAAATGAATATTTTGCATCGACATTCACACATGAGGAGTTATTCAGCGAGGGGAATGCCAGAGGCGTACTCAACTCTAGCAGTAAGCTACAGAATCTTGAAATAACTGGGAGTAAAGTGGAGGAGAAACTGTTGAAGATAAACACAAGAAAGGCACCCGGGGTGGATGGGATCTATCCAGTTATATTAAAGGAGGCAGCAAAGGAAGTAAGCAAACCCTTAGCCATAATTATGAGAGCTTCCTTGGACTCAGGGGAGGTACCCATAGACTGGAAATGTGCAAATGTGACCCCAATTCACAAAGGAGGATCAAAGGCTGACACAAGTAATTATAGACCTGTGAGCTTAACTTCTGTTCCAGGAAAATTAATGGAGGCACTGGTTAAAGAAGCACTGCAGGATCATTTAGACAAGACTTCAGTTATAGCTCGGACACAGCATGGTTTTGTTAAGGGGAAGTCTTGCCTGACCAATTTGATTGGATACTATGATGCAGTCACAAAAGAACTGGATGCAGGGAATAACTTTGATATTATATACTTGGATCTTAGAAAGGCTTTTGATACTGTTGCACATGGAAGACTGCTACACAAATTGGAGCAGTGTGACATTGGAGGCAAATAGCTGCTATGGATAAAGGGGTGGTTGAGGGGGAGAAGACAGAGAGTGGTAATCAATGGACACTGCTCATCGTGGACTGATGTTATTAGTGGAGTCCCTCAGGGCTCAGTGTTGGGTCCATTATTGTTTTCTGTATTTATAAATGATATTGATGATTGTATATCGGGTTTAATGTCCAAGTTTGCAGACGATACAAAGGTTGGCAGGGTTGTCAAGGACACTACTGACACTATGCTGCTGCAACAGGATCTGTAAAGGTTGAGCAGATGGGCTGAGAGGTGGCAAATGAAGTTTAACATTGATAAATGTAAAGTACTACACATGGGAAACAGCAACCCCAGAGCAACGTATCAACTCTGTGGTACTACACTGACAGTGGTAGAGAATGAAAGGGACTTGGGGGTGGTTGTGCAGGCAGATATGAAGTTCTCTGAGCAGTGCAGACGGGCTGCAAGAGTAGCTCATGGAGTATTGTCAATGATATACAAGAATTTTTCCAGCAGGGATAAGGAGGTGATTATTCCATTGTATAAGGCGATGGTCAGGTCACACCTAGAGTACTGTATACAGGTCTGGAGACCTCATTTCAAGAAGGATGTAGAGCTACTGGAACGAGTACAGAGAAGGGCAACAAGATTAGTGAATGGAACAAAGGGGTGCTCTTACGAAGAAAGGCTTAAGTTTTGCAAATTACAGTGTCTGGAGACTAGGCACCAGCGAGGTGATCTGATAGAGGTGTATAAAGCCTTGAATGGTTTAAGCATGCTCAATGCTGATGGGATTCTTCCTCTAGCCCAGAAAAATCACCTGAGAGGGCATAAATTCAAATTGAGGAAAGACAGATGTAGGATAGACGTGCGGAAATTTGCCTTTAGCCAGCGGGTGGTTGGTTGGTGGAACAGACTTCCATCCCTTGTGGTGGAGGTTGATAGTCTAAATAAGTTTAAGGCTCAGCTGGACAGGTATTTTGAACGAACAGAGGGGTGAAGTGGAAGTGGGTTTTTTTTTTTTTTTTTTTTTTTTTTTTGGCTGATGCTGCATAAGCTTGCTTTCTTGCATCAAATGCCTCTACTAATGCTAATGCTACTAATGCTATATGGGCTCAGAATTTATGGTCCTGCTGTCACAGACATTTTCTCGGATATGCCAAACTGCTCTTGCTACCTGGGTGATGAAACTGATATTCGGGTAAAAGTCAAGTCGAATGGAACTAATTTCGGCGAAGTCTGGTCTGCCTATGACAGCCAGATCCTCTGCTTGTACCTTCACGATGGTGGGACTCTTAGTAACCCTGGGTATAACCCCCATTTGCAAGTCCCGAAATACGGCACATAGCATACTGAAAGTGACCACGCAGGTGCGAATCAACGTAATCAGGAGTTGAAGTGTGGCACCCACAACAAACGGAGGAATGCCGCTCCTCTGTGTTATCAGGAAACACTAGGTGGCACATTACTTTCATCAACCAGTGCAGTACCCCCACAATTGGGATTGCGGGCAAATCCTTGGCAGAAAATTGGACTACATGCCACTTTCCTTATTACTGGACATGGATTGGCAAAAAGACTCCATGAGTTGGGATTTGTGGAAAATGATTTATGTTCTTGTGGGTTACAAGAAACTAGTGTCCATATTATGCTCCATTGTGATCAATATGTTGATCTAAGGCATGAACTGGAGATAAGTCTAGATAGACTGGAACAACAAGATCTATGGATCATGTTCATGGATAGGGCTCTTCTATGGTACTTTAATAAGTTTGTGTGTTTAGTTTTGAAACGGAGAGCAAGACTAGATAGTAGTTCCCGCCTCCTCGTGGCTGGGGACGGTAACACAGCCAATTAGGATATGTAAGACGACGATAGCTAATACTGTATCCTTCTTGGCTGTGGGTAAGAGGATTAGTGCACTCCCAAGATGTGTTGCGTTGTTTGCATCTTAAATAGTATTTTATTATTACTATATTAATATTTTTAGAACAGCTCAACCTCCTTTTAACCTCCTTTTAATGCCCAACTTCAAATTCACAGGGCCAACTTTTCTTCTTCCGTATTAATTCATTCAACTTCCCTTTTCTGGCACAACCTTCCTTCATTCGTCTTTCCTGAAAATTACAATCTACACAAATTCAAGGCTAACGTCAACAAGTCTCAACTTTCAACCCATGCACGATAATAGTTGCTATAGGTTGTAATATCTGTCGTGTTTAGTGTTTTCTTAATAAAGAATTGTATAACTGGATTGCTCAAAGTCAATAAAAAAGTCCCTCAGGTTTGCATCAGTTCCTATGAAATATTTTAGTGTCTAAACTCCTGTACGTTTAATCGGAATTTCAGAGTTTCTAGCCGAGCACTACGATGCTAACTGCAGTCAACAGAATTATAAAAATATTTCTAAACGAATTCTTTTAAAATCATGGGAAACACTTTGTAGATAAAAGAGGTGCATGGAGAGTGATAAGTGCGTCTTTTCTTGGCAGTTTATGCGGAAGAAGATGCTCCATATCAATATAATGTAGTTTTGATTGCGAATATCACTACTGCTAGATAATGCTGCCATCTATTGTCGAAATAAAATAATTTAATTTATTATTCGACCATTTTTGTGATTTAAAGTACTTCTAGAATACTATTGCATTTTATGTAGTTTGAAGAGCAGTTCCACGAGGATAGAACAGCAGTCCTACCCTCGTGGGTAGGACTGCTGTTCTCCCCACACCAGTTCGAGTCCCATTGATGATTTGAGGAATTTTTATGGGTCTTTATCACGATGGCTGAGTTAGGCGGTCTCAGGCAAGGGTAGCATGGTTTTTTTTCGCTGAAACTCCGGTTTTTCGTCAAGCAAACAGAAAATGGAAAAATGTACACGGAGAAATTTGGCCTTCGTCGCTCATGCTCCTAAAACCCTACAACAACAACAACACAGTATAGAACATAAATTGTTTCAAAGCAGCAAATACTTTACTCATGAACATAAACTCTAAAAGGAAGGGGATGAATCAGATTGGTCCACTTGACATCGACGGTTCGACTGTTGATGATACTGCTCATATATCTGACAAACTTAATGAATATTGATAATTGCTTCTCATTTCATCAGCAAAGAGCTCACTCAACTCTACAACAAAGTACTCAAATTTGCACAGGTGCCTTCAAGCTGGTTATCATACAGAGTCGTGGCAGTTCCGAAGAAGCCTCGTGCGAATAGACCGGTTGGCTTCAGGCCAATATCAATTGCCTCTCCCTTCCTGAAATGCCTCGAGAAGTGCATCTATAATGATTTAGCTCTCGCAATCTTTGCGCATAGGCCAGAACACACCCATTATGCCATGCCCAATAGATCTACGGTAACCTGACTACAGTCATTATCACAGAAAATACTTCAGGCCTGGAATGACAACGAAGATCTTCACACCATTTTTCTCGACATGAAATCTGCTTTCGACTCAGTCCAAATAACACCCCTTCTTGCCTTACTTGAGAGATTCTACGGGATATCCGGAAATATGCTCGAGATCCTCAATAATTTGCTATCTAGGAGAATGCTTCACTTCGAAGGCGATGGCGTTCAAGTCACTAAAAGCGTCGAAGTAGGGATCCCACAAGGTGGTTGTCTCTCAGCCTTGTTATTTGCAGCAATATTCGTTCCACTAATGGATCAAATTCCAGCTTTCCTATCTTATGCTGATGATATTGTTTGCTACTTGCCATGCAAACGCCATGCTGGTGATTCACAAGAAAGACAAATCTCTTCTGAATCTGTAAACAGCTACTTAAATACATTCTGTAAGTATGCCAATTTTTTGGCCTATCAGTCAATCCAGAGAAGTCAAACTATCTCATCTTTATGCCAAGTCGGATGACTTCTGCTGATACTGCATCTTCTCTACTTTCGGAATTGGCAGGAAATGTTTGACTCCCACAGACAGTGTCAGATTCCTAGGAGTAATCCTTGATGCCGACCTCAGCATTCCAAAGCCCCAAGAGCGTTCTGGGGAATGAAAATTGAACTGAGAGCAAAGCGGAGGAGAAACTGTTGAAGATCCGATTTGCATTGAGTATTAACACTGACACAGAAATAATATGGAGAAAAATTAGAAAGTTTTTCAAGATCTTAACTATCATTTTAAAGTCAGCAAGTCAGAATTTGATGAGCAGGAAAAAGAAGCGTTTTAAATATGTTCCGTGGTGAAACTCTCTGGTCTTTAAATCTGTCCTGTCTTGCCCTCTGAAATTTTTTTTCAGCGGACAAGACGAATAGCTAATCCTGCTTTAATGATGGAATTAAAACAAAGCTATAGAGTTAAAAAGAATGAATATTCATTAAAGATTAAATAATATAAGAGACTTGCATGGCAATCATTTGTTGAACAGGTTGGAAATGCAGACCCCTGGGGCCCTGCTACAAGAGTAGAATTAGATAATATTGCTTATTCTGTACTGGGTGGGAACCAGGAGGATACAGTGACCTGGGATCAGTCGGTCCTGCAGGTCTTGTCTGAATTGTTTTTAAAAGATAATAAAGAGATGAATACTGACTTGCAGAGATTCATCGAGGTAGCGAATCAGGAATATATCTCTAATGAGAGAGAGAGTCCCCGTTTACCCGAACTGAATTAGATGCTGCTGTTAATAGGGCAAGGGATGGGAAGGCGCTGGGGATAGAATTTATTGACATACATGTTGTAAAACATTTTTATTCTATGTTCCTCGATATAATGTTAGATATTTACAATACGTGTCTACTAGAAGGAGTTTTTCCAAAATTGTGGAAAACCGCGGTTCTAAGAGTGATCCTGAAGAACACGGAGAAATCCTTGAGTGAGCCAACGTCATATCGCCCAGTTACTTTGCTCCTAATCTTGGGAAAAATTTTCGAGAGGCTGATAATTTCCAGCTATCAATTTAAATATGAAAATTTACATCTTTCTTCAAGTAAACAATATGGTTTTAAGAAGGGCCTCTCGACTGAAGATGTGATACGTAAACTTATTACGATTGTACAGGGAGAATCAAGACTATGTCCTCGGCTTATTTGTGGACTTTAGAGGTGCGTTTGATGCCCTGTGGTGGGGTAGAATCCTCTGCAGGGCGAGAACTGCCCTCTGTCCCGAGGACTTATATAAATCTTGCGGAATTACTTCTTTTCGGACCGTAGCGTAATTGTTCGATCCTCTCTTGAGAAGGAGATTGTTCAGGTCGAATAGGGATGCCCGCAGGGGTCGATCGTCGGCCCCTTTATCTGGAACATGGTTTTAAATGAATTTTTAGAGCGTGACAATGGGGACTCACAGGCCATCGTCTACGCTGATGATTTAGTTTTGCTGGTTCGCGGTAACTCCACGAGAGATAGTGAAGACAGGGCCAGTGTCCTGTTACAGGATCTGTTGGATTGGAGTATCTTGCACAAGCTTAATATTTCTAAAGACAAAACTGTTACTATGTTGCTGAAGGGAAAGCTAAGCAGGACAAGGCATCCCGTTCGAAGTGGAGGAGTCTCTTTGAGGAATGTTGTGCCCCGTCAAGTACCTTGATGTTTGTCTGGAAGAGCGCTTGTTTTTTACAAAACACGTCATATATCTAAAACAAAAAATTAAACTCCTTGATGCTAAGCTCCACAGAGTAATAAGGGTTAAATAGGAAATCCAAGGACAATAATTAAATGTGCTATATTAGTGTGTATTTATCCCCATTATTACATATGCTGCTGGAGCTTGGTATCATAAAGCGATTAATGTTGTAATTAGAAAGCATTTGCTGTCTGCCCAAAGGTTCGCTCTTCTAGATATCACCAGGGCTTGCCGTACTGTCTCTACTGACGCTCTGAATGCAATATCTGGGAAGATGCCTGAAGATTTATTGGTAATCCGTGCAGGCTTAAGGTACTGTCTTAGAAGGGCATCTCTGCGAAGATTTTAGGTATTCGGTCATGCCCAAGAGGTGGGGCGGTGCTTGAAGGGCGGCTGCTTGCGGTCGAGAGACGGAGGATACATGATGAGTGAATGAATATTTGACAAACTAGATAGAATGACTCTGATAAAGGGAGGGGAACCTACGCTTTTATTCCCTCCGTAACAACCGTGAATTGGAAATTAAGATCTTGGTTGCAGTTCAACTTGAGTGCTTCTTTCCTGCTAACTAGGCATGTCTTAATGTCTAGGCTGAGTCAGTTTGGTTTGGTCACTTCTGGCTTGTGCTTCTGTGAGATGCTGGAGACTGGCCTTCATGTCATGCTCTATTGTCCCTATTATGAAAACCTGCGCAGCACAATTGAACGGGAGACTTTTAATTTGGATTTGGATACATTGCCGGATTTGTTTGTAAGTCGAGTGTCCTTTAAATGTTTCTCAAATTTTGTTAATAATGTATTAAAAGGAGGGCCATGTTGTTAAGTAGAAGTATTTTGTCACAAGGTGTAGGAATAGCAGCTGAAGGCACTGGATAACACAATGTGCTATTTAGTGCCGACGAGCTAAAATACCGGCTCTGTTTTTATAGTGTACATTATGTGAAATTTTATTGATATTGAACCAAGATTTAATTGGAAATTTTAGAAAGATTTATTGTTATTTATTTTTTATTTATTTTTATTTTTTTATTATTAGTATGTTGATTATGAATACGTACTTTAAAATCAAAGGCTGTATGCATGGTCTTTGGACCTTGAGAATTAGTGCCTATGGGCCTAGTCCCTGGAGGCATGTATGGGATGAAGTTGTTAATATATGTATGTACGCATGATCATAGGAGATGATCCACCACAGTGTTCACATTGTTCTATACATCTGACTGTGTAACATATTCTCATTGACTGTCCCTACTACAAACAAGACAGAACATCAACTTTGCTATCACTGGTGGTTAATCTTCATAAGCCAATAACACTAGAAAATCTCATTGATGACAAGGCTCATATCTTTGAATGAGCCTTGTCATCTCAATTCTTTGATATTGGGTAGTGGAGAATGAATAAGACCTGGGGATAACTGTGCAGTCAAATATGAAGTTTTCTGAGCAGCGCAGACAGGCGGAAAGGGTGGGTCATATCAAGGATACACAGGAATTTTGCTAGAAGTGTTAAGGATGTGATTATTCCTTTGTAGAGGCAGCGGTCAGGCCGCACCTTGAGTACTACATACAGGTCTGGATGCCTCATTTTAAGAAGGATTTAGAGATGCTGGAACGAGTACAGAGAAGGGCAACGAGATTGGTGAGTGTAACAAAGAGTTGGTGTTACCAAAAAAGGCTTAAGTTCTGCAAATTTCAGCGTCTGGAGTCTAGTTGCGAGGTGATCTGATTGAGGTGTATAAGGCCTTGAATGATCTGTGCAAGCTGAATGCTAATGGAATTCTTCCTCTTGCTCAGCGCATTCACCCGAGGTTGCACCAATTGAGGAAAGACAGTTGTATAATAGATGTGCTGAGGTTTTTGTCTTTAGCCAGCGGGTAGTCGAATGCTGGAACAAACTTCCATCTGTCGTTGTGGAAGTTGATGCTTAATTAAATTCAAGGCAGAACTATGCAAACTTCTGGAGTGAATGGATAAGTGAAATGGGAAGGTTTTTTTTCTTTTTTTTTGTCCGATGCTGTATAAGCTTGCTTTCTTGCATTGTATGCCACTACTAATGCTATATGCAACTTTAATGCAGTTGTGAGAAGAGCTGGACCGGTCCAATACTACTGATGGGAGAATTTTAGAGAAGTCTATGTTGAACCTGAGTTCTAAGGATTTGATCCAACCCAAAGAAGAGTATTAGCCTTAGCCAAGGGCCTTAAATTTGTAATTGTACTTAAGGCTCTTCCATTTATCGTCACAGATGGGACTTGAATCGGCCCTTTTTTGTTTTCGGATGCAGACAGCAGAATCAGAACCCAGAACGCTGTCGTTCTTTATAATGCCTACACCCCGTGACATCCAGTCTTTCTTGGCAGGACAGCCCAGCTGTACACTATGAGGCTTGTACTTGTAATGCGGTAAAATTCCTTTGATCAGCTGGCATATTTGCTCTAGCTTCTGATGTATTGTCCTGGCCATGTGGTTGTGAGTGTATTCCGTCTGGGTGATCATCTGCGCTGATGAGCTGGATTGTTTCTGGGCCCAGGTGGCATCGACAGTATGTATCATCTGTTGGCCCTTAGCGATATATTTCCTTGCTCATTGTGCCATATGCTTTGTCCAGTGGTTCCTTGCACCACAGATTATATTTCTGGCTTTATTTCTAATGTGTAATGTGATTTGTTATGTGGACACGAGATATGTTGATTGTGAATGAATAATTGAATTATCATAAAATAAGATAATTGAATTATCTTATTTTATGACCTTGGAATGTATGATCATTTGTATGTAATATGTGTGTGGTTTGTATGTAATATGTATACAAGAGTTTATAGCGGAGTTGCCAGTTTCTGGATAGGTGCGATTTTTAAATAAAAATTAAATGAACGAAAAATGAAATGTATTTCCTGGTGTTGATTGCCTGACCTTGAATTACGAGCATGAATCTTTCGGTCTTGGTGAAGAGCTTTCCTTTCTTGAGCTAAGCGTTGGAAGCCATCTTACCTGTGTAGTTTGATGGAGGTTATTCTAGTGTCTGCCATGAAGCATCTTCTGTCTTTAGTAACGAATGGGCCTGGAGTACTGGGGTCCATAGTTTATAATAACATACACGTTAGTTATAATCCAGTTTAATACAAATATATACTAACAAAAATCAGTAGCTTTCGAGACGCGTGTCTCTTCGTCAACTGACACGCGTCTCGAAAGCTGCTGATTTTTGTTAGTATATATTTGTATTAAAGTGGATTATAACTTACGTGTATGTTATTATAATCTTCTGTCTTTGTTTCTTTCTTCTGTATGTGAGTGTGTTCTCCTTGTTGAGGTTGAGTGTTGTGTTCCGCTTGTGTACCTTTCTTATGGCTTGGTAGATTGGTGCTGCGTTTTCCTGAAAGTAACCAATCTACAGACATTTTAAGCACATTAATTAGCCTCTTTCTTTAGAAAATTTATAAGAACATAAATTGTTTTGTTTTGCTTCCCTTTTCCTTCATGTGTGTTCTTTTCAGCTTCTGCATGATTCCTGTAGGTCTTTTCCAGGCAGTACCTCTTCAGTCGATTTTTAAGCTCTAACAAGTTGCAGAGGCTGAGACTGGTCAGAGCACCCGGTTCTAAATTTGAAGGCCATCTAAAATGCCTGTCAGAAGTTGAGCGAGGATAGAGATATTACGTATGGTGATCAGCTTTATCCATACAGCTATGTTCAGTTTTGCATACAGTATAGCTTTCAATACCGTAAAACGATTTCCCGGAAATCCTGTTCATCCGCTGCCGAACAAAGTATTCTCCAGGCCAAGAAACTGCCTTAAATTGGTATTTGGAGCAGAGGACCAAACTGTTGTAGCATTTAGGGAAAGAGAACCGATACAGTTTGGAATGTTCATTACGAATGCGTATTATCTCGTGTTTTACAGCCAATATGGTAGTTATAATTTTTATTGTAGTGTTTTCAAAGTGCCCTTGAAATATGAAGCCCTTATCCCACATAACTCCTAGGTTAGTAAGAGTTCATTTTCTTAACCTGTGATCCACTAACCAAACCTGATTCTTCTTATTAGTTATGGTCGGTTGTGCTGACTTGTGTGTATACCTGTAAACCTATTTCAGGTAAGGATGATTGTAGACGCTAAAGTTGACCATTGGCATGGATGTCGGGAACGAGCTCTTTCATTATGAAATAAACATGTTTTATGTTGTCTTCCGCATAAGAAATAAAATTATGATGCTGCAGATAACATAAATGGAAAACACCTCGTTTTGGTACGCCCCAAGTGAGGGTGTATTCTGCTCGAAGTTCTTCATGCCATAATATTCCAAACTTTTGATACTGACTTATGACTACATTTTATCAGGGATATCAAAATATCCCTGATAAAATGTAGTTAGGGAAAGACGCAACGTGGTTGTTTTCCCTTAAGATTATTGCTATTTTTAATACCACTCTTACACCACGTGAAATTAATAATAGTATATTAGGCTGTTCGGCTAAATTACTGTACATTAAGGTGACGTTTCAGGCATCTGAACGATGCCCATCATCAGACCATGTTGGGGGAACAGAAAATAGAAAGGATTACAAATTTAAATATTTTAGAAAATTACAATTCTGATTTTGCCGAGATAAATTGGTATTAAGTGAATATATTTTTTTATGATAAATGAACAAGTCCATTATAGTCAAGTAGCTTATGTGCCATTAACCCCACACACACACACACACACCTTGGTTTTACTGAATTGATATATGCAATGCCGAAATTTTCCTACATCTAAATGTGTTTTTATTTCATCATAATAAAGAACGAGATTTGCCAGGAAATTCTTTCACAAACTCGTGCTGGTTGATGCCTTTAAGATGAATTTCATTCTTATTTGCATTTAATTTTATCCTCAATCGTTAAGAAAAAAAAAAAAAAAAACACGTGAGGATCTTCCCAGTAATCCCAGCCTCTTACGGAAAACCAAACAAAGTTCTAGGATTTCACCTTTTCAGATGCTTCTCTTTTTTATCTTTAATGACCGATTCCATTTATATTATATAAACCAAAAAGTCAAACACACCGGTGTATAGTTTATTATTTTTAACTTAGCCCCTGCCTAACGAATAAGCGAGACATTTGCACTCCTTCAATGCAAAAGAATCAATCCAAATCTAGCAATTATCTCAAGATGACACTGAAGTTTTATTACTTGGCTTATCTCTCTCGGTGCCTCTTCCCATACAAGTGTTCTATTGATGTCTCACATAAATGCTGTTTAGGATGATGCAATCGTTATGTATCCAGTAATTAAGTTTCCTGTGAACCTTCTCGTCCCAGTTAGCAATTTCAATGAATTGTTGATGCTTCCTGTATAACCTTCAAATAAGACCTTTTGAATTACCTCTATTAAATGACTTGTTTTTATCAATTAATTCAGAAAAGTTGAAATCTCCCTTTTAAAGAGATCACTTTCGTACCAAATGATAGATAAAATCATAGCGTAGCCATACATAAACACAAAAGAACGAAGAGCAACGGTTTGAAAAACCCAGTAGAAAAACACTCCTAATGTGCTTCCATCTATTGATGCAATGCAACATCAACCGTATCTTGGTAAATGTAATTAATATCTATCATTCCTTCGAAACACACATCATTATTCTTGTATGAACAGCATGTAGACCCGTTATTCAACCTTTCAAAAACACTTAAAATAGCATTTTGAAAAATTTAGCAGTAATTTTCAAAGAATTTATAATTTATTCACATAGTTGTATTTCTATGGCTTGAACAAAATAAAATAAAATACTAAAATAATCAAACAGCTTTGTTTGTATTTTATTTTTGGACAATGATTTTGCTTCAGGTCAAGACTCGTTAGGTTAATTGAATCGGGAAAAAATGACAAAAAGAAAATGCATCCTACCGCCATTTCACCTTGAAATCTGGTTGAAAAATATTGATTCCTCTGAACATCCTTTGACCCATAATACATCACCAGCGCTGTTGACAAATCACTGATTGATTCAGTCCTTCCATTAACAATGTCCACAACGGTCCTCTTTAATCATCGTGGAGTATTGGTGCCATTCATCAAAAAACGTGGCCTCCTCTTGGTAGAAATGAATATTTTTTGCATCAATCAGGAATGATTTATGGGAATAATTTTAACGGATATTAACGTAACCAGCATGAAAAAGCTGCCCTGTAAGCAGTTATTATTATGAGTACTCGCTGGAAGTATGACTGTAACTATGCACGCCATAAAAGCAGTAAGTAAAACTTAATTTCTTTACTCAAAAAAGAAAGAGAACACGGAAAGTAATTTCATTTTGGCGAGCTTTTCATAAATTTCCTGAAAGTTCCATTACTGCGGTCATTTGTCAGGGCGAAGTTATCCATCAGAAGAATGGATCTTTTAACTGCTCGACCAAATTGAAGCGAATCGAAACTCATCTTAAGGTCAGTCATAGCAACGTCCCTTTTTCTTTGCTTTGCGTCGCCGTAAATGTCAAATCGAACAGCATCCATCTTCTCCAAGATATACCCACGACCTCTATGCACGGTGGTATTTCTCTATCTCCACAGGAGGTCAAGTGTCGAGGAAAACAGGAATCAGTCAAAGTCAACAAGATGATAGGCCGATCTGATTTATGAAGATTTTGTTTATTTGCTTTGATAGCTTGTTTAGTGTGAGTGAGAATCGAATATTCGGCCATTTTGGATTCTTCGAAAACATTTTCTATTATACATTTGAATCATCTAAACCATCCAGAGAGGGTGTGCGATCGATTACTTTTACGTTATTCTTTAATAATTTAAATTCCAATATATCAGTGGTCATTTATGTTCGCTGTTACCGAAAGAATTATTAAACGAAAGTAGGTATCGATTTAAAGTTAAATTAAAAATTTTGTTGTGATATTTGGCCCATAAATTAACGAGTTTTTGGTTAATTAATAGCAGCTGAATGTTCTAATGATTTTTACGGTGTAAGTAAATTTCTTTAATACAAAAATAAGATATACAATGGGGGTTGTTAAACCTCTGCAGGTCACCTACAAAAGCTTGGGCACCACTGTTGTTTCTCCATGACATTATTATCCAATCATTTGAATACGGACCTAAATATGTTCCTGACTGATCGTGCTGCAAAATATTTGTAAATTATTTTACCGTTTCTATTATTTTGTTTAATTTTTTCGTTAGAATAAAAGTTTCTAATCATTATTTTTGTCTTTGCTTAGTAGATGGCAGCACTTTACAGGAATTCAAAACTTTTCCGACTTTTCCATCCCATCTAAAATTGTATTTATTTCAAACATTCCAGAATATCCTCTTCATCAACGTGTTGCATTGCTTAACTTATCCTACTGATGAAATAGCAAGTTTCCATGGATATTGTAAGAGTAGTTCAAGCGTTATTAAGCAATATCTTAAACAAGATATTGACCCAATATCTTGTTTAAGTCAATCATGATTTGCTTTGGATCATCTCTTCATTGTGATAAACTTTGCTATCGGTATGTGTATGTACACTGAGTGACCACCTTATTAGAAACATGGTGTGCATTGGTATTGTGAGGATTTAGGAAGGCATCAAAGTATAATTGATAACTTTATTCTTAGGTCAGCATCATAAATGGTGGTACAGTGTTGTGACCAGGTTTCAGCCTCTTCACATAAGCAGCTTTGCATGTTTGTAAACCAATTTGTAGGTTTTACACTGATGGAGCCATGCCTAATCATGAGGAAAGAGGGATGAATTCCTGCTTGCAGGATGCCATCGCCATAGGCGATGTTGAGTACATCTCCTAGTGGCACGCCAACTTCAGTTAATATTGATTACTTTTCCTCTTTACGTCTCTGATATTTCTTCTAGATAGAAGTAATAATAAGAGGGAGGCTTAGAGAATTTCCTTTAATGATATAGTAATTTTAAGTAAATTTCACAACATCAAAAGCTGCATGTATGTCAAGGTGCGCTGTTGCCGTCACGTGCCTTTCGACTCTTGTAGTGATTTGGAAGAGATATATTAATTGAATTCTGAATTCTCTGAAAGACATCCTTCCTGCCGATATCCTAAAAATCTCAATAAATTAAATACATTCGGATAATAAAGCGAAGATAAGATTTATACAGAAAAATCTAGAGAATTCTTATCAGCTGATGAATCTGTGAATGGCAGATTCACCTGATCAATGAATATCTCCGTAATGGGTGTTCGCCCCCTCCTAGTCGAATGGCCGTCAAGGGGATTAGCCCCAACGCAGGATATAAACAGATTCAATTATTACCTTACGTTTTTCAGAAATCTGCGAGGTCTGAGAATTAGCTGTGGTATTTTAAGAAATTAAAGATAGTTTTTATTGTGCGCAAGTTGAAGTAATTAATCTTCCACATCTCCAAAGAGAAAAGCCTGTTAAATAATAGTAGAAATATTTTTGAGGCCAGTTAGCGCTTGGAATACCCGATTTTTCTGAAGATTTTTGAACTGGCCACTTGATTTTGTTAAAGGACAGTTATAAATCTCAGATATAAAAGTTGAGTGTCTTAAAAGTTACCAGCGAGTATCACGTGAAACAGCGGATTTGGATGCCTTTGCTGTAGGCAGTGATTATTAAAGTCGCGAGTGCGTTTTCTTCTTCCCAATTTATTTAACACCAGTCCTTGATTTATTGTCGCGTTGTTTGCAGGCACGGCGGTATTAGAAAGCCACCCAGAAACTGACATGTCGCAGTAGAACATCGCTACGTCATCTACACCTCCTTGAGCATCCCGTCTCTGGAGGAAAGAACATAATCTAAGATCACACGAACCATTAAGGAATAACAGTTACTGTTGCTCTGCAGGATGTGATAGAAAAGCGTGCGAAGCAGCAGCAGCACCAAAAGCACCATCGTTTCTTCGTGGCAGCAGAGCGCGCCTGGAGGCACCACCATAAATTCGGGATATCGCAAACAGGGAGAGTTCACATTTCAAATTAATGATTCCTTGCTCTTATGGTGACATGTTGTCCTAGAGGCGATAGTTCCGGTTTGCTGGCTAGACTGGCTCGTGGTGACTATGGCGTCTCTTGCAACAGCGGAGGGATATTAAAATGTCTACACGAGAAGGCTGCCCGTAGGAATTTATTAGCTCAAATTATCCACAGTGCGCGTGTATGTGGAGGAGGGAAAGTTTCTGGATCAGCGTGAGTTGTTTCTCCACGTTTACCGAACCTTGAAGGTCAAGAAAAACTTGCGCATGTGCAGACAAACGAGTTAAGATGAAACGCTTCGGATGACCTTTATTTTATAATTGTGAACGCGTGATTGTGTGTTTTAAACGTTTAGCATTTTAGAGGAAATTATGCCCAAGGAATCCATGAAAGTATAACTACGCTGTTTGAGAAATTATCACCCAAATGTGCTGCTGTCGCAAGATGGTCGGCAAGTTCAAAAGAGGACAGAAGTCAGTTGAGGATCATTCAAAGTCTGTATTCGGGTATCTGTAGCAGTCAATTCTGAAACACTTGCCATCGTTGAAGAAAAACATTTTAGAAGAATTCGTGTCTGAACTTGAAAAAGTGGATAACTGAAGCGTTTTAATAATAGTATATGAGAATTTGGGAATGTCCAAAGTTTGTGCAACATGGGTTTGCAGAACCCTTTCAATTCATGACAAACATCAGTCATCAAAAGAGAATTTAAAATTAATTCTCGATATTCCAGGAATATTTTTATCCCTTTGTTGACAGCTGGTGAAACTTGGCTACACTTTTGTGATTCTGATCCAAATTAGAGAGCATGCAGTGGAAGCATATGGATCTCCAGAACTGAAAATTTCCCAATTCAACCATCAGCAATTTAAAAGAAATTACGACGGAAGTTGGATCATCCGGTTTTTCTTCTCCGTGAAAATGCATCCATATACAAAGCCAGGTTAAATGTCTAAAATTCATGAATATGAATTTGAACAATGAATCCCCCCCCACCAGATCTGGCACCAGTTAATTATTTTTATTTTAAAACAGTCTCATCTAAGTGGAACTTATTTTAATGATGAAGAGCTAAAAGCAGCTGTGGATACCTGGTTTGATGCCTCCAGTTTTTCATCTACAAAAATTAATCATATATTCTAAATGTCTCAACCAGTAATCGAGTTTATGATTGGAACCAACATAGCACGTGACGGTAGGTAACCAAGTCTTCAAATAAAAAGTAATTAAAGGTCTACATTAATATTCGATTACACGAAAATATAATTTGATACGCAGATTTTTTAGGACCGATTGTTAATGCAAATTGAGTCATATTTGACCGGTTGAGGCTTTAAGTAATAGATAACCGATTACCATTAGGACACATGATGATAAGGAACCTTTAAGTCAATTGCATCCAACGATTTAATGAACTCTGCGTATTCTACGGAGTATGACCGTGCACATCAAATCTATAATCCAACCTCAATGGCAAACGGTAATGCCATTATAATTCAATTCGTGTAAGTGCCAAAGCAACTAAGGTTATGAGGCGACAGTATATTATGTGTGGAAATTACGTGATCGGTTTGATTGTTGCTGGACGAAAAACTTCGAGTTTCTGGGAGAAAAAACATTCACCTCTCACCTGAGACAGACTAACTCATCCACGTTGTGAAAAAATCTCGTAATTCCTCGCGTCATTGACGGGATTCGAACTCAGGTTAGAGGGTGACGATTATATCCACTGTGCTAACGCGAAGGATATTCCGAAGAACTTACTGTATGCCGATTTATGTCTGCGCGCGTAGCACATTGAAATCGTCACCGTACTCCCCACATCGGGTGGAAAATGCCTGGGTTCGAATCCCGTCGATGACGCGAGGAACTTTAATGAGCTCTTTTCACTTCGTGTCTGTATTAGGCGGTCTCAGGAGTAGATATCAAGATTCCCCCCCCCCCCAGATACTGGGGTTTTTCGTCCAGAAAAACAGGCAAATCTACCAGAGAACACGCAATTTACAGACACAATACGCATATGGGTATGTGTAATAACTTACCAGGTGACCCTAATATAATAGTTTGGTTTTTTTGTATTCCGATATCAGCTCGTTGATCACTGAAATGTGACACCGGAAAGAGACATATCCGTAATGGATTATGTTGCATTTAACTCGCAATATATAAAGCCAAACAGCTTCGTAAGCTAGAGCAGTGGTAACTGGCATCTGGTCGTGTAAGTCAAAGATATAAAGTAGCCGTTATGGGATGTAGTTAAAATATCACAGAGTTTCAAAAGAGCACGATTATGGGATCTGATGCTTCCATATCGGAAACGGAACGTCTTGTTGGTTGTTCATGGCCGACTGTGTTTAAAGGACTGTGTCGAACGGGGCAAACAACCTCCAGCCGACAGAAATATTAGAGATTACGCAAAGTGGTTGTTCACGGTGAGCGAAGGCTTCAGAATGTTGTACGAGTTGAACTGCAGGTCACTGTGCGACAGTTGACATCGCAATACAATATGGTGAATGGAAGAACAATATCCCAAATGACGATGAGCCACACACTCAGATGTATGGGTTTCCACACTAGACAAGAAGGGACACCCTCCTCTCACCACCGATTATCATCGGGTGGCGAATGCTGGCCTGTCAACAATACACTGGTTGGATACTTCAGAACTGGAAACGAGTGTGCTGCTCGAATGACTCCAAATACCTGGTACAAAACGCCTTTCTTTTGTGGCGAAAGCAACACGAGTTCATGGACTCATCGTGCATAGTGCCAACTATCCAGGCAAATAGCAGTGTTTACTTAACATGGAACATGTTTTGCTGGCAAAAACTAGGACCCCTTGGTGCATATGGAGCAACGTTTCGCTGGTGTGGTCTACCGGCAGCTTTTAGGATATAATGTGTACCCTGCAATGCATTTTTCCCAAACAGAAATGAAATCTTCCAAGGCGCTAATGCGCCATGTTATCGTACCCGCACTGTGAACGAGTGGTTCGAGAAACACAATGAAGGTAGCACCCATCTTGATTGGCCTCCATATTTGCCTGACCTCAACCAATTGAATACCTGTGAGATGTTTTGGAACGGAAAGTGAGGGCATGGACCTACAGCCGTCATCAATCCGGACGCCGTGGAAAGACTTGCAGCAGCATGACTTGCAGATCCCTACGAACGTCTTCAGATTAATGGAGTCAATACCTAGGCGAATAGCGGCTGTTATCCGTGCGAACTGTGGACCAACATGATAATCTGTAGGTGGTAATAATTGATTGATCACTCAGTGTATTTTAGGAATGATCATTGAGTAATCATTGCTAAAAAAATCATTAATTGCTGAGTGATTCTAAATACATTGCAAAATTCAATTTTTCGATTTTTTCATTGCTAAATTCAGTGACCACTCAGTGTGTTTAACAATAATCATTGAAAATGCACTGAATATTTTCAGTGATCACTCAGTGTATTCTATACCAGGTTTGTTCCCATTAGGAAAATCATCATTTAAAATTTTGTTTTGAAGCGTCTTTGTTTTTAAATAATCGTAAATGAATAGTCACACTCCTAGTTTATTATTACTAGCAACCAAAAAAATTCCACTCCGTTACTGAGGGCCCTAAATTTCTTTCATCTCAGTAATGTCTAATTTACTTTGTGTTCGGAGAAATTGCGTGTATTTACAGTATATGTATGAGATCACATTCTAATTTTCCTTGCTCCATCAGTTGATAATTCTGAGGGTGAAATGGATCCTCAAAATTCGTTCTCTGGTGGTTTATTTCGCAGCAGACCGCAAGCTCATTAGCATAATTCAGTTGCATATTTCGTGCGCTGTATGTTCGAGGAATGTACATTCTGTATATTAATTTGATTTAATTATCCGAGTTAATTAAATCAACCAATGATTGAAATGTTCACCAGTGGCTTACCTGTAATTAAAGTGGAATAATCACGCAATTCTACTCATTAATTCCATTTCCCTGGGTATACTTGATATGATATTTAAAGCGTGACGGGGATGTGGGTTGCTCTGTCAAAAAACCGCCCAATTGGTCCATTCAAAGAATAGTAATGATTAGCTTTGAATGGCATTTACGACGCAAGTCGTTATCGAGACCAAGCTTCGTGAGCTGGATATACTACCTTAACATAACGGATAGATATGATGGCTTGCCATGTGTATTATTTACCAAAACGTTCATCCTTAATTTTCGTAATCCCTTTTCAGCTGTAGGTTTCCTCAACCACCATTCAATTCATTTATTCTAATTACCCAAGTGATAAGACATACTTGTTTTAAGAAAGCCAATGAGAGAGTCATTTACTGATCTAGTAATTCTGTTTAGTGGACTGAACTTCATAAGGTCCCTGTCATTAGAGTCAAGGCGAAAGTGGGAAGTTTCTGATTTGTCTAGGAGGAGCATGGAAGTTGATTTGCTTAGGACATCAGTTGCTTCGTAGGTTCCAGTGATTACATTGACAAGAAAGACGATGTTAGTATTAATTCTTCTGGTGCTTAGAGGCGTCAGATGAAAATAAATACATAGCAATGTTAAAATAGAGGCTCACGGAACGTGAGATACGGACGAAATTTTTTTGAACTGCTAATATTTTGTTAAGTTGTTGAAATATTTTGTTGGAATCCTCGTGGCAAGAGGTACGAGGATACCAGATGGGCGAACTGAATTCAAGGATCTACAGTGCAATGGATTTATATAAGATAACAGCACATCTATAGCTTTTAAACTTATAGTTGTGATTTTTAAGGCATGAAATTCAGATATCTAGAAAAGAGTACTTGGTCGCACCTTTCTATGACCACAGATTTAACTAGAGTGTTCTATATATATTTGTTGCGATGTTCTGCAGGATGAGAAAGAGATTACTTTACACTTCGAGGGGATAGCAGACAAGCTATTCAGTGATAGCCACAAGAAAAGTTGTTGAGGACACATTGAAGCTGTTGAGAATGTCCACTTACGTTCAGTCAACAGATTTTAAAGGGTTTTCGCCATTACCAAAGACCCAATACCGACTGCTCATTTACAAATTAGAATAACAGACAATCTGAACGAAAATTAATAATCCTTCAAAGCAAACAGTGAACGTTAGCTTTCCTCTGGGCACCTCAGAATCGCATGGCCAGGAATCTCAGGAGAAATGAACACGATCATGAAAAATTCTTCGTCATTCGTGGTATTACAACGTTGCCAAATGTAATGTCATTCGAGGGTTCTTTTTTTTTTTCTTTCTTCGATCACATCGTTTAAATAATTTTGGTAAGGATGAAATCTTTATTTCTTAGTTCACCTTTAACACTCGTCTAATGTCTTAATCTTGGTTAACTCAAAAATGTGATAAGTCTTCTTGAAATAACAATTAACTTGAAATAACAAACAGCTTGGCAATAAATATACAGCTGATTTCGAAGTCCTGTAATAGATTACATTCTTCTTGGTCAAATGGCATTAAGGCTCTTTGGTCCCTTGATATATCCATTGGGCAAGATTTTTATCGTTCCTTACGTCCGCATATTTTACATTCTAATGGTTGGTTCTTTTCATTTTTTTCTAAAGATAAAGCTGGCCTTCTTGCAAGTTACTTAACCCATTCACAGCTCCTGCATTAATACATTTTATCCTCTTACAATGTCTAGTCACTACATAGACTGTTCAGTCAATTAGAGTTGTAAACAATCTTAATATTAGCAAATCTTCACCTCCTATTAACATATTTCCAGATATCTATAAAAGCTGTGCTTCAGAGTTTGTCTTTTTACAGATCAACCGTACCGTAAAAAGGCCTGGATTCCATTCTTTCACCTCGCTGAATTTGAGAAATGCTTGTGATCAGGTTACATTTTTTTTCTCCCCCGGAACTCTGACTTTTTACCTCTCTAATCGGAAAAGGTTAGATGTGCTTTAAACACCATAACAGCTAAGGTTATGAGGCACCAGTTTCTGGGAAGAAAACTCATGAAAACGACATAGTGCAATTTTGCCCACGATAATACACTACATTCCATTTTGTCGAAATTTGTTCCGGAGAAACATCCCCAAGTATTTCAATGTCTTCCATCATGTTCTTAAATGCTGGCCTGCAGAGAACCAACTCATCTGCCTTTAATTTCGTCTGGTCTATTTGCCTGTTTTGCGAGACGAAAAACCACAGTTAGGGGGGGGGGGGACCATGCTACCACGCCGGAGACCAACTAACTTAGCCAAGCAGTGAAAAAACTCCCATAAAAGTTTGTCGCGTCATTGACGATGTTCGAACTGAGGTCTTTTCCCTCGAGTGGGAGGACGGTGATTACTAACCACTGTGGTCTGCGGAGTCAACCTAATTGTGAAGATGGAAAATCCAGTTCATTTTATTCCTTCTAAACTTCAGTGCCATAAACGCATCGCAAATACCATTTCTTTCTTTCTTTCTTATTAAAAGAGGTCTCCTTTGTCTCCGCATTTTTAACACTCTATTCTGAGCACTTGTTAATCCTTTATAAATTTCGAATAGCTTGGGAGTTACCTCCTGTAGTCGTCCGATCGAAGATGTCTGAAAATTTTTCTACTACTGTGGAATAATATTCCCACATTTTGTGACGGTGTCTTTTATTTGCGCTCTTGGAAGAGCTCGATTTCCCAAGTAGCTGTCCGGCTCGTGCACCATAAAGAAATGGACGAATCCCATAACAATTTTTGTAAAGATGTGTGCGAAAAAAATAACCTTCTTTCACTTCTGTTAATGTTTGGAAATCTCATGCATCTGACTTCAGGAAATGGAGACAGGTCCGCCAGAAAAGCATTCAGACTTCGGCAGATTTGAAGGACAGTATTATAAAGGATGTTGTCAATACCCCGCACAATGTACTGCGAACAAATTATTGCAATGCTTGCTTTTGTTTTGTTTTGTTTTGTTTTGTTTTCCCTCTGCGATAACCCCAAACATCATTAATAGCCATCCAGTTATCCCTTCTTTGTCTATAGGCCTCCCAGACAACAGTCGGTTGCACCATCCAGCTGGCTGTATGGTCCGCATTTGCAGCTCATGTGCTTGGTGTGATAAGTGTACCACATCTCTGCCTGAAGCGGAATTTTCTCTGTTGCTTTAATTTTCAGTCCTTTTAATTGCATCTTGGAATTGATCTTCTCTCATAGACCATTTTTCGTTACAGTACAGTAATCTTTTTATACATAGCGTCGTACTTTTATTATTAACCTCAAGTTAAGCAAGGTAATTCTTTTTCCATATAAGTTATGCTGTTTGAGAACACACGTTCATTAAGATCTAATTTACTGCTGGAAATAAAGTCGCAAACTACCTTCATTATCCTTGTAGACGACAAAGTTTAATGATGCGGTATCAGTTCAGGGTATAAACAAAATGTCATTAAATACGTGGGAACCCTGTGAAGAAACTGGACCTCGTATAAATTAAGACATAGATCGGGAAGTTTTTGATGTATTACTTGTACCGTTTGCGACTGGGTTAACACGAGCCTCATTTAAAATAAGAGTTAATTAAGCAAATATCATAAAATATAATTTAAAATTATCGCAGACATTTTCAATTAAAGCTATTTTCTCTTATATTAAGGGGAATAGTTTACTGTCTTTGCAACTATAATAGCTTATTTAATGGTTAATTGCAGTTTACTGATATTATTAAAATAGTTGGGCCTTGGTGGTCCAGTGGTTGGCACGAGTCCACAATATTGCAAGTCCACGGTTGGTTGTTGTAAGGTTTATAATATATTTGTAAATTGTGTGTTGTGTGTCGATTTGCTGGATGAAAAGCCCGAATTTCCAGGAGAGAGAAACTACGCTGCCCTCGCCCTGAGACCGACTAACTCGGCCAGGTTTTGAAAAAGGCTCACAAATTCCTCGCGTCATTGACAAGATTCGAATTCTGGTCTTTTCCTTTCGGTGTGGGGAGGACGGTGATTATACGAACTGTGGTACTGACGAGGGCTAAGCTTTTCAAAGACCTTGTATATTGTAAACAATTTTCTTAAATTCCTCTCCTAAAACAAAGAGAAACATCATAACAATGAGCTGTTCACTATTTCCATAAAATACTCTTCGTGGTAAAGTAGTCGTGGCAGACATCCCAAGGCCAACTACATAGACGCCATGTTTTAAATATGAAATTATGTAATTCAGAAATGGCTGGTCACCCTGAACTCGAATTCATTTCTGCTTGAACAAACGAATCTGTTTTCACCGCAATCAGAACGCATCAAAATATTCTTATGAAAATCGGAATTCAATCAAAGGTAAAAAAAAAAGCGTCAGAATTTATTCTAAATTCAAATAATAACGTCCATAATTCATAATATGTTAATTTACCGAACGTCCGAGGGCAGCTCCCTCTATCGTGGCGTCATGGAAAGAGGAGATTAGCATTTCAAAAGCCGTTGGTGATGATGTATTCAAAGAAATTAGGGTGAAATTTGTTTCCAGATACGAACAGACTTTTTTCCATCGTTTACTGCGTTCTCTGCTCTGCTAAACACTGCGCAGAAGTTTTGAACTTCTGCGTTTTTGAAGCCGAATGTTTAATGTCGTCCATTGGTTTTTCTTAAATGATTTTGCGACGTCAACCTTTTTTTGCTGTAATTTTCTTAGTAATTAGCATTTTATTCAGGAACATTGCTTAAAATCTTTAGAAAGCATTTGCAACGACTGACTTTGGTGTCATTAGGGATAGAAATATTCGTTATATATGCAGAAAGTTCAACAGAAGACTTTTGAAGACCATTGAAGGAGTTGGGAAGATTCCTATAATAATTGACAACATTCAGACCGAAATTCTCATTTCTTTTGATTCGAAGTATTGACGTTTTCTTCTCCAGTTTACTTTCTTTCCCAATTTATTGAAAGTTTGTTGTCAGTATGCCAGTTCAAATATAGGTGCAGTACTCGAACAGATGCCGGTATTAAATGTCTTCAAGAAATGCACAGCATGTAAGGTCTTTACTCTTTTCCCCCCACATGTCGAAGTGGTCTTAGCATGCGAGTTTAAAATAGTTTAAAGACCTTACCGAATGGAATAACCGGAGTAATTTTGAGGGTTTGGCAGATGACTTTTTCCCTTCCAGCTTTCGCATCTTCGCCATCGGAAAACTAGAAACGTACCAGGAGCAGAAGTCGAAGTGATACTAGACGACTATCTCACGTAGGAGTGCAGCGGGAGAGGGGAAAGTTTAACTAGAAAAGCATCGGAGCATAAGAGGCAAAGAAAAGTAGTCAACTGTCAACACTTAGGAATAGCAGAGTAGGGCTGCGGAAATGGAAAACGCAGTAAAGCCATCGATCCAACCTGTGCTGAAGATCTATTTTTTGAATATGGCTTCCTTTTCTTGTAAAGAATTTAGAGGAATCTCATTGATGCCATTTTAAAACCTGCTGTTTTCTGACATCATCAGATATACTAAAGCCTAAAAGCAAGCTGTGATTTCACGTGAGACGCGAAAGGAGAAACGATGACATCCTTAACGTCCATCTTTCTCTTTTGCCCTTCCATGCCTTCAGCACTTTAAGCAGTTTTGGGTTTCTAAGGCTTAATCGCATTAGCTTTGTCTCTTTAGACAGTCTTCAGTTGCTTGCATGAAAAGCTATCATCCGATTGTGTAATCGGTTTTTGCTTTTTCCACTAAATATTTCCTGTTTTATTTTTAAGTTTATATTTTCTGCCTTTCTCTCCCTCTCCCACACGTTTTCCATTCTTCTGTTTCTCATTCTTTATTCCTGTTCCTTAGACCTCCTTAATATTACATTTACCTTTTCCCCCATCCATATACATTTCTTTTTCCTCCTTATTAATTCACTTTACGCCTGCTCCTGATCCCGCCTTTCATTCTCTCTCTCAACCCCCTACTCCGTATTCTGCTTTATCTCACACACCACTACCAAAACGAAAACCTGTCACTGTCACAACCCAACTGCGTAATAAAGTTTACTAACTCCTGCTCCCGTTTGCATAAGTCTTTCCGTTGCCATGGATATTATGAGCGGATACCATTCGAGGGAGATTGTCGGGCGCCATCTGACCGAGATGTCTCCTCCTCTGCGACGGTGTCCCGGAGTAATAAAATCTATTAAGTCAAGACATTAGAAAGGCAGCTGTTACAATGCTCCAGTGAGTGTCCTTACTTGTCAGGGTCAACCTTCGGAGCATGCGTACTTGTTAACACAACGTGTAACACGTCAGAGCTGTGAATTCCAGCCTAACTGACCATCCTGCCTTCATTTCGATCTTGTCCCTTTCCCACATACTTCGTTTATTTTTTTGGCCCATCGACGTCTATATTTTTGCATCTTTACTGTATTTTTATTCGAAGAAATTAACGTGGTCTATTATGAAATAAACATAATTAACGTCGAGTTCAACGTCGAGTTCTGATGCTGTATGTTTTGTCTCCTTAATCCCACTGATGAGGATCTAATTCGAAGAAGAAGCCCTAAACGTATCTTTAAAGTTCTAAACTTCGCAATAAACACCACGCAGGTCCACAGAAGAGACTGCTGAATGAAGCAGTTTCTGAATTTCGTCAAGTAATTTGTCAGTGTGGCTCTAGTACTACATCTCGTGGCGATCAATAAACAGAAAAGAAAGGCATGCAGGAGGAACACCGGGTGTTTCTTACTAATCAAATAATTCCTCTGTAATGGAAACTTTTCAAAGAGGGGGTAAGTTTAAGGAGTATTCGATTACGGAGACCGAAATAAACGAAACATGTAGAAAAAAGAAACGTACACAGCTTAAAAAAAGAGGTTATAAATTACACCCGGATAACAAAAGCAAAAAAAGGAATTGATGGAGATGGGGAAATGGAAAGAAATTGTCCGCTGAATTATTTTCTTCGGCGCTACCGGAAAGAAAAAGAAATCAAGTAGTGGCGAAACATAACGGTAGGATGTGCCTGTATCGCGCAGGAACATTAGCTATGAACGAAGAACTAAGAAACCATTAAAAACAAAAGGAGCAAAAAGCCAAACATAAAAGAGAATGCGGACATTTAAAAAAATGAAACAAATGTCCTTTTGTCAGCTGTGGTAAGCCTTACCTTTTGAAATTTTTAAACAGTTTTCTTTTCTCTTCGCTTCTGGAAGATCTTGGTGGGGGTAGCTTCAATTTCGCTGATCTTTAGACTTGTGGCAGTATTCACTGTAAGTAAATTGATTTTTTTAAGGAAGATGCGCGATAATACTTCAGACCATGCTGCGAGTGGTCTTTGATAATGGTAGTTCTTTTAGTTCTTATGCTGGATCTTAGGAAATAATTATTATCTATTACCGACACGTTTTTCCTAAAAAGAACACTTCAGTGCATTTTCTTCATTGGGATATCTTTTTCAAGGGACTTAAAGATGGTCTGTAATAGTGCGTGCTAAAACTGACCGCCAAAGTCCAGTGGTCAAAGGCAGTTGGGGCACAGTGGAGGATATATTTCATTTTATGTGTTTCACCCAGTTGATCACGTTGCTATGGTTGGTATTCGTCTCCGTCTGGTAAGAGTAATGAAATGTATTAATAGTACAGATCTGAAGTCTTCATATAACAGACGATGATAAATAACATATGACCACTTTTGTGCAATTCCGTCTATGGAATTGCGCAATTCCAGGTCAGATGCAGCCAGCTCAAATTGAAACAGCTTGGAGCTTGGATATCTGTAACTAAAGTTTTAAACTGACGTAAATAAAATAGGCATGAACCAATTTTAACATATTTTAGGGTTGTAAATGATAATTCAGGAACGAAGGACTTAGTGACCACCGGTTTGACAGAAATCCCCAGCCGTTTGACAGATCATGAACAGCTAATTCCAGATCTTTAATCTCTCCCTTTTTGGGTCTAGATTTATTATTATTCTAAGAATGTCCTTTGGTTTGTGTTTTCTTTTTATTTTACGTAATGTACATCAAGAGAGTCCTCGCTGTTAGCACAGCAGTTGTACTCGCCGTCCTCCACACAGTGGGTGAAGAAGGCCTAGTTTCGAATCACGTCAATAACGCGAGAAACTTTTATGAGTTTTTTCATTCCATGGCTCAGTTAGACGGTCTCGGCCAAGAAGACGAAATGAGGGTTTGCCACCAGAAACTTCATTTTCTTGTCCAGAAAAACAAACAATTCGACTAGAGATCATTGACACGAAATTTTTAGACAATACATATAGGTAAATGATATATGAGTTACCGAAATTCTTGGGTGAGAATTCCTGTATATCCAGAAATTCTCTGTGGACTTAAGCTGTTATTAAATATCTTAATAATGGCATAAATAAAATATTTGTTTTATGGAAAAACGTTGGGATTCTTTAAGTTAATTGTGAGTAAAGAAATGCAAGTTCATTTATTAAATGTTCAGAGTTTCTAACTGAGTGGTGGTAGTGTGGAAGCAAACCTAAAAACAACGAACTGAGTTATCAATGAATTATGACCACCTAATAGTGTGTTGGGCCACCATTCGCATGAGTAACAGCCGTTATTCGCCTAGGTATTGACTCCACTAGATGTCTGAAGGCGTCACTAGGAATCTGCAGGCTGTGTTGTCTGAGAGGCTTTTCAGTGTCCGAATAGATAATAACTTCATGTCCATACGCCTCGCTTCCCGTTCCAAAATATTCCTCGTGTTCAATTGGGTTGAGGTCAGGCAAATTTGGAGATCGATCAAATGAACATTTGATTAGAAATCATGAACATTCCATCTTCATGATTTCTAATTAAGTACTGGGGTACTTAACTTTATTAACTCAGATTCAGTATTTGCTATAGAAGATCCGTCTTCATAACTGTGTTGATGCAACTGAGTGAGCTTGAAGGCCCCAATCTCTTTTTTCCTTCAGATAATGTTTTTTTTTTAATTATTTCTATTTTGTAATTTTTTATCGTGAGGGATTTTTTTTTCAGATTCATGTAGCATTCCTTTTTATGGTAACACATATACCTGGATGCATTTTAGGAAGTACTGTAAAAAATAATCTACAAATGAAGTGGTGTTTTGAGTAGGTAGAAAGGAAAAATAGAGAACTATTAAGCATCGTAGAAGGAATTATCTGGACAGATTGCTGTACGCGTGAATAACATTCAAAAATGCGGAATTTACCAAAGGTCTGTTCAAATAACTCTGTTCGCTTTTCTGTTTTGTTCGGTTACCTATTACAAATAGCAGAGAACGTTCTCCAATCTTTAATGATATTTTTCTTGGATCGTTGGTTTATGCAGCCGATTTGATATTGCATGCTAAAGTATTACAATGGGTTTGTTATTAGCCATATTTGAAAAATAGAAGCATAGAAGCATAACCCCAAACACGCAGCAGGTGTTGCGTGTTTGGGGTGATGTTCATAACTCTTGCCTAATGTCTCTTTTAGTAAATGTGTACATCGTGCAATTGTATAAGGATAAATGATATATTTCCTGCGCGCATACGCTCTTTTATGTTCAAAATGCTTCCCATTTCTGTTAGAAATTGGAAAACATTTGTAGTTTAATTCAAAACATCTGTATTCGTTGAAAGAGAACAAATTATATCAGGAATTATCTGTGGTTAAAACAGCAATTGTAACCTCCCCCCTGTGCTGAGTCGAAGAGGACCAAATCAGATCGGTAATAAAACATCAAGGACTTTTTGAAATGTCACTAGTTGAGGAGGATATGGCAAATCTGCAGAGTTCGATCTATCGCAGGAACCGATGCCAATAAACAATAGATCCTCTGGTTGACGAAGCAGAAATAAAATCGGTACTGGTTTCAAGACACGTGAGGCGATTACACTGGCAGTGTGCCAGATGTGTATCTTTTTATTATTATTTTCCTCAGCTTGTCTTGTTGGTCTTGGCAACTAGAGCAAGGTCAACGGAACGACCTTTCAGAAAAGCTACTTGGATCCCAACCTCGGTGAATAATAACATAGTTTTCTTGCCTTGGCAGAGCCACTTTGAAAATTTATGTATAGGTCGACGTATAAATTTCCTAGTCCGTGTCGTACTGCATTGTGCTGGCGAGTGTGGCTCTCAAAACATGTCTCTGTGAGAAATGGATTTGTAAAGAATTCGCTTACTTACCCCTATTTTACTTAATTAAAAATATGACTGCAATCTTACCATTCCCTTTATCTTTCCTGGACGTCCGACTCTAACAGGTTTTTTTGGAGCACACGCTTCCGCTACTTTGTAAGAGAAGTAAACTACCCTTATCTCCTGAATTAATATTTTGGTTAAACAAATATGTAGCCTCGCGTTAACTGGGAATAATATTTATTTTTGTGAACTGTAAATTCGGATGAGAAGTCTGTCATTCCTCCAAAAGGTCGCAGGCTACATCATACTCTCTGTGAACCAACGTTAATGTAGATTGGATTTTAAGTAAATTCTCTCGTATTTCTGCGAAATATGATTTGTAGACCCCTAAGAAGTCTACACATTTTAAAAAGCACGTTTTCATTTAGAAGTAGTCTACGTTTTCTTGACAATACATAATCCATTTGACAGTTTCTTTTTCTCCTAAGCGAAGAATTTTTTTAAGCAATTAAACTGGTAGGGATCTTGCAATGAGAATCTTTTTTTTTTGACAGTGAAGGAACATTTATCATAAGAAAAGAGGTTCTACTTCTTTACAAGTGAATCTAATTCCCACAGGTGATTAGCGCATTGCGATTTTTGCATTACAAATACGAGTGAGTCACTGCATGGAAAGATACTTCACTCATGAGAACAGAACACAGTTAGGTGGTGATGGCAAAATTGCGCATTTTATTCGATTCTTGGATTGTAAACAAAATATGTAGAACCACTGCAGCATTTTATGGTAGTTAAACTAAGTGATGTTCCGTTAAAGTTATGTTATTTTTAATAAAGTTATAAAAATGGCAATAAATGTGTACTGCTACCTGAAAGTTACTCTATTAGGCGCATTAGCATGTATGCGCAATACGCTTATTGTATTCACCATGTTTGTTCATCCTTTTGTCCGGCTGCATGCAATAACTTCACTTCTAGTGAATGGGATTTTCAAGAAATGTTATAATTGGGTCTTTTAGAAAGATTTGTTGAGCTTTTCCAAATTTTATCAAAATCTATCCAACAGAAATCCAGTAATTACTATTTACTTTTATTTTCGTACATATTATATACTATGTCTACATCCCGTATATTATAGCTGAAGCACTGGACATTGATACTGTGCGCTGATTGGAGGAATGAATGGGCAACGTGGCATAGGAGCAGAAACAAAATGTTCTCGGTTAGCGCATACACTTCTCTAATTTTTCTCCTTTTTTGTTATAAACCATGAATTATTACTATTTGGTAATGTGTCTGAATATAACGCACTGCGCTTTCTTGTCCTATCTTTCCACTCGTTCCTGTTTTGGACTAAATCCTCATCTACTCTGCATCCTTGCTTATCTTTCCTCGCTGTCTTCAGCGGTATCTCTTCCAGGGAGTGAAAGAAGAGATTTCCCCTTCTTTGCACTCCCTCCACTAGCATCTCTGTAATCCAATTCACAGAAGCTATCTATGGCTGTCGCTTTATATATATATATATATATATATATATATATATATATATCCAAATCATTTGTCGACTTCCCAGTATTTTTTCTTCAGTTGACTTCGCACCTAGAATCTTTCTGATAAACTCAATCCTCATTTTGTCTTTTGTAACACCGCATATCCAACTCACCATTTGCTTCTCTACTACTAGAAACCTCTATTCCTATTGCCTCTTTTCTGTAGATACTTCTCTTTATACATCAGTGCTGGTCCCTTTTCTGATATTCATAAAAGAAGAACTCGCTTAGAGAAACTTACTTTGGTCTACTTAAGATGTGCAAGAATTTATAATGCGCTGAGAAACAAAGCCGAAACACATTTAAAGGCTAAATGAATTGCCTCGTTGGGAAAATCAAGAGAAAAAAAACGAAATTAACTTCGTAAATTAAAAGCAGCACGAAAAACAATTACTGGATATGAAGAGAGAAACTTTCTAATAGATTTAACAACTGAATAGTGCTTGAAGATTCCATCCACGTTGGAATGAAATAGAAAGATATGAAGCAATTTCACTTTGCTTCAAGGCTTTATATTTACGCGATAATTATCTTTATTTATTAACTGCCTTTAATGTACCAAAGTCTGTTTCAGTTGTATTACTTTGCTTTCTCTCTCTCTCTCCAATGAGGTAATTAATTCGTGTTTTAAAAATTAATTCTGGTACCTGTAAGAGCCATCTTCTGTTGGTAGGCCTCATATAATTTACGCTTTGCATTTTACTGGTTAATAGGAATGCAGATTCACTATTTTTTTTTTTTAATTTTTCATGCTCTTCTGATTCAAAATATATCGAACGAATTAGATTAAGAATTGTAGATTTACGATGGCGACTGTACCCTATTTAGCACTCCCTTAACTAAGGGATATGCAAGCCACCATTCTCCCTAGAGTTTGTTTTTGGAAATGTCTCTTCATTCCAGGACGATTGGACGTTCTTACTTGGAAGCTTTCATCTTGTGGTTTATGCTGTTAAACTGACTGAATATTGCAGCTTCACTGTAAGTATCTCAAGCCTTGCCGGGAAGCGACATTTCCGATTAATATACAATTTTGGACTATGAAGTTAGAAATATCTTTCTTTTAAAATGAGTTTTCTACTCAGCATATCGACCGCTACAACCCCATTCCCCTTGTTTATAATTATATACAACATATTTCTAAATAAAGAAGAGTTTACCGATTAACAGATCCAATTTGCTTTCTGGGATCCATGCTCAGATATTTCGAGCCAGCCCCATTAGTTTTGTCAAAGAAATGCCGGAAACCCTGGAGCTGGGAGTGATTATTATTTTAATAGTTTATTCCGTAATAATGTTCTTGCTTAATTCTGACCTCTAATCAAATTGGCCGAAGGTCAGAGTTAATCAAGCTCTTTTACGGCCTTAGAAATATAATCTTATAGTATTTTTGTTTCTTTCGAAACAGTTTGAAGACGGACTTCTCAAATTTCTTATAAGACTGACTGAAGGAATGCCATCTTAAGTTACGAACCCAGTTGCACTGTTAGTATTATGAACTCCTTGATGCCAAACGAAATACTTTTTCTTTATTCTTCAAGGCAAGAAAACTGAGAATTATTTCTTGCCCACGCTGTGAAAAAATAGTTGATGCACACAACGTTAATCTGTTGTCAATTACTGTGAAATCTTTACTACAAGTTCATATCTAGTTTAATTTTTTATGTGAGAAACGTGACTTCGAAAAACTCATTTGTCTACTGCATCTGAGCAGCCATGGTTTTCTCCAAGCAATCTTCAAGAAAGCGTTATATTATACCCTAAATGACGCCACTTATGGGAAAAAAGCGTTTAATTTTTAATGGGCGCAACCCAGTTGCCCACTTTTAAGTTATTAGTTGGCGATCTTTCTAGAAGCAGTAACACGTCAATATTCTTTCCGAAGAATATTACACGCGCGAGTTATTACTACTGAGCGTTAGGAAAACACATTATTTCACCTTAGGTACAAAATTTTCCTTTGCTGGTATCTGTCTCAGTTTTATCAGGTATAAAATACCTCAACTGCTATGACACTTGTATCGTTATGGCGCCTTAACGTCTGTTACGCCCTCTGTTGGGAATTGAAACGTGTTCCAGTTTGGGTTCAGAATCAAATTTAAAGTTTGGAATGAGCGGCAAGTATTGAAAGTAATCATTTTAACTTGCCATTGGACGGTACTTAGTCCGTGCTAGAGTCATAAAAGGCGGTTAATGTTTATACTGACTTTTGAGTTACGAATCAGCTTGCAAGACCACCTTTATAAATTCTGAAATCAACTGAAGTTTGTTCCATTTTCGCCAATAAATTAACAGAGTTTATTCCGATTTTTGCATCTCGTTAATCGAGCATACTTCAGTAACAATTTATTCGAAAATCGGTCATTCTATTTTACCCAGTTTAGAAGAAATGTGTCCTCTTAGTGGTAATTGATTAGATTCAGAATCAATCGAACGGAGCTGATAAAATACAATGATGGGTTTTGGCACTCTGCCAATTGAGGCTGCTGAGAGCGAGGAAAGTGGGTTTAATAAGTGGGAAAGCTGCTCACCAAGTTGATAAAATTATGTTCTTCAACCGACGAAAACAAATACTCTTATGATTTACTGATGAGTTCTTGCAGTCATGTTTGCAGCGAATGGTTTTCAATTTAGTTCCAGAGACGTAATACCATTGTAGAGTTAACCAAATGAAACTGAATCCGTTAATACTTATGATGAGTATTGTTTTGCTTAAAATAACTTTTGAAGGAGGATGGTTCGTATCTTCCACTTCAGCTTAATTCTTCGTCGCTTGTTCCTAATAAAAACAGATTAATTGTGCACAGGCAAGGAGTATTACAAAGGGAACCGAATCAAGAGTTATGGTTTGAAAAATAAACTTAGATATAACTATTTCAATTTTTTTTGTTCAAATATACATTTTATGATTAAAAGTTTTCATATGTGTATAAAGTATAGTCTCAGACACATTGGGTAAAAAGTTTAAGACGTTCTTTAAGTGTAGTTGACTTAACATAGCCTGGAATTAATAATAATTTGTCCTTTTCTACCAACAGTTGTGCTTTTGTATGTGTTAAAGGGAATTCAAAAAATTTACACCTCATATTTATGCACTTTGACTTTATTTAAAAACGTGATTGTCGCCCTCTTGTGAGAGCTGCGTGAAATATAATACATACACTTTACAAAAGGAGAAAATGTACAAGATTTCCACAGAGAGTGGTCGTAGAGAAATGACCAGAGGCACACAGGAGGCAAATTATTGGCCACGACACGGATGCACCTTTATAACAGATCGAGCTAACTTAAGTAGCTTGTCTGAAAAAACTAGTTGGGCTTTGCTTGCGCATACTCTGTGTCACTTATCGGTCCAAGAAAAAAGAAACTATTCTTTTAAATAACGATCGAGAAAGCTCAAACATGTATTTAAGAAAGCTAGTTTACAATAACACATTCAGTGTCTCTAGATGAAAACGTGCGAGATAAATATATTAAAAGACATTCATTTGTTTCCTATTTGCTATGAATAGCGTTGCTTTACTATGTAACCAATTTACTCAGTTTAATCACTGTACCTTGATAATACAAACCAAAAAAGCAATCATTAGTTAAGTGGAAACAGAGCCGTGATTTCAAATAAAATGCGCTAGCGCATGGATGAGAGATTTTCACACAGCATCTGCCTACAGTTAAGATGATAGCTAAAAATGAACTATAATTCTAATTCTAAATAAACAGTATATATAGTCAAGCTTGCGTCATAACACAAACAGCAATACCAAATAATAAATGAGGTTACATACTTGCTATGACTGAATAGAAATCTTTAGGTTATATACAAAAAGAGAAGCACTATTTATGAAATTAGTGAGCGTGGAAACCCAAATAATTATTGGGAATTATATGCGTTATAAATAATTTCATTATGAGAACCAGTGACGAAATATCCGTGCATAATTAAGTTGATAAGTCAGACAAAACCTGCATTAGTAATACACGCGCCTTGCCACTCCACCTGCACATATTTTCAATATTAGTAGATTTTTGTTTATTCATATTTTTCATTGATTCATCTGATATGCTATTATTATCTTCCTATTGTGCTATAGTACGAAATGACAATTATTATATGGATTAAAAGCTTTGTTAAAATATCTACATTTATATTGTGGAAATAGATGTTATATATGAAGCAAACAGTACTGAGTATAACAATAAATTTGTAACTTTCCACGACCTCTTAGCAGTTATAACTTAAATTGTATTTTTCCATATTACTTAAATAGCACTGCTTTTTAATATTTAAGAAGTATTTTGAATATTTCTTTGTATGGTCTCATTTTTCCCCCTTATACAGGTTTTACATCGTTATTGATCACAATTTCAGTGCAAGCAGCACAGGGATATGTAGATCTCATCCATATAAAAATATATTTAACACAAAATACAGTATTTTAAACAGTTTATTTCCGGTGGTTGGTCTAAGACACTGACAAACAGGAATTTATAACGTTTAATGAGCAAGTGACTACTAAATAAGTGTGGTAGAAGAACTATTACGAGTCTCCTCTGAATCAGCAGTCACCGAAGAGATGAAACCTTTGATTAATTTTAGGATGCACCTCATATGAGATACTGCTGAACTCCAACTATCTCCAGAAGGATAAAAATGTCTGTTCCCACATAAGCACGGTCATCCCCAGTTTTATTTTCTTATTTGTGAACTATCAGTCCCGTGCTGCAAATTCTGAGCCCACTAAATTGTCTTAAAACTCCTTCTACTTTGAGAAAGTAAAGCCAACAACTTATAAATAATTTTATCGAACAGTCAAAGTTTCCGGAGGTGTTTTTGCTCGCTTAATCTGTTTTATTATTCAGTACTCTCTCTCTCTCTCTCTCTCTCTCTCTCTCTCTCTCTCTCTCTCTCTCTCTCTCTCTCTCTCTCGTAACACTGCCCCCCCGCAACCCTCCAAAAGGTAGGATCGTAGTCTAAGCGTTTTCTCCCGCCTGCAACCACCGCGTCTACCTCGTGCAGCGACGTCAGAACACAGCAGTCCCGCAATGCAGGAGGCGGGCTGCGGCCAGGGATTTTCTTTGACCACTAAATATAAGAAAAGTGTCGAAGAAAAGAAAAGAAAAAAACACGTATAAAAGGGTTTAGAGAAATACATTGCATTATTAACACCGAAGCGCACACCACGAGCGAGCCAGTGTGGGAAGATGGATTGAATGAGTGAACTCCATCATGCAAAGAAGTTCCTGAGAGTTAAATTGCCAACGCGACAATATATACTTAATGCATAAGTCTGCGCTTTATCAATGCATTATCCAAAGAAACATTGTAAATACTTTTTTATGAACACTGAGGTGACACAAATCGAGTTACAAAAGTAGGTTAAGTTAAACTAACTTTAGTCAGGCACTTAAATGCGTGTTGGATGACATTTGGGTAAAGAAATGTTTGTTTAGTAAATCTATAGAGAAGGGGGTTCACACTGCCATTTCTTAAATTGTCAGCAAACCTCGATTAGTGTTAAATGGGCAATTTACTAACTATTAGTTTCTCTACAGTGACTTATATTGATAATCCATATTGTCAGTGTCGGCTGACTGGCGTTTGGACTGTGCTCGTCAACTTTAATGTGACTCATTACGATCTTCAGATAACCGCAGAGCGATTCCAAATACCCATCTGCAGTTCAATGACTCCAACTACGATGTCCTTTAAACGTCCCTCCGAGCGAATTCTGTTTCTCCCTACTTGGAGACGTTGCACCTCAGTTTACCGTAAAGTATTTAAGGTGTCGGAGGTGCGTAATTTTAAAAACTATCGGGAAGTGGCTCCCCCTCTGGCAGCAGTGTCAACATCCTTTCATTCTGTCATACGTAATGGGTGGCCGATTAAATGGATCACGAAATGAAAAAGCAACGAAATCAGTTACTCTAGATGCTTCTTTTTTTTTTACTTAACGCAATACTAGTCACCTCTAACTGCTAGAAAAGGTTAATGGAACGCCACCTTGCTGCGGTGTTTCATCAGAAAGAAACAATCGATCATAATCCTTAGGAGCGTGGAGAGTGCGAAGAGAGGCAGAGAAGGAAATAAAAAGGCAGCTTTGTGGGGATGGGAAAAGTTAGGGGGATGCGTGCTTTCGTGGCAACGCATGCTGCTCCAAACCGTAACCATTTTGTGCAATGGGGAGACGTGAGTTGTATCTTGATGTGCAAATTGTCCGGCAGTTTCCAGCCAGATGTCTGCTGGTAAAAACCATCATTTGAACTCGGCGATAAATAGAGAAATACAGCTTTAAGAAATATCTAACAAAAGTCTATTTTTTTTTAAATTTAATTTGAAGTCAGCTAATTATAAACTAAGTTTTTTTTTTAATCTTCAGTTTTGATTATTCAGTTCCAAGCACACAGCTCAGTTATATAAGTTTTCTGCATACAAATATAAATTTATATGCGCTCTATAAATGTATTCCTGTTTGTCAGGGTCTCGTTACATTGCTCAATCCCTTAGCAACACAGAAACCGATTTAGCTTAAAGATAATGCACCCTTTTACAGAGCAATTACGAGCATAATTTCACTCAGAAAAAAAAAAAACTGCTCTTTCATGAACTGCTACTTTAAAGAGAATCTTTAATTCAATTTTTTGACAGAAAAATCTGAATCGAAATCATTTCAGAAATTTGAATGAAGAACAAATAGAGCGTAGAAGAAACATCTTTTTTATTCTGTGCACAAATATTTAAAATTATATTAGATTAAAAATATTTGGACTCGTGTCGTAGAGTATAATTCATTCACACACACACATACACACACGCGCGCACACACACCTTGAATAATTCCTTAAATTCTCTTAGAACAATAAATATATATTTGTATGTATGTACAGTAGACATTAAGTGAACGCTATTATGTGCAGCTTATGTATTTTGAGGCACTCGGTTGTTTATTCCTTACCATCGATGACCAGATGCACGCGAAGAGATGGCAAGTACAAGCGAAACGGTTGTTCGAACCCTTGCGCGCATGAATACTTCACTAGTTCCACACTACGTGTCCTAAACTCGCGCACGTGGTAAAAAAAAGGTGCAGAAAGGAAACCTTCGGTGCACGTGACGAGAGAATTTTTATTAATCGCGCTTCGATCTTAGTAAAAGAACTTTGCATATATAAATTATCCGCACACGTGCACGTTACTAAGACATAAAAGTTAACAGGAACTATTTTGTACTCCATGCTTTGTAACTATAGTTCAGGCGTCATCCAGGTAAATGAGTCCTCATTCTATGGTTAAAAGGTAATCGGACAAACTCAAACATTTATAAAGGTATATTGGTGTCAATTATAAGATTTACATGTGTATATATATCGGCTTCGATATTAGGTAAATAGAGGATGGCAGTTGTGGATTCGTCCAGTATGCATTGCAGTATGTTTTGGGTGGGCTGGTTATAAGTAGACTTAATTAAGTGACTCTACACAACCATGTGTAAAAGAAATGCTAAAATTACTAAGTGCCAAAGCATCTTCCCATCCCAGTTTCACCTTTCTGTATGGACCAATTTCAATAACTAATTAAGATTTGTCTTGAAGTTAATGTGTCTTCATGATTTGTTTTCTAACCTCTATCAAGATCATAGCTGGCTCTGGCTGGACTAAGAGTTAAAAAGTTGATAACGGGCCACTTTTCGATACAGTCTTACTCTTGTCTTGTTGATCGTCTTGGAATACTGAATTCTCTTTAAAAGTGGCCTAGTTCTGGGTACAAGGTGGCACGGGTAATATGAGAGAGGAGACACTACAGATGGCCAAACCAGTCTTTCTAAGACTGGATAACGTTGGTGAACACGTTACCCCCTCTAAGAAAGATTGAAAAGAAAATACCACATTGTCCTACCAAAGACTCAAATTTGATTTACTTATGGCCCTTGTTTTGGCATCCGACTGAAATGCCTTCTGTATCATTTTTCGCTTTCTTACGCAACAAGAAATGAATCTCAAGAAATATCCAAGTTACTATGAAATAAAAAAACGTAAAATAATTACAATATATCATGTTCTGGGCAAATTTTCTTTTTATTAAATCGAAAATAAGGGAGTTGCGAATACAATTATGTCTATTAGAAGCACGACGACATAAAAATGGATATTCCTCGAGTACTTTTCCAGTTCTGTGTTATGATTCATGTTTGGGCAAACCGCCAAGCACATTTTACAACCGAAAGAAAAGCTGTGTAAATCCCAAGTAAGTGTTAATTGTGCGTAATCAACCTTCTGAATACAAGCCCACACATGATTAAAACGAAGGTGATCAATAACCAGCACAAACTGAAGTTGGTTTTTCCACTGGGCGGAATAAATTTCGAACGGGAAGGCACGTGCTTTTTATTTATTTATTTATTTTACCGAGGACCCACCCCACGAGATAGCCGCAGGACTTAAAATGTATTAAGAGCCAACGAACGCAGATTTACTAAACCAATTATGCATTCACTGAATCCATAGAACTCTCCAATTCGATGGAATGAAAGTATAAGGCAGATCGATCTACGGTTAATCAATCCCTACTGAAACCTTTGAACCTGCGAAGTGCTGTTAATGGCATGGAATTGCGCACGTGAAATATAAAGTAGAAATTATATCTGTAACTGTCCGCAGAAATCAGTTAATAGAAATGCAAAATATACTTAAAGGAAGCGATCTAAGGTCATAAAAGTAGGCATAACTGACACGCGTTGTCCCGTGATATTTATAATAATAATGCGAGCAATGATTTCTGGGTACAGGGGTCAAGTACAATAATGTTAAGTGTTTCATAATGAGAACCTACCCTAGCCATTTTAAAAAGAAGAAATGGCCCTATATTAGTAATACCGATCACTAAGAATGAATAGCCATGAAAACTGTCGTAATATTAATATGAATTCGCATAATCAAAGCTATTTGTTTTCCATAAATAAAGTATCAGAGATAATGCTATTCTTACTTCATTCGGGTTCTGCATCAATCAAAAGGCTCCTAAACAGGCGTGACATTTATCTAACCTTCATAAGCGCGTTTAACTTTATTTCGAAACAAATCTCCGCTTGCCCTCATGGGTAATTGTGACAGATATTAATGAATATTAAATCTGTTTCCCTATTACACTACCAGCGTAAATATTGAGCTTTAAAATGTGATAATTTTATCGCCCTTTACTTACAAAGATCTACATATAACTCACTTAAAAAGATCTACTAAAGCTTGCATTAATTATTCATAATGTTGATTATCGGACAAATTCTTTCTTGAGTCATTCGGAAGAAACGCTGTTCTTTACTTTGACTAGGCCTATTTATCACAGTCATATGTGAACATCGCTCCGCGCAAAAGCTTAAAACTAACGAGGAAAAACTAGAAGTAGAAACGCACAATAAAAAAAACCAAACGTCTAAACAATGTTGAATATTTCAAGCACGCACACAACCTTTTTTTTTTTGTACCGCTTGAGAAAAACAGGTCAGATTCTTTGGCCGTGCTCAGTAGTTCCTAAAAATATTCTGAGATTTCTTCAGTGAGAACAAAAACCTTGAGTTTGTGACTTGCATGCGGAGAGTGACTGTTCCATCGTCGGTCAAAAATCCCTCTTCGATAGGTCTTGTCATCCAATTGTCCGTTCTGAAGCCTTCATCTATAACCTGCGTAAAAATGTAAAGAACGTTTTAGTTAAACATTATTTTGTATCTATTGAGTATAACACATAATTTATAATTAAAAACTGCTTAAATTTTAAATTTAACCACATTTCAAAACGATGCAGACTAGAATTACCCATAGAAATCACCACCAGGGACGTGCAAACGAGTCATACCCCGTAGGCACTCGTTGCATTCGTAATCATCCCCAAGGAGAGTTTAATGGGTTCACCACATTATTTGTTTTTAGATGTTTGGGTTCACACTAGAGGAACTCATAAAGGCCTCTTTGTTCTGTGTATTATCATTATTGTTTATAAAGTTGGATCTGAACCGATTTAAAGTTTATCCTCCCCAGATGATGTATAGTGCAATCTGTTGACAGATATCCTTTCTAGGCTCTTGCTTTACATCTCTAAGTGAATGTTTTTTGTGTTTTCCAATATTCGTCTTCTTAGAATGGTACATGTTATTAACCCAGACAAAAACAGCAGAGAATAAACGCATAAAGATCATTTTCGAACATCGACATTGCGATTGGAACTCGCTTATATTTCGGCAAACTGTGGTCAGACACCCTAGTTTTAAAATAATGACTTAAAAGTCACGTTACATATCTCTGTTGGATGAGCTTCACTTCCTACGAAGAATTCGTATGTTTTAATATTAATACTTTTCTCTGTCGGTGTGGTTCGATGAATTACACATGGAGACCAGTCCAACGGATGTTTTCTTTTCAAACTTCCCATTGTTGATCGTTTCTTGATGATGGTTTCTTTGAAAACATCCATCAAGCTGTAATGATGTATGTTCTTATTTTTTTAAGCAGCTGTCGTTTGAGACATAAGAGGGCCCATTGCATTTTCAGCAAACCGCTCATGCCTGCTTGGAAAATGTATTTTGCTAGAATCTTGCTATCGTTTATACTCTTAATGGCCACATAAGTTACAGAGGGAAATGTATATAACTGAGCCCTAAATTACCGAATATTTCCTGTTGATTAAATCTCAAATATTTCACGGGGTGGAGTCTGCTGAAATTCTTCCACAATCGTCGCAAAGTGAGGAAACGTATCCGTCTGCAAAGCTCATAAAATTAAATTTAAAAATTAAAATGCTTTGTAATAGAAAAATGTTAATCACAAAACTGTCATGGTAAAAAATGTACTATTTCATCAAAGATTGCATATCCGTATAAAATCTTCCCTGGCACATTAAAAATACACATTTCTTTAAATCTGCCAAAGCTCGCGTTTGCAGAATTATTTGGTTTTCGATCGACATATAGGTAAAGTTACCAATCTATCTATTATTATATTAGAGATAAACCAAAATAGTAGATAACCCTGCTGCGAGGGTTATCCAACGTGGTGATGGACTGTTCAGTGGACTTAATGTACGAAACCCGTTCGTGGAATACAAGATGTTGATGAATGCTCATGGAAGTGGAAGGATTTCTGAAGAATCATAAGTGGAGAAGATTTTCAATAAAAAATTAATACCTTCTAGAGTTCTTGTGCTGAATTAGTCAGATTAAGTTATAGTGGCAACACAATAAAAAAAAAGAAGTTTTTCTGAAGCCAATAAAGTTCCTCTGAACAACTCTGAGAAAGCTGTTTTTCCACCTATCTATAAGGATTCCAAATTCCAGAACCAAGGCCGAGAATATTGAGTATGATTGCTTTATAGAGAACTGCTTTCATTGATGATTACTCACTTATAAATTTCTGTAGACATCGGTGGTGCCGTATGGAATGATTAGTGGACCGCGAGGAAGTAAAGTGGTACACGCATTTGAGATGACTGTGGCTTGATTCCACATAAATATCCACTTAAATTTCAACTCCTCCACACTTTGAGTGCATCCCTGTTCTCAAATTACTTGTTTGATAATCATCAGCCATTTTAAATCCATTGCAGGATGAAGGCCTCTTCATCTTTCCAGTTCCTTCTGTTTTGTGCAACGGTCATCCATTTACTACCCACAAATTCACGAATTTCATCTGTCCATCTCCGTCGTTATCTTCCAGGTCTAATTAATTGAGGTTGCAGCTCCATCAGCTGCGGTGGTATCATGGTTTTGGGGATGTTGTTTTCATGGCCATCGCTTGCTCTCCTCATTCAACACAACTTCAAAACAGTGGATTGAAAATGGCTGATGATGACATGAATTATCATGTTTATTAGCCTTTTCTAAATATGGAAGTCAGGTTACAAGAAAAACATGAGCATGCAAGTATAACAAAGAAATTGAAACAGGTAGCTTTATGTGAAATAACCACGAATAATTAAAGTGTTAAAATTCTCATGTCACCCGTCTTGATTCGCACAGTAGTTAGGGTCATCTCTTTTCCATATGAGATGGAAAGAGCCGGGGTTCAAATCTCGTAAAGACGGAAGGAATTGTGTGTGCTCTTTTTTTTTTTTTTTTTTAAGGGGTGTGTCCGGTGCCACGTTTGGCAAGAGCGCAAGGCTGTACTGACTGGAGTGTGCGGGGTCGGTAGTCGTGGATTTCCTCCTCAGTATCTTGAGTTAGTCAGTCTCAAGGCTGGGTGCTATTAGCAAGTCGAATCCAAGGACCCTGACTAGGAATGCATCGAAATAAATAAATTGTTTGTGTTCCGGGGCCAAATTAGTCAAACCGACATTGCATTTTATCGCCCGAAAACTCAAGGCCAGAAATTTTCCTGCTTTTGTCCAGAAAGCAGAAAAATGTACTACACCTCATAGACTCAGCTGCCTTGCCACTTAGGGCATGATAACTTAAGAAATACTTCCTCCAGCTGGTTTTTCAAAGTACTGATAACAAAATCCATTCCGAAGTATCTCAAACTTAATGCATCTCTGCACCTGGTGAATAATTCCACCATCGGTGGAAGCTTGAACCACGAGGAATGCAACTGGTCATATCTGTTACGCTGCTGGCATTTTAGCAGGTAACCATCATTCATCCTACACAGGAGTTAGAACGAGAGAGAATTCTCCTCACTACAACCGCAGCGGGAAGAATTTCGGCTGTGTTTGTTCTCGGCACACACAGCGAGAGGATGGATTAACGACTGGGCGTGCTTTTACGTTATGAGATTTGTCCTAAAGCAATTATCATTAATAATTATAGGTCTGTTACGTAGCCTGCGAGTGGCAATGATGACTACACGCGCTCTCCGGGTTTACGAATGAATGTCTTTCATTAATAAACATAAGGTTTGTTCGCAGCAGTGAGCGTATTCTATCATTTAAAAGAGACGGAGCATTTCCAGCATCATAAATACCCAGCCGTGGTTACTCTGATATTCTTCGAAGTTTCACACACTCAGAGTGAACGATGCTGCGCCATTCGAATAAAGATAATCAGAGCGGATAAAGCAAACAAATGAATTATAGCGAAGCTCCACCAGTTCCCAAAACGGAAAGAATGCGAGCTTTCCGGATGTATCTGGTGTCCAGTTGCTCTGTGCTTCGTGTAGTGCACCCTAGAGTGTTGTAGGGAATCTTTTGCCCACGAGGGTGGCCAATACCAAGTGCACCATGGTTAATTTAGAATTTTGCTTTAATGAAAAGCTAACAGTGCATCAGATCGGTTGCTTGTGAATGGAGAATAACTGATTCTTTTGAAATGAGAGATATGTAACTAAGACGTATATAAAAGTATTTCAATTTTCTCTTCAAGGAATGTGGAGAGAGAACGTGTAGCGGTATCATCCTCGCACTCTAATGCTGGCATTGTAAGACTCGCTGCCATCAGTATTTTAAGTTTCACATGATATTAAAATCCAAAAAAAATAAATCATTTTTTGGTAATGAAAAGGCTGAGATTTATTCAAACTAGTAAGAATGGAATGGTGGTTAATTAAACATTACTCAGGAAAAGAATGTTTTAACCTTAATGATAGGCAAAGCCTTCTGGGACAATTACTCCCAATCTGGGACAGTAGGAAGCAGTCAACTGCACAATCAAAGCTGGGCTTGTTCCGTGTGTCTTGATTCATTCTAGTTCATAAATAATCCTGGATTCACGGGAAGACTTTAGCAAATCAGAGCGAGCCTGTAATAATGTTCTGCTCGAACCAAGTTTAAATAAATCTACTTTTATAGCTCTCAACATGATCCATTCTGTATTATATTGTCACAATATGGAATTATCCGAAATATCGGTGTGGGACATTGTCGCGAAGATTCTGTGCACTACAATGAACGGTCCTAAGTCTGAAGAGGAAGAAAAGGTTTCTTCTATGTAACTTCAGCATTCGCAGACTATTATTTGAATGACATCACCACACTCTTCAAGGATTCTCAGTCTCTTTCCAAGATCATATTTAGACTGTTTCGTCACTGTTATTCCACAACCACCACCACCAGCTTTTCATTAAGCTATCATATTTACTTACTTTGAGTTGCTGAAATGGATTTCAGAAGATTCAAATGAATTCGGTGGTGAATCTAACAGTAAAATCATTGAAACACCATAATCTTCTCGGTTTGTTGGTTGTTGTATTGTTTTAGGTGCATCAGCAACTGCTATGGAATTTAAAGTAAATGTAGTGATGTCAATGTGAAACTAATGTGTGTTAGTATACATTTTTGGAGGACAGTGTATTTATAATCTAATGCACCGAGGGATAGCTAAGATGGTTGTAGAGTTCGAAGGGTTATCGGTGAAGAAAAATCAATGGTTTTAGATGAGCAGTAAGAATTAACTGCTGCTGGACGCTATTGAATAACTTTTGTTATATCATTAGTGGTAGAGAATTCTCCCTTTCGCTTATCAGCTTAGATAGATCTTGAATAATCGTGAGTTGCTTCAGTAACTTTTCAACATTACTGTTTTATTCTAAGCCACATGAAGATAGTTCGTTTTTTTTATTTCGATTAGTTATTGCAGTAGTGTACAGAATTATGCCTCGGTGTCTTCTCGCAGATATTGAAAATATGAACTGATGGCTGGTATCCATTAAACTGGCTAACTCACGAAGGAGATTAATCTTACGTACATCTCTTATAAGCACATCAAAGGATGAAGTTATTCTACTGTCAATAACAGATATGGGAAAGGAATGCCTCTTAGAAGAATGCATGGATATTTATAGCTATAATACCATAATATGGTAAAAGTTGTTGGAATTTCGTAACAAGTCCAAACAGTTTTCGAACTCAATCTGTATTCATTAATGCCATGAAATTCTTTTTTTTTCCACCGTAACATTGTGGGCGAGTTTTGACTTGTTGAGTGAACATTTATCGCAAAAGCACGCGTAATGACCCGTGTCGTATAGCAGGGTTGCCAAGAAAATGCATCACGCACCATTGGTCGCGAGGACGGCAAGATAAATTATACGAACATTAGCTCTTAGAAGTCTCGACAGATAAACCGGAAGTTGAAATATTCACTTCGCTCTTTGGCCTACTTGGTGATGCATGATCTCGCCGAGTTGCCAGAGTTATTCCACTGTCTTTATTCTTCCATCTGAAAGTTTTTATAATCATTTCAAGTTTTGTTTGGTGTTGATGGTCAAAATAAGGAAAAGTATCAGCCATCAAACGAAGGGCAGGTGATTACTAAAGCAACAGTTTACCTGAATCTCTGATAGGTGGCAGTGAATTTGTGATGGAAAATACAAAGCGAAATCATCGTGGTATAAATATATTCTAATTGAATAATTTCTCATTGTATTCGTTCACACATATATATATACAGGGTGGTACAAAAGTCTGTACTCATAGGGTATATTACATTAATAAATATTATTATATTTTAATTTTATTTTGTAGATATTGAAAAACGAGTGTACACCACAAGAGAAGGCACAACTGGTGCTCTCACAAGTAATGGACAAGAGCCAGAGGGAAGCGTGCAAGATATTTCACCAAAGGCATCCTTTTAAAAGCAAACGTTGTCAGCGATTTGCTGGGAAACTACTTGACCGTTTAAGGACGATTGGTAGTTTTTCTGACAAGGAACGTAGTGGTCATCCTCGGACATCCACAGGTGATAAAACATTGCTATTACCCTTGAAACCATTAAGAGGAGTCCTCAAAAATCTTTGAGGAAACTTGATATTATCCGAATGTGTGCTGCAAGGATTTTGAAACGAAACAAATTCCATCCTTACAAAGTACAATTGCTTCAGGCATTACATGGAGATAATACCGAACAGACGGTGGAATTCTGTGTGCGTATTACACGGCTTGACATTGTATTACACCGAAAAATCACCAACCTATGAAAGCGGATAGATATATGAATATACAACGAGTTCATTTTGAGCATCTCAATATATATGGTACTTGCCGAGGAGAGGTATAATACATACGTGAAATTGTACACAAAAATTACCACAGCTGTTCTTAAACTCTATTGTATATATAATAATAAAAAAACACTCATTTTAAAGGAAATGTATGCTATCAGTGTAAACGCCTTTGTCAACAGTTGGACTTTTCTAATAATATTCAATACGTTTTTCAGTTACTTTGGAACTGACTTCAATCGCGAGAGATCGATCCAAGGCTGTTTGCAATAGTTGATGCCCTGTTGGTAAAAGTTATTCTTTCAAGATCCATTTCTTTTTTTTTTTTCGTTTCAAAATTCAGTTGGAGTCTCCTAGAAGACTTAAGTGATCTGGTATGGAAGATCTGGGACACAGATACTGCTAGAATTAATCTTATGTAGAAGCTTGAGATACGCAATTCTCTTCCTTTACTTCTAGAGATTTCATTCTGAAATTGTAAAGATGGTTACAGTAATTCCTGTGGTTAAAGATCAGCCCTCGAGAAGTCTGGTACGGAATGAACCTTTTGTACCATTTCAAGATAGTTTTTTTTTTATATGCGTTGCATACGAATTCCATATCTGCGAGAAGTCCAGTATGGGAAGGACAAAATCTCTGTGGAGAAAAACAGCCAAACATGAAATAGATATCGATACATATAGCTTTAACTGCCTTGGCGTTTATCACCGAATGTATCTGGTGAACTGCACCCTATGCAAAATGCAAGATTAAGTGTTTTTGCGTTGTGAAGCCATGGCCAATAGTGTGTAAATTGGTGTGTATATTTATCTAAAGCGCTGTTAAATAAAATAATCAAGTATTAATCAACAGTTATTTGAAATTGTAAAAATATCCTCAATTTGGTTGGAGTAAGTGTTTGAATTAGCTTAGATATTAATGGGCCGAATAGGGTTTTATGAAAATGTCTTCGATTAATGATATTATGAAGCCCTTAATTAAAGAATACTCAAATGATGATTGATTAAGAAAGAAAGGCTATGAAGAGATAGTTTGCGTTTGGTTTATTACGATTTTATCTTATTTTTGATTATTAGGGGCACCAAATACCCTATACAGTGCAACCTCCATATAACGCGGATGTCAGGCGACAACTTTAATTCCCCTCGTTATAAGCAAATTTTTTTTACCATTTTTCGAAGCTTTTTTAACATAAATACTTTATTTACTAATGCTTTATGAGTGAAATACAAAGTATTAAAGGTTATATCATTCCTTTACATTCTACTAATACAAAAATGTTGTTATGGCCTTAAATTTTGCGCATCCGTCCTGAAATAGTCATGTAATTTAGTTTGTCTGAACTGATGACAATGCTTTTTCAGTATATAATTCTTACTGTTGGTTAGATGCAATAAATGAAGATGTTTATTATCACTCTAACGTTCAACCATGCCTTCATACACAGGCGCCTCCGTAGCCAGGTGGGAAGGAGCAGCAGTGCGTAGCACACGCTTCTTGATTAGATCGGGGTTCGAGCCCGTCACCACCAAATACGGAGGATGCGGAAAGGTCAAGGGAATGACCACCGCATATCCCGGAGAAATATGGCCTTAGTTGCTAATGCTCCTAAATAACAAACAAACAAACAAAGTCTTCATCCACATTATCATCCGAGTCACTCCCTAATGCCACTGGCCTTTTGTTAATCGATTGTCTTCCCACTGTTGATAGAGGCTACGATGTCTTCTTCGGTCAGGTAATCCGAAACAGCAGGTTCTGCATCCTCAATTGCTGTTGAGTTACTTTCTCCCACTCTAATCCAACATTGTTAGTAGCTCACCACGATAGTAGGCTTTGAAAGGCTCGAATAATGTCCTGTTCCTTGGGCCGAATTAGTGAAGTCGTGTTCCTTGGCAGAAACGCGTTTCTGATCTTGCCATCTTTCGATTTCAGGACATCAGCTGAAGGATGAGCTGGGCAGTGATCCAACAGTAACAGAGTTTGTTTTTTCTCTTCAAGTTTTTTGGAAAGTAAATTGCATCTCACCAATGGTACGTACTAACTCTCAAACCATGAAGCAAAAATATCGCTCATCCGAGCTTTGGAGCTATTTTTATAAATCACAGGAAGAGATTTCATGTTGACGTACTGAAAACACCGGAACATCGACTTTTATCGACGCATAATGGCTTTAGCTTGGGGTTTCCACTTTTGTACATGCACAGTAATTTTCTCTTTGTTAGTTTTCGTGCCTGCTTTTGTTGGGCACCTTTTGAGGGTGAAGTTTATAGTACAGCGCTTTTTCGTTACAGTTGCACAACTGTTGATTTCTGAGTAATGCGAATCACATTACGCAGAAATTCAGGAAATGCTTCTGCTGCTGTGATGTCACCAAATGGAGATTATCCTGCAAGAGTAACCTGGGATATCCCATTACAAGAATTCCATCTCCAAAGCCACCCTTCAGAAGCTTCAAATGTGCCATCTCCACCAAGCATCTTATGAAATTTAAGCGCCCGTACCGCATTTATCGATACTCCTTCACCATGCTTCTGCAGAAACCACTTGTATAAGCATTGGTTCACATCACTGTTTTCATAAAGTTTGCTTTTCTTTCTTTGGCTGCCTACTTCATCTTCAATGGAGTCTACGAATGAATGCAATTTTTCTTCCTCTTTCATCCCTCTGTGGATCGTTCCTTCTAGAATTCCGCATATGCGAAATATATTGCATCTGTTTCGCCACTCTTAACTCTTTCTGTAATCTTTAACTTTTCTTCAACTGTATCTGCATCCTGTGCATCTGCGGTTGGTGGCAAACTCAGATGCACAGGATCCTATCAAGGCAAGTTTCCAGGGCTTAAAATATTATTAAGAATGTTAGTACAAAAATAGCGTCTATCCCGAGAAAGAGAGAATATGTGTAATTGAATATCCTGAACAGAATCTGGATTATTAATGTTTGAATAGGATTTCATAAGTCGCACGAAACAGATCCATCGAAAGGAACGCCGTTCATGTGTAAGTATCGAAAATTTACTGAAACTGGGTGCATCTGCAAAGCAAAGTCCAGGACAACCTGCTGCTAGCGGAACAAAAGTTGGGAATCTGTGGGATTTCTTTTTTTAAAGTTCAAGAAAACAGTACTTGTTATTGCTGGTTGTTAACTTAATTCACGTGTGAAGTTCGGAGAAACGTTCTTCCCTTCGCTTTTACAAACTCCAAGTGTTAAAAAGCAGATTAGGGAATTTAAAAAGTGAAATTTTATGAATTTTTATGTCAAATAAGACACCTCTCTAAAACCTTGTTTCAGTGGTCAGGCAACGTTTACATAACATACATTGAACACGCCAGAAATGCTCCAAAAGCTACAGTTATACTGATTCACCAACTGCTCAGAAATATTCAGTTTTCTGTTGACAGTGGTCTTATGTTTATATAAGACAGCACGAATAGTTGTGACCCAACTTCTCGTGGCATGGACGGGTACTCTGAAGCAGTTTTCCTAGTGATCACTGCTTCCTGGTAGCAGACCAGACACAACACGCTCTGTACACATTTGCATACAATTCGTTCTTTTTCAAGAGCCTTGTATCATCATAGAGAACTGTGATGGAGCTGACCTAACGTTCAGTGCCAGCCTATACAAGATACATGTCCCACGTTTTCATACTTTCCAGGCCGTAACTTGAGCGCATTTAGTTTCTCAGAGAGCAGAAATACTCCCTATATTAAATTTTCTCGATCTTCTAAGGTTTTAGACACGTCAATGAGATCATACTTTCAAAATGTACAGATTGTAAAAAGTGGAGTGTCTTTCTTTAAAGATATACCTCTTTATCCGCAACTAGCTCTGTTGTCCTCTTTGTATCTTTCCTGAAACGAGGCTTTTACACCTGTGTTCACTGTTCAAGAAGTAGTCTGGCCATCGATTTGTACACAACATAATTATCAGCAATGAGAAAGTTTCTGCATGTATCATTGATGGAGCGCCACGTGCTAGAAATCCCACTGCATTTCTGTGAGTACTTCATTTCTTGTTGGATGATCTAAATCCTTTAAATTTCAAAATGTGTTGAGAGTACTATCATCATTTATTCTATTGATTATCTAATCCGGAATTGCTTTCCAGAAATGCATAAACCTGCGTATATAGTAAGCAACCAAATTATGAGAAACATTACGTTAAAAAATTTCTTTATTTTGAGGAGAAAAATTATTTCCACTTTCATAATGTGGAAATAATTTTTAAAAAATATAAAGTGTTATATTAAATTGTGTTTAATTTAATATTTTGATTTGTTTGCCTTCAAAATTATAAACTGTTAAGATCTTAAATCGTAATCTTAAAGTTCTGAAATAGTTGATATGGGTCTTTGACCCAGGGGGTACATTGGAACTCTGTTGTGTATATGATCACTAAAGAATTCTTTCCTGTCGTGAACAAGGAAGGTGGGGGAATATCACATTGGGTAGTCCAACTCTACAATGTTCTTTCTCGCAAGCCATTGACCATTTTATGCTTAGTTGCATGAGTTAGGGATAAGTGAGCGTACGCTTTGAGTTTGTGAACTTAACCAGGATTTCAGAACATGTTTTATATGGGTGTCAGGAATACAAAGACCTCAGGAATTCGTTGAGTAGGCCACACATTTTCAATCCTTGGAGCCTGGATGCGAGGAACAGCTTGTTGCTACAAAAGAGAATTTTTGGGGCTTTTCGCCTAGATGGCAGATGACTCTCATCAACCGGTGCAGTACCACAACTTTGTTTATTGGTGGCTTGAAGTGGTGAAACTCATGTTTAGTCTCCGGAGCAAAGTTTCCGACATCCCTACCCATCTACTTCAACTCATACACGGTACTGAGTACTACAGGTTATGATACCTTTCGTGTTTGAGATTTTCATAAAAAAACTTCGGTCCATCATAATATAAACAACAATTTTTGACATAATACTTTGTACCTCTATCAAAAAAATCACTCTGAAATAACTTTTGCTGGAACTAAGAGAACTCCGGACCTGTGTTCGGAGTTTTCTTAGTTCCAGTAAACTGACTTTAGGCCAATTATTAGAGGTGAAAGTGAAGACGAATGGGATGTGGCATGGAGAAACCAACAATAAATTACACGAAATTAAACCTAATCCACAAATATGGGACTCCAGCATCAGATAAATCACAGATTCAATGCTTGCTAGACTGCAATTCCCCCCCCCCCCCACACACACACGCACACATCTTGCGCGTTATCACCCATTAGCTAATGAAAATTCCCCTCTCTATGCTCAATGCCAAGTTCAAGTTTCAGTAAAATAAACTTTTGGTATGCTCTCAGTTCAGAAATTCCCGATTAATTTGCTTCCAGAGTGTATGTAATAATATAATCAAAATGCACCCACCCCTCAAAAGATATTAGGTAACGCTGCTAATCTAGAAGAACTAGTTTATCTCATTCAACAAACCAGTTTTGACAAACAAATCTAAAAAGACACGTAAAATCTAACAAAACATCAAAGGCCAAAGATGTCCTTGTGTCGTAAAACTTTAAAATAATGTCACCGATATCATCAGTAATCACTGCGTTCTAAAATTCGAGTACTCAATCCACTGAATTTAAGGAACGAGGCTTTGATACCGATACTTAAAAAAGGCGATGAACTCGTTCGATGTCCCACAAGGCTCCTCACTAGATCCCTCTCTATCAGGCAGTAATATTTCAAAAAAGTAACAATTAAACGCGTTAATAAAATCACTACCGATGGTCGGATAACGCATTAGTTTCACCATTTCTAATCGAAAGTAGCTTCGGCCCAGAATTACTAGCACGACAGAAAATGTAAAAACAGTGCGAAGACTGAAAAGCTAATGAACATTTCATTGAAATTTCCATTATGATTTGCTTAATAAAATGCAGGCCCTCACGCGAATCTCGCGTAATTTGGAATTTTCCTTCCACGTCAGCTAACAACGATAAACACTAAAATCGTTTCCGCGCGAGATCACAGTAATAGAACGAAAGTTTAATCACGATTGGTGTATGCTGAATAATGAACGAGACGCTTTACAAGCCCCGAGTGTTTGTTTTAAGGAAGGTCGCAGCTCGGGAGAAAAATAATCGATTAATAGCGGTAAACAAATTGTGGCATTTGGTTACGAGTGCGTGGCGAAACTCTGCGCGAATCGCCTCCCCCCCTCCCCTCTCCCCCCACAGTAAGATTAAATTTAAAGCCGCTTTCGAAACTTCTCCGCGGAACTTGTTTAAATTTATACCGAACTTTCCGCGGCACACACAACGAAAGGTCATAACGACACGCACTTATTTGTTCTCACCCCACCGAGCGCGGCATTTTTGTGATGAATCGGCAATGAAAAATAAATGGGAATGCCAACGATCTCGTGATACGAATATTATCCGTCATCCCAAAGCACACGAAGACATTCCGCTGAGGTAAAAGGTTAGGCGTGTCTTTGAAGATTGATACTGGGCCCATCTGCATTTGCTTTCTGAAATTTCTCTCTCCCTGACCTGAATTCTGATTTCTGGTAAAGCCCACAGTTGAGTGTTCCCATGGTTACAAAACGTGACCAACTGAGGTGGGCATTCTTTAAAGTTTTTTTGTGTTTTGGAGCCTTTACACCAAAAAATTGTTCACTGTACATTGAGCAGTGCTTGAGGGTACACGAAAACGTAAATTAAACCGGGGGTTCCAAGGTTACAACTCCAGAGTGAGCATAAAGAGACGAGACGCCTCCTGGTCTCCCACTTTAAGAGTCATATACAGCTCGACACCATATAGCACAACTTCAAAAAATCATCCTCCTGGACAGATTGCATCAAAACAATGCATTTCAGCCATTTCGATATGCTGTCTTATTATTCAAACCATTAGTGTTGCCCAAGCTTGAATTTTCCTCCATTGTACTCCAACCTATAAAGAGGAGATGCTTTATTTCAGTTTTGTGGCTATTCTTGATTTCTCCATAAAATAACATCAGATAAAATTCAAAAACAAAAACTTATTCCCTCTTTAATAACCAGAAAACCACATTTAGAGAAAAAAGCTCGACTTGGCCAGAAACACTATTTCTAAGAGATATTTAAACATTGCAAACAAACTGGAGAGTTTGTAACCGTTCAGTTCCATTACAACTGAATAATGTTTATTACTCTTCTCCCGTCTACTTTTTTTTGTCTCTTTTCTCTCTATATACAGTACATATGTATCTGCTCACAAGAGACACCCCATTCAAGAGTCTTACATAACAATACACGCCAATTGTGCAAGGACTGTCTAAAACTAACCACATTAAAAATGCATTTAATCTATGAATTGTTTTCTTCATACAATTTGTATGGGGGAAAAAAAAAAGAAATAATAATTGTCGGATCTCTTTTGTGATTTTAATGAAATTTAGGATGACTCCATAAATATAACCAGCAAGATCCGCTACTCACAGTATTAATATCGAAAGGCGATTCCAAATCACGAACAGACAACGCATGCCCAAGTACCACCTTCGATTCCTAAGGAATTGGATTGAATTATTAAAGAGTTGACTTCAATTAAAAATGGGGTTGGAAAATGTAATTATGAGCAGCGTTCAGACTTATATTATTAAAATAATTGCATTCGAGTCCGACCGAACGAAGATATGTTGCCCATTAGCGCGCACACTTAAGTGTGCCTCAATTGTGAGGGGAAAGATCAGGTGAAAAACGTGTAAGAACCTCTAAGGAATGAGTATCATTATTTAAGGAGCACATTTATTTTTAGTGCGAAGTTTTGTCTGCATGCGTTCTTACACGCGCCTTAATTGCGTTTTCGTTCCATATTCACAGTTTATTTTTGTATAGAAATTAAAGCGCCATAAACATTTAGGAATCGATTGGATTCTCCCGCGAGATTAATTTAGTCTCTTTCTCTTAAAGAATTCGCTCTTTATTTACCCCGCAAAGAACAGCGAGCCGTGCACGTAACAAGTCGCTCTTTTAACTAATGCTCATTCCACGATGACGTCACTATTTTCGCAAAACTTGCGGCGTAATTTTGAATTTTCAATTTCAAAAGCTGCAAACAAACAAAAAAGTCAATGTCATTTGTGAGCTCCACGTTTCACGCTCCAAATAGCGCATTTTTTGTTGCTGCGCTCGAGACGAGAATTCACTGTCTCTGATTTTGTTTTCATTCATTGGGAGCACAGAATAACGACAGAAAATGGAGAATAAACAAAGTCTGCTCTTTTATTTCTAACTTGAAACATAACCGGCTGACGAACATATCGATTTTCTGCGATAAAATTAGTGGAATAAATTCGATAATGAAAGATTACTTTAGCATTTTATTATTTGCAATATACCATTCCATCGCTGTAAATTATTTTCTTATTTATTTATTTTTTTATTTTATTTTCTTAAATATTTTTATTAAATAAAAAGGCTTTTGAGCGTATTGATAAATACCATTTTTCGCCAAATAAAATAAACATATATCACACTTAAAGAATTATATATTTACGGTATATTTTATTAAAAATAATTCAATGAAGATAGAAACATTAAAACCACTTTACCCAGCGTATTCAAAAGAAGTATCCGGCCACTTTTGTTATTTTAAAAGGTGTGTTCCCAGTAATATTCCTTGGGAATGTTCCTGGTTTTGTTTCTGATTATCTTAAATGAATAGATGAAGGGATAAAGATCACGATGTCGAAATTATCAGGTGATATAAACACTGGGACAGTGATTAATGATCAGCGTCATGGATTGCTTCTTCAGGACGACTTAGTTAGTCTTCAGGGATTGTCAGAGAAGGGACACTGTTTTAATGCGCCAATGTGCAAGGTCTTACGCTTGAGAATAGCAATAATTTTAGGAACCCAACTCCAAAATAATTTATACACTTCGTGCGGTTAAATTAAAACATTTAAAATACTGTTTATAATCCTGCTCTCTAAGGCAATTGCAAGATCGCACTTGGAATACTATGTCCAAGTATGGAGACTGCTCCAAAAGAAAAAGACATCAACCTTCTTGAAATTGAAAGAAGCCGGGGAACATCTTGGGGAGATCTTTATTCAATGTTGTTAACTAGGCGCCTTAGTGGGGACATAACTTAGGTCTGCAGGGGAGAAAGTAAAATTAATGAAGGCGAAATTTTCGCTGTTATAGATGATTCTAGGGACAACAAGTTCAAATTACGGTGGGGTGGGAGGAAGAGGTTAGGATAGGATTGTACGAAGTTTTCTTTTTTATTTTTACATTTACAACTTTCTTATGAGAGTTTGTGTTTTGTTACAGCAATTACTACTGCTAATTTTTGTTCATAATGAAGTGAGAGCCAGCCTTTAGCAGTTGGTCCGCATATGAGAAATTTTACTAGTAAAAATAACTAAATGTGGATGCTTTTAACCTATCGCAGAAGCAGGTTGTATTTTTTTTGAATATTGTATTATGTTACGAATAGTTTAACTTGTCGAATTCAATTGAGTTGAATTCAGTTTTGCTGAAAACATATTTTTCTATCAGATAGTTTATAGCCTAAAAAGGATTGAAGCTCTTTGTAGTAGAACTAGAGAGTTTTACCGGATACAATTTCTCATTTCATAATAAGGCAAATAATTTGAACTGATTAATGATTTTCTCGGATTATTGGGCTTAACCCTGTAGTCAGCTAAACTTTGGCTGAAAAAAAGAAAGACAGACATTCGTTCTAGTAATGTAAATTTAATTTGTCTTTTAGCTTGATAATTATTATTGAATTTAACTAAGTAACCCCATTTTTTATTGCTTATGCAATTATATTAGAATGGTTTCGTAAGGTCACGTTCGACTAGCGCAGCGCCAACTCTTAGCAAAATGAGGCAATTTTTTCAAATACTGACATGGCAAAGCCAAAGTACATCATAAGGTGTGTTCGGGCAAATATATATCACATACACGTACCAATAGGGAGAAAAACCTTAACAGAACCTTTAAAAGAAGATTTTAAAGGCATGAAAAAGTGTACATGTCGTACGAAATCTTACAGTTCTCGTTCATCAACGAACACCTAGTCCATATATCGCAAAGACCCTAAAATCAAGATCACCAACTCAGAATAGTCTTTCACCTGTATCGCTCCATCTCACGTACTGTCACTTGATCGCCCACAGTGAATAAATACAGCATAAAGGAAAAAAACATAATTTCTTTTCCTCACTTCCCCACTGACAAATGACTGCACGTTACCGATGGTGGCAATACATCTTAAGTTCATTTAGGAAGTGATGCAGCGGCGGTGGAATGGCACTTTACTTCGGTCGTGATGAGACTCGCAACTGGTTTTAATGGGCCTCCCAGCCATTCCAGGTCAGTTGAGGCCACCAAGAGTACCTGGATATGCGCAGCTGTGGAATGAGATCTTCTGTCCTGTGGGTGTCAGCACTGCGAACTCTGGCTTCTCACATGGACCAGATGTGTTGTGCCGCGCTATTGAAAAGTGCACTGGTTATATCTTCTCGCCTTTAAAACAAAATCTTTGCGTGTTTATCTTTGGTGGGAAGGCGGTAATCAACGAAAATAAATGCTCGTGGAACGTGGCGACCTCTTGCGCATTGATTTGCACACTGTGGTCAGCGGACCAATATTAATCACTGAATTAATTTTTGTCCTGGTTTAAAAAGGTTTAATCTTTACTATTTAAGAAATATTTATTCTTAAATAGTAAAGGTTTTCTTGTGTGGATAGGGAAACACTGTCAGAATGCTACAGTGACCAGTTTGATTATAACTTTCTGATTTCATTTATAGCAGGAGTTGACATCTTTCCCGTCCTCCTGCGCACGTATCCTTAGATTCTGAAAATTAACTAACTTGGACATGAACTGGACAAGCTGGATAATCGATATGCTTAGATTTTCAAATTAAAAAGGTTAACATATACACTCGAAACTGAAGCAATTCGAAAACTTTTGTAGTTGATCTGGCATTCTTATAAAGGTAGGCTGAAAATAATAGTCTATTTTCAATTAAATTACCTCAAAAAGAAGTGGAAAGTTCGTGTTTATTGCATGAAATATGGTATAACTTATAAAATGCAATAAAAATACTATAAATAATATTTCTGTCGGATTTTTTCTGTTCTTTGAAAATCTGTAAACTGAGGTCTGTAAAATATATAGAATTCGAAGAGAATGGATGACTAGGTACATTTCCATCGTTCATAACAGCTATTCATAAGTCAGTTATAAAAGATAGATTAAGGCTTAAAAATACGATTTTAAAACAAAACATCTGATGACTTGCATTTCAGTGTAAAATAAGGATCATCAAATAATATGGCTTTATTTGTTTGTTTTAGAGGTATTGGTATAAAAAGCAGGGATTGAGAATCGAATAGTTGACGATTTGCTGTGGACTTAATACATTTACAAGGAGGCGACAAAATAATGGAAGTTTTTTTTTGCCCAGCTATGCACTCATATGGTGTTGGGCCCTTTCCTTTTAAAACAGTTTATAATCTACATGGAATAGATTAAAATAAATCTTGAACTGTCTTAATATTGGACTATTCTTCATGGAGGAGCATTTCAAGCTCTTTGAGTGATGAAAGTGGAGGAAATCTGCTTCTCGCTCTTTTCTTCAAATATGGCCACATTGGCTCAATAAACTTTTAAGTCCGGTGATTGTGCAGGCCACGGGAGATCTTAGCCTCGTCTCGTTTCATGTTCCTCAAACCAATATCGGACACATCTGACTATGTGTGTATTTGGAGAATTATCATCTTGAAACGTAGCATCATTTGTAGGAAACAGTGTTTGAACCTTGGGAAGAACCTGGTCACCCAGAATATCGAGATAATCAGTGGCAGTAATCCGCCTGTTCAGTGTGATGATAGAACCTAAAGAATACGAAGATTTTGCTGCCCAAACCATTGTTGATCGTCCATGTCAGAAAGTCCTTTGGTATTCACCAAATGTAAACTCTCCCTGATGTTGGAAAAAGTGTGAATGATAATTCTTCTGATATGACGTTTCCAATCATCAAGTGTTTTTGCACTCTTTCACCACCGCATCCTCTTTCTACAATTAACATCAGTAAAGAACTGTTTTGTTAGAAACTGGATTGCTGAGATTCACATTAAGTTATGGTCATTTTGAGACAGTAGTTTTGTGTTTTCGGGCTACAATCCTTTTCAGTGTCTGTCGCTCTCATTCATTCAGATTTCATTATCTGCCACAATTCGTCCTTATCAGTTTTTGCTTTACCACACTTGGTGAATTTAGGTCTCATTCGATTCAGTTGCTCTGAATAAATTAAACAAATCAGCAGGTCAATCAGGTCACCGGTTCCCTCGCGAAACATGCACCAACAATTTGACTTCTTTGTAATTCAGACAGGTTGGTCGTTGTCTTAATCTTCATGTACATTTAAATGTCATTTCTAAATAAACATCAGCCTTTGTCGTTTTTCCTTCACAGCGCTACATGCAAGAAACAAAACAAAGGAAAACATCATCGCTTCGTGTTCATAAATAAGCTTGAAGAAATAACGAAAGTCGTTCAGGGACTACTCAAGACGCGAGTCTTCTACATAATGTGAACTGAGTGTTTGCACCCAGGTGACGAATTGTATTTATTTTCGTTGTACATAGAAAGAGACGAGGCGAGGCCTTTGGCCTATTCACCGCTAGTGAGGAAATTCCATGCAAGGGTGATTTTATACCTTGGTTCAGTACATGATTAATTGGGCCAATTTGTTAAGAACTAATGACAGAGGAGTTGGCAGTGACGGTCGCTGTTCGGAGCTTTCTCACTTCCCTCAAACATCTGTTTGGTTGGTGCTGTGTATGTGCGCGAACACACTCATGAGACAAAACATTATGACCACCATAGCCTGTTGGACTGCGTTTGACCGTGATAACCGCTTCCACCAGGGATGGCATCGACTCCACGAGACCACGGAGGTATCCTGGACGAGCTGGATAGCAGAACGTTCCAAAATTCGGCAACAGAATAAGGTACTGCCGTGTACCGAAGAAATCTCCCCGCATCTCACGAATGTTCGATGGGATTAATGTCAGGAGAATTTGGCGGCCAAGAGAGTACACGAAATGATTGGACATGACCCTTGAACCATTCCTGCACAATGCGGGCATTGTTTTGTTGAAGGAGTCCAGTGTCATATGGATAAATGGTCACCATGTAGAGCAAAACTTTGTCTGAAACAATGCCGAGGTAGAATTTGGCGGCGAAGGTGTGCTCAATGGGGATAAGGAGACTCAATGATGTACATGAATGATGGTGTGCTGGGACACGTTTCTCTGTAAGCTCTGGTCGTAGCTTGCCGTTAATTGAGAGATTGTGAGCTGTCTGTTGTCCTAGACAGCACATGCCAACCGCAGTTCGCCTCGACTGTTAAACTAGTGGTGGGCTCTCCTTCTCGGCGCGTCGGAATTATGCGTTCCTTTTCGGGCCATTCAAGCCACACTTTCACTACTACTGCTCTCGAACAGCCGACAATGTCTGCTGTTGCTCAGATGCTGACCTCCCCGCATTCCTAGTGGCTGAAATCATTCCCCGTTCGAACTCCGTCAGGTCCTTTCCATTCACTATTGAGCTGAACTGGCTTCGTACTAGCGAATCGAAAAGTACGCCTCGTAGATAACGTGGTTGTATACGCACCGTCTCCCCATACCGAGTGGAAAAGTTTCGAGTTAGAATCGCATCATGACGCAAGGAATTTGTATGGGCTTTTTCCACAGCATGGCTGAGTTAGTCGGTCTCAGGCATAGGTAGTATGGGTTTTCGTCCAGGAACCAGACAGTTCGACCACAGAACACACGCAATTTACAGACATATATACGGCGCCATATGGTCTTAGTTGCTAATGCGCCTTCAACCCTATAACAATAATAACTGATAGGCAATACCACGCCGTCATTCATGGGTGTTGTGTGATGCGTCCACTCGTGAAGACATGGGTTAGGCATGATGTTTGGCTCATAAGTGTATATATATTACTCGATACTTAATAGAAGTTCTTGCTACTTATACCAACAAAAACTCTTGCTCACACAGCGTATGCACAGGGAGTATCGTTCACTGCTAGTGATTATGTCAATGACTACCTTGGCTTTCGATGACTTTATTCTCCAACGGAGTCTCTGGCAACAAATCCTAAGACAGACATCAATAAGCGATGTACTCTAATTAATGACACAAATACAACGACAACTTTTCTAAATTATAGAACACACTCGTTGTCTTGTAATCCATTGACCAGAGCAACTGTAATCAACACATACAACGCATTGCTACAGATGTCATTGGAAATCGATACCGGCTCTCTCACACAGCCTTCTGTGTACTATCAGAATTCAAGAGCGAAGTGCAAAGCCTGAATTTTTCCGCTGTTCATCGAAGTAGGATAGAGGTCGCTTCTGTTATATTTGTTCGCAGGTTTCTTTTGAAAATCAAAGTGAAGAAAAAGCTGACTTCATGTCCAGATTTAAAATATCACACTAACGTAAACTCTCATCCTCGCGCTCCCTTCCAACAGAAACTTTCTTCGTTTTTTTTGACTCTCCTTGGTAAGCTCAGGTGACCCAAGGTTGTTCCCCAGAGCATCTAATCCCTACTACCTGGTCCGGCTCCCCGTTCCACATAGTAGGGATTAGATTTTCCATGAAAAAATCCTCGAAGAGCAAACCACAAGTTTTTGAAAAATATGGAATTAGCAATGCTCCTAACAGCATCATAGACGACGAACTCTTTGAAGAAATTGAAAGTTCAGGTCAACATCGATAATGAAATTGTGGTTGTTTGATTTGTGTCTGTACTAAGTTTTTTTTAAGACTGTACAACGTATGAATTCGCCATCATTTAGTTTAGTATACACCTGGGAATGTGTGTTTCAGTTGTATGCAATAAATTATATTTTCCCCCGAAATTTCCCATCGGAAACCTTGGTGCATCTTATAATCCGGAAAATACGTAATTAAAAATCAGTTTGATTCATCAAATTCTATGGAGCCCAGATTGAGTTCTATCCGTCATTAACGCGCAGCAAAGGTATGCTCTGAAGGCCAAGATATTGTTTGGATATAATTGCATCATGAATAAGTAAGTTTTTCATCTGGAGACCTTAATGAGTTTAAATAATCATTTATATGATTAATTATTATCACGGAAACTCTTTAAGATCCGGCACCATCGGGGATTTTAAAATTATACTGATTTTAGAGAAGCATGTACACTCCTGCCTAAAAATTTGGAATCACGTTTAATTTTTCTTAATTTCCAAAATTTTTATTAAATTAGTAACAATTTGTTTAAATTTTTATTAAAGTGTTTTCTGGTATGTCTAAAAATAAAAATGCCGAGATAATGTTTAAGAAATTTGTAGAATATTTGAGAACGTCCCAGAAAAGTGTAGAATATTTGAGAACGTCCCAGAAAAGTGTAGAAGATTCCTGAATGTGGTAAAACGTTCTAGAATATCCTAGACTCATCTACAAAGCGGGTGTATTGCTTCAATATTATAGAAGATTGTAGATGCTTCTTCCAGAGTGTTTTGAAATAATATGAATTGAGGAGTAAGAGCTGTGACATATAAAATCGAACAACCGTCGTTCAGAAAAATTGTTTGGTGTAAGTTTAGTGCTTCATGATAAACATTGCAAGAAATAAGGAACTAAGTGTTGAAAAAAGAACTGTTAATATAACTCTGCGTAAAATAATCATTCCACGAGAAGTATTCTTCAGCAATCGCCAAAAAGCTCAAGATAAGACTATAACACTGATTTCTAAACGATTTATAAATCCGTGTTAAAAATCAATGCACCCGAGATAAGAGCAATAGGAACACAGACAGCAACATTGGACATTTGAAGAGTGGGAAAACGTATTGTTGCTCGATGAATCCGAATTTCAGTTTTTGGATCCAAATGAGTTTGTGGGATGATCAACTGAAAAAAAAAAAAAAAACATGGTACCACATTGTTCAATGCCTATAGTCAGGCACGGTGGTGATTCCATCATGATCTGGGGTTGCTTCTGCTTTATTGGATTTGCTGACCGTCAGAATTGAAGGAAATTTAAGAAAAGAAGGCTATAAACTATTCTTGAACATGATGCAATATTCTGTGGATTTCGAATTTGTTAAAGGATTTTTATATTACAAAAGACAATGACCCGAAGCAAAGCTCCCAGTTGTGCAGGGACTTCATAGCAACTAAAAACAGGAAGTGGGTATTTAAAATTATGGTGTGGCTATCCCAATCGCCTGACCTAAACCCAATAGAGCTTTTATGGGATCACTTAGATTCTAGACCATCAATTCCATGAAGTTTTCCCATTTTTATAAAATTAATGGGAACCCTTGCAGATTGTTTGGAATAATGTTAGTCAATATTATTGTTAAACTGTGATTAGATTACAGGAATGTCAGGAGCGTTGTCAATAAAATTGCAGAATTTGAATGTTGACATAATAGCGCTGAGAGAAACGTGGTACCATTCGGAAATTGTGGATGACGATAGGAGAGGTGGTTGTGGTAGTAGTCTCATGCTTCTTTTCAAAAGCAGCCTGAGCGCCAAAAGAGCTTTTGCTTAGTCTGAAATTACGTCTTCCATCATAGAATCTGTGTGTTAGTTGGAAGGAAAGGAACAATGAGAGTCAGAGTAACCTACAGACAAGAAGATTGTGACGAATATGACGAGAGTCTCTATTTTTGGTGAACTCAGCGTTATTTTTGGTGACCTCAGTCTGCCCCAGATTTATTGGAATAAGTGGAAGGGAAACTAACCCTGAGGAAGGATTTTTCTAAATAAACTAGATGATTATTATTTGTACTTGCGTGTTAGAGAAAGTAATATTGGTGCGAATATTCTTGACCTCATTACTACTAACGAATCGGATGACATCACAGGGCTTAAAGTATATGAACCATTATCAGGAAGAGATCATGCAATCATCAATTGGAAGATGATGGAAAATGTTGCAGTACTTAAAAGGTCTTAATTTCAGAAGGGAGACTTTTACAGTTTAAGGCCGTATATGGCATCTGTAAGATTTGAAATCTTACAAAAATAATTTTTTTTAAAAAAAAACTTTGGAAGTTAGTTTTCCTTGTGGGATTCTGCCGCTAATAGTATAAGATGGCAATAGCGTCAGTTTCAGCAATAAGAATTGTTCAGTAAGAATTATAAAATTAGTGGGTAGTAGAAATGCAAACAGAGCCATTAGCATTAACTTCCGTTAAAGCAGGGAATAGACGGAGAATACTACGGCAAACACAGCAGGGGGTTTGGTGCGACAAACAAGTTAAGGTTTATGCAGGGTCGAAATTTACCGCAAACAGGAAATCGGTTCTTAAGCAGCACACACAAGTTTCCAAAGATAGATGCTGTGGTCGCTAATGTCACTTTTTGTGGTTTTAGAACGCTATGGAGACAAGGCGTTATATGAGAGGGATAGAGTTGTTTTTGGACAAACGGCACACCGGATGGCCGCAGATCCAGCAGGTTGTAAAAAAAAGGGGAGTATTGATGACGTGCTACTGGGCCGGCGGAATAAGGGGTTTTCCAACAAATGGAATGAGATAGAATCCGAAAGTAAATGTAAGATTGGAAGAAATCACTGAGAATAGGCGTGGCGGACTCCGCAGCAAGATGTGGGTGGAGACTGACAAAAAGGAAAGGAAGCGGCCAGTCGAACACACTAAGTTGAGGGTTTTGTTGTGTTAAGAAATATGAGCTAGTAGGACACTAATTTGAGATTTTGGCGGTGTGAGTTAAAATGGTTTAGGAGGACACAAAGTTGAGATTTTTGTCTGTGTGAGGGAAATGGTTTAGGAACACATAGTTCAGTTTTGTTTGGTCGGTGCTAGTAAGAATGGGTTAGTCGTTGAGAAAGTCAGAGTTCTTTTTTTGAGTGGAATATAGTCAATGTTGGCTCTTTGGAAAGGTCTAGGAGTTGGGAAGAAATATGTGAAAGATAAACGAGTCTCTCACAAGAAAAAGGTAGAATCAAATCAGCCGTTAAAGACCAAGATTCCTGAAATCTTGGAAAGCAAAGTGCTGGATCGGATGGAATCGGAACCCCGACAAACATGAGAGTAGCCATACTGGAACAGAAGAAGTGCATCAAGCGGGCTGAATAAATGAAGCCGAAACCTACCTGGCAGCCCTACTACCCGTGCCAAATTCTTAGAGAATAATAAGACGCCGCTCCAGACAGTGAAGATAAGCTGTACCTGACAGGAAGGACGAAAGGTGACGCCCCGCCGAGTTCTACAAGTAAGTGGCTAGATTGTAGTAGTTCCTTCACACACACCAAGAACTGTAGAAACCCAGTAAATTGGTCAGCAGGATTTTAGAAATACCTAATTGTAAAGATAGTTTAGGGAAGAATCAGGAAGGAAGAACATTAAAAAGGGGGAAATTTATTAGATATAAGATATTTAGAATGTTGGATATATGATAACGTAGAAAGGGATAGAATGGAATTGATGTTTCTTATTAATGGTATTTTAATGAAGCAGTCGAAAATATATGTAGAAAGGAATGGATGGAATTGATACTTCTTGTTAATGGTATCTAATTGATGCAGTATTAAGTATATGTAGAAAGGAATGGAATGGAATTGATATATCTTGTTAATGGTATTTAACTGATGCAGTATTAAACATATGTAGAAAGGGATAGAATGTAATTGATAATTTTTACTAATGGTATTTAATTGATGCAGGATAAAATATATCTAGAAAGGAAGGGATTGATATTAGCTAGTAATGATTTTTACTGATGTACACATGTAGGTGAGACCAAATCATGTTGTCATATGTATGAATTCAATTATTTTGGTTTTAATATACTCATGTAAATATGTCTAATAAACTGATTTTTTTATATACAACATTTGTGTGTTTTTTGTTGTTCTGAGCACAAGCCTAACCAAAGGGAATTAAACACATCTAAGAGCTTTTCCCCTTGAACTTATAATTTTCTGTGAAGTAATAGTCAGATGCGCAAGTGGGGAGATAGTATAAAGGGGAGTTATTTAAATAGGGGAATAAATAAATCAAATCAATTGAAATATATATATAAATCAACGTAAATTAATCCCCCCCACACACATCCATTAATTTGGAGGACTGCAGAGTGAGGGCGAATACACCTGAATTATGGAATACTTTTAAAGCAAAAATCACAGAATCCACGAACATATACATGCCATTAAGAAAATATTGCAGGAGAAAGATTATTGTTAAATCAGTTTATTGACCCAATAAATAATAATAAATAAATCGGTCAACTACTGAGTACCGGGCACTCAGGATGAAGGGTCCGTAGTCACGAATGGTTGTTAGTGTAGTATCTCAAATAGAGAGCTTTATGGTAAATGAAAAAAGTTTCTAGTACCCTGGTTTGGTCTAAAACTGAGAAAATAACGAAAACGTTGTTTATTTGAGTCTTTCCAGTTGTTGTAAAATGACAAGGGTGGGAGAAGCGACTGGCAGGTGAGAGTTGTGCAAGGCTCCGCGAAAGCGTCTCCCCACAACCGCTGCCTCAACACTGACTCCCTGAGTACCTCCTTGCCGGGACAACTCCAGCTTTGAAAATTGTTAAAATATACTTCTCGTCGCAAAATTTATAATTGTCCCTTTATAGAATTATTAACTAACTATTTAGAAACCTTTTTTGTCACCAAAAGGAGAGTTACTTAGTACAAAGAAGCGCGCTATCGAAGTGCAATAAAAATTGGGTTTTTAAATTTTATACAAAAAGTAAACGATAGATTTCAATCGGAATAGTTTTCCCTTGATAAGCATCGAATAATAGCTAATGTGATTTTTAAATTTTTAGCTCCATTAACGACGGAAATAGGGGGGGGACACGAAAAGTACTCACATTTTCCTGTCTGGTGGCGCCATTTTTAATTTTAAAAATATTTTAAACCTACTCGTTGAGCTCTTTCCAACGGTGTATAGGTTGTCGACAACATTTTTTGTTCCCCCCACATTTTACACCCTCATTTCTCAGACAAATTTTTGTCAACAACGATCAATATGGCGTATGTTGGCCCACATGATGTACAAATCCATGCAAAATTTCAAGCCAATAGGTTGAGTGGTTCCAGAGATACAATGTTGTGACAGCAACGGACAGACAAACAACCGAGTGACTTTATACGGGTCCTTCGTTAGACTACGGACCCTAAAAATATGGCGTTGAACCCCTTACACGGCCATTCAGCCAAGAGGGCGATCCGTAATACAATTAATTCTTTACATTCTAAGTAAACAAACAAGTTTACATTATATATGAAAAATATAATTCAGTCTTAACAAATAGTGGATTTCACAAGGTCAATTTACATAAATAATAACCATAAATATGAAATATTTACAAATTTAAGTAGCCGATTTAACAGCAAAACAATTTACAAATTTTGGTATAAATTTAACAGCAGGAGTCAGGCGAACCTGGACGCATCTCAGTATCTTGGATGTCTAAATGGATGATTGCGAGCTGGCCGAGGAAATAGAGCGATAAAAAAGAGCACGGGACAGTTACAGAGGGACAAAACTACCGAAGCCTACAATAACGACAAGATGATTTTTAATAGTTCTACAATAAGGTTAGAGAAGCTGCGTAGGAGAAAGAACTGACTAAGAGAGCAAACATGGGGACGGGGAATTTTTCATATATGTGAATACAAGGAAGAAAAAGCCAATCAGATCGAACCCTTGTGCAGTGGGTGTGGGGAAAGTCTTGGCTGATGTTGCGAATGAATTGTACTTACTTTGCATCTATACTTACTGAAATAAGATCGTTCAGGTTGAGAAGAGACCGTACAAGCGAGGCGGAGTAATATGAAATTAGTGATTTCGAAATTACAGATGATTGTCTATTAGAATCCTGAAAGATATCTACAGTCTTGGGGACCATCTGGCCCCAAGATGGTCCCCAAGTTCTTGTGGGTTTCAGTTATTGTGGGGTTCGTTCTCTTTCGATCTTTTTTGCCAAGAGGAGGGACACCCCCAAGGGTTAGTTCTAAGTTACTCCTCTTGCTATTACAGTTAATTCTATTACTGAACAACTTCCTCTAACTGTAAAAATGGCTCTCTTCGTTGATGACTTTCCAATCTTTTAACAGTCATGTAACATAAGGGTTATCGAAAGACAATTCTAGTAAGCCGTTGACCATGTCAGCTCTTGGGCAAGCACTAACGGTTTCAGGTTATAAACTCAGGAGACCGTCTGCATTCACTTTTGTCGCAAACGGAACCTTCACCCTGAACCAGAACTCAAGCTGGGACAAAACATCAATCCAATAGCATCCGAGACAAAATTCTTGGTGCTGATTTTTGATAATAAATTGACTTTTTTACCTCATATCCGCCAACTGCCGACAAAGTGCGCAAATGCACTGAACCCGCTACGTGCAATGTCATCCCATAACTGGGGAGCAGATCGGTGCACTTCACTGCACCTCTACCGTGAGCTTGGCCGATCTATATTAGATTATAGGTCCCAAGTGTACGTATCTACCAAAAACAGCGTACTTCGCTTCGATGGCTAGACCCAGTTCACCATGAAGCTATCCGAATTGCTACTCGAGCATTCCGAACATCTTTTGTCCAGAGTTTATAGGTCGAAGCAACTGAATCGCCGCGGTCACTCCAAAGAAAGCAATTGTCGCTAAAATATGCTTTTTAATTGAAATCCCTGCCAGACAAACCTACGTTGACATCTGTTTTCTAGCAATGATGGGAAAATCTCTATAACACCCATCAAACTACCAACTGTCCCTTTGGTATTCGCGTCCAGGAGCAGCTCAGAGAGCTTCACATCACGGTAGACAATGTTGCCCAGTCACCAAGGCAAAACTTTCCACCATGCACTATCTCCCTTAACATCGGGGGAAATGCAAGTAGCTCACCAACTGTCTACCTACAACTCAATGCTGCTCATCGATCCACTTACTCTGATTTCCTGCCCGTGTTTACTGATGGTTCGAAATCAGTAAACACGGGCAAATCATCGGATCCCACAGATGGTTCATCTGTGGGATACAATACTGTATTCCCAGATAGCACGGTTTCTCAGAAAATTCCAGTTCAGTATATATATACCGCAGAGTTGTACGCTATAGAGCTAGCCTCGGACCATATTAAAACTAATATTTTTTTCAAAGGTGTACGCATTACAGGCTTTATATATAATCAGATATAATTCCAGTCCTGTTCAGGATTCAGCAGAAGTTGTTTATCCTTTGTGAATCTACATTTGATATCCGCTAATGCTGGATCCCAAGCCACATTGGGGTCAAGGGAAATGATCTCGCAGACGCTGCAGCCAGATCAGCACAATCCCACAGCAATCACAGCCTGTTAGCCCACTATACAGACTACGGGAAAGTGATAAGAAATGTAGGCAGACAGCCCAGAAACAAGTTGTATCAAATGAAGCCTGTAATCCAAAGATGTCAGTCTAGTCTGCGCAGGAGCCGTAGAGAGGAAGTTGTTCTAGCTCGCTTCAGCATAGGACATAGTCGTCTGGCGCATTCTTTTCTGCTGTGGGCTGACGACCCTCCTGTGTGTGTGAGTATTCTGACATCATTTTAACCATTGAACACATTTTAACTGAATGCCTGCGTTTTAGACATGAACGACATATATATTTTACCGCTTTTAACCATTTGACTGAGCCCCATACACTCAGTGAGATACTTTTTGACAATGACCACGTGTGAGCTGTTTTTACCTATTAAAACTGATACATCCTTTTAAAATATACTCTTTTGTTACATATACTTCTATTACTTTATGCGTATGTCGTTTATATAAATCTTGTTGACTGCTTGTTAAATCTTGTTAGGTTATTTATAAAAATAATTTTTGTACAAACTCTTATCTGACATAGTGACCAATATTCCCGGGTCACTGTAATTATTTAATAACCTTTGTTTTTTACTTTTTATAAATATGTTGAAGCATTATAGTCTAGGTTGCTGTTGCGCCAGTAAACCCAAAATGAATCCAATCCAAAATTGTTTATTAGAAAAAATGTCGAGTATAAAGGCCAGTAAAACTCGTAGAGTTGATGGTATTTATCCAGTAATATTGAGGAAGCCCTCCAGCGAGTGTATTGAACCATTAAAGTTAATTATGAGGGCATCCTTGGACTGGGAAGAGGGCCCTCAAGGATCGGTTCTTGGACCACTATTTCTCATTTTCATAAATGACATCAACGAAGAGACAGAAGGCTAGATGTCAAAATTTGCAGACGATGTAAAGATCGGCAGAGTAGTAATGATCAGAACCAAGAAGTGCTCCTTCAAGATTACTTGAAGAGGCTTCAGTAATGGTCATAAAAGTGGCAGCTAAGTTTTAATGCAGAAAAATGCAAGGTCTTTTATTTGGGGAAGAACAATCGAAAAAATAAATTATAAACTTGGTAGGGTTAAATTTTAAATTATGAAGAAGAAAGGGATTTGGGAATTACAATGTGTGCAGATATGAAGTTTTCCGAGCAGTGTAAACAGGCAGCGAGAAAAGCCATGGTGCCCCATCAATGATTTCTCAAACATTATCCGGTAGAAGATATGGAAGACATAGACCTACTGTATAACGCAACTGTAAGACCACATTCGGAATACTGTGTTCATGTATGGAGTATGTGTCCATACTCCTTCAAGTATGGGAAACGAATCTGGAAAAAAGACATTGAGCTTCTTGAAAAGGCCCTGAGATGGGCAACTCGCATGGCGATATCGGCAAAAAGACGACCGTATGGACAAAGACTCCAAATATGTGGGCCAAAACTAGGCACCTCAGAGGTGACCTGATTGCGGTTTATGAGGCTCTGAGAGGGGTTAGTAAAATGAACGAAGGCGGAATTTTCACTAGTATTAAGAATTTCAGAATCCGGGGGCCTAAATTCAAATTACAGGGGATGTGGTTTAGATTAGATTGTAGGGAGTTTTCGTTTAGTCAGAGAGTCGTAGATTTATGGCACAGTTTGCCTTCACAGGTGGTCGAGGCGGACAGATTGAATAAATTCAAAGATCAGCTGAATCACCTATGTGAGGAGGGAAGCAAATAATTTGTATTTTCTTATCTACTTGATTTTTTTATCCATTCGGCCAATGCAGCAGAAGCCTGTGGCATCTTTGCACTATATGGCTATTGCTATTACTTATGAAACTAATCGCCAGAATCCCACGACTGTGTAACGCAGTTATAAAATTTCGTGGAGGATATTTTGACTAATACGCTGTGATTCTAAACTTTTACGCAGGAGTATACATAACGATGAAGCAGCTTTTGTGAGGGTCATTTCAGCAAGTATATAACACTAACCACTGAACTTACATTTATAAAATTTTATATTGACTAAAACATAATGTAACTGGTGGTTAAAATAACAATTCGATTTGTTAAATATTAACAAAAGAAAACAAACGTAGTTGAGCAAACGTGATCAGAATATCAATGGGTGTATTATAAAGAAAAAATATTTTTGCATTGGAGGATAAGAAAATAAATTTAAAATATTCCGGGTATTTTTAATCTCTCTTGGCTACCCTAAAGTGATTTCAAAGTCTCCAGCTCACGCAGGCGCTGCATGACCAGTCACATAGCTGTAATTTTACTGCATTGCTAATGCAATGGTGTTAATTCCCGCAGCAGAACGATGTTGCCTTTGTAACGAGTTCCCATGATATTGCATTACTTTAAGTTTTAGTTTGTAAAAATAAAATTTCCCTTTTTTACTAACTAAAAATTTGCCTCCCATTTTTCTCTCTTAATAAAAAAAATAACCTTTTTTTAGTAACTTGTGTAGTAAGAAGCTCGCGTAGAAACGAGAGTGAGGTGCATTTTACAAATCGTTTTTACTTCACCCACACGCACTCTCGGATCATGTCGTTTCTTCCGTTAACGAACGCGAAAGTGGCTGCATGCGTGTAATAGTTACCCTTCGTCAGCGGATGCGATCCCTGTTGGCGCTCAATAACACCCATTTTCAAAGGCATTACCTTTTGTCTATTAGGAAAAGCGGGCTCTAAATCCCAATGAATATTGCAGTTGAAGGAAAAACTCCTCTGGAAAACTGGGACAAAATTAAAGTTTTATTTCCTCAACGAAAGAAGTTAAGAAACAGAAACAAAGGAATACCCGCAAAGTAATAGGTTCAGAAACTGCTGAAACGACCACCCTTTCGTTCATTACGTTTGGTCGAAGATAAAGCGTACAATAGAAAGGATTTAGCGACAAAAAAGTGCGTCTTTATAAACAGAATGAGAACCCTCCTTTCACCAATGAAGTGTCTCTTACGGTCTTTTAATCCAGGTGCTTCTACCTTTAAATTGCTGATTACTTCGCAGGAAGAACTTCTCTGCCATCCTGAACTTTTCTCCGAATATAAAATATTTCGTACTTTAAATTATTTCTTTCTATTAAAGATTTCCTATTCGCGTCCGTTTCTAATACGTTTTTCACGTAAGAAGCCCCTTTTTTTTTAATACGAGATATCCATTACGATCTCTTTGTTCAGCCAAATGCCTCTATTTTGAAGAAAGTCGTAGATGTTTTGTTCTTACTGAAAAGTCGCGATGTTGTAACGATACCCTGTTATTTCTGTAGAAGGTGGAAGAAGCTTAGATTTCCCTCGCTGGTGAAAATAATGATGCAATATTGATAATAGTTTTTGTTCTTACATTTGCACTACAAAACATCATTCAAAACCGTTTTTGAATACGTGATTTCACGATATTGCCACAGGTTTAAAATAAGATTGAATTCACATACCATATTTGCAGCGCTGAAAATAAAGTGCGCTGTAGGGGTTGGAGGAGGGTTTCAATTCGAGGAGTAAAGTTGATAAAATCAGTGTTGCACAATTTGGTAAAGTACTTTGGAAAATGTCAGTCCCGTATCAACAGTAGCAACTTATATACCAAATCATTCTAAAACAACAACTGTTACTCTTCTAGAACATGTGCTGCAGATTTATTAGCCGATCAGAGTGAAAACGAATGTGTTAGACCATGCTGAAGAAATGCCGCGAGTTAGGTCACAATGTCTGTGTATGAAATTCATGCCCAGGCATGATAGGAGGGTTTACATGCTTCAAGACTTGAAGGACTCTGCAAGGCGTTTGGGGGTAAATTTCTATCAGCTTGGCCAGCACTTGTAGGTAGAAGGAATCTGTTTTGTAGAAACGGGATACATTTAGACAAAGGTGGTGTAAGAGTTTTTGCCAGTATTATTGAGGATACATTAAATATTCGGGGAAACGCTAGTTTGGGGAGAGATGGGTAATATAAATACGCGTTTATCTGATAATATTGGTCAAATTAACTCTTGCACATACCTCAAGAGTTCTTGTTTGTTACCACAACAGCATATACCCTATAATCTTAAGGAAGGCGGCAAGTGAGTGCATTGAACCATTGAGGATAATCATGAGAGCATCGCTAGACTCGGATTTGATTCCGTTCAATTGGAAAAGTGCCAATGTATCTCCAATATATAAGGGTGGTTCTAAGAGTGAAGAGGGAAATTACCGGTCTGTTAGTCTAACTTCAGTAGTAGGGAAAATCATGGAGACTATGATCAAGAGTGAAATTCAGGATCATTTTGATGGAAATGGAATTCTGAAGGATACTCAGCATGGTTTTGTAAAGGGAAAATCATGTTTAACTAATCTGGTTAGCTATTTTGACAGGGTCACTCAAGAGCTGGACTTAGGGAATAATTTCGGCATTGTTTATTTGGACTTCATCATTGACTCAGTCCCACATGAGCGGTTACTTTATAAGTTGTAACAGGTTGGAATCACAGGGAAAATGCTTAGGTGGATAGGTGGATGGCTTCAGAACAGGAAGCAGAGGGTTGTGATAAATGGTTATTCCTCAGATTCGGTTGACGTAAGAAATGAGGTTCCCCAAGGATCAATATTAGGACCACTGATTTTTTGATTTTCATAAATGACATCGATGAAAGGATAGAGAGCCCAAATTTGCAGATGATGTAAATATTGGTAGAGTAGTTAATGATCATTACCAAGCAGAGCTTCTTCAGAGTGACCTAGATAGACTTCAGGAATGGTCAGAAAAATTGCAGCTATGCTTTACTCCAGCAAAGTGCAAGGCCTTACACCTGGAAATCAGTAACCCCAAAATAACTTATACCATTGGTGGAGTTCAACTAAAGCCAGTAGTAGAGAAAAAGGCTTGGATGTTACGATACGGTCAGATATGAAGTTCTCTGAGCGGTGTAGACAGGTTGCAAGGAACTCTCATGGTGTCCTATCGACGATTTATTGAACAATTGCTAGTAGAGATAAGGGCGTCATAATCCCAATATATAAGGCTATTGTTAGACCACACTTGGAATACTCTGTTCAAGTATGGAGACCACACATAAAGAAAGACATTGAGCTTCTTTTAAGGGTCCAAAGACGGTTAACTCGCCTTGTGAGATGGCCAAAAGGGCCTCCTTATGAGGAAAGACTTCGAATATGTGAGTTGCAGAGCTTGGAAACTAGACACCTAGAGGAGACTTGATTGAGGTGTTTAAGGCTCTGAAAGGCATAAGAAAAATGAATAAGGACGAAATTTTTACGGTTATAACTGATTCTCGAACTAGGGGACATAAAGTTACAGGGCGATATGTTTAGACTGGATTGCAGAAAGTTTTATTTTAGCCAACGAGTTATAAATTAATGGAAAAAGTTACCTACTTGGGTGGTAGAGGCTGACACTTTGGGGATGTTCAAAGGTCAGCTGGTCACCTACGGGAGGAGGGAAACGCATAGTTTGTCTATTTCCTTTTCTCTTATTAATTATTTTTATTTTTTAAACTTTCTTCATTTTTTGTTATTTTATTTTTTTATTTTTTTGGTGGTGCAGCATAAGCCATAGGCTTCCTTGCGCCATGTGACCATTACTAATACTAATTATGATCTAAGATCCTTGCATGCCTCTTTCAGTTAGCCATAAACTGTTAATAATACTGAGCATTATTTCAGTACAATGCAGCGTCAGACTTCACAAAGGAAGTCTCGCAAAAATATTGCATGTCAGTATGATTTATAAAGCAATGCATACCAGAAAAAGATGTTGCTTAAAACTAAACTAAAATTAAAGCATTGCACATAAACAAATTACCATTTCTTATTTTTAAATAACTGTTTATTTTTTATTAACAATAATTACTCATATTTTAATTTGTTAATAAAATATTTCTGCAATATACAAATTCTGTTAGACTTTGTTGAAAAATATTTGAGAATGTGTGCTGGAAAATGTCAGGAGGTTGGTAATTTGGAGTTTAGTACTCTTCTAAAAAAATCATGTGTAAAGCTCTACTTTAAATCTTATCTGGAAGTATGGAGGGGTTAGGTGAACATTTATACGGGTTCCCCCCCCCCCCTCTTGTTAGTCGTCTGGGATTTGAGCCCAGACGAGAAACACATCCCATTGGAAATCAGAACCTTTAAGAAGAATTCTTAAAGGTGTCTAAGGAAAATCGAAGGAAACTGAAGCTGTTGATATCCAATGTCAAACGGATGAATCATTCTTTCCTCTGTGAGCTATCACAGTATCGCTAAATTAAACTGCTTGCACACTTTACAAAAATCGACATTTTATTGACAACTTTGTCTATGGTACTCTGGGCAATCAATGACTTGCGAGTGTCCATGGAATTTCTGTTTGCTCAGTATATACACATCGTGATTAAGATCCATTTCGCATTAGATTTGCCGATGGTTTCATGGAATTCAACTAATCCTTAGAAAGCACCATTTAGAAAAATATCACAGATTGGACATGAAAATCTTCATGTCCAAAGGTGTAAGTGACCGAAAATTTAACCATTAGAAAGTAGGTGGAATAGCTGTTATCTTATAGCACGAAGATAAGAAGTTTGTCTTTTGCAATTAAAACAAACTATGAATGCCTATTGTAGTATGTTACTTGCATTCACACCCATTCTTATTATAACACTTACTGGCCCCCAATATAGTTGCTGTATCAATCTTATATCTCTCTCCAATGAATTCTCTTCCTGCGGTATCTCCATGGAGACAAGCATCATACGAAAATGGAATAAAATATAAGTGTAAGATAAATTTGCTAAACGAACTTTGATAAATGTAATTCTTCTATTCTTTTTCATGTACAGCGTGTGTAGATCTCTGGGTTGTTCAACAATGTCCTTAAGGGTTAATGCGTATCTATCCAACTCGGAAGGTATGCTTTTAATCGATAATCGTTATAAATATTGATAAGCTCAATCTTAAATCCAAAAGAAGCTTCATCCTTAAAGGCTTTTCCTCACTAAAACATGTCACTGTATCTTCTCATATAAATACGATGCTGGCATTCTTCTTCGGTATTAACGCAAAATAATGAAAGTCATACACAATGTGCTGAGGATCTTTTATAATCGTGGACCAGCTTAACTGAAATGCGAAAGCTAATGCACGTTAGTTCGTATTCAGTTTTATGATAATCAATAACAACAGCGTTGCAATATGCATTAGAGAGACGAGAAACAAACCCCTTACGCAGCTGAGAACAGTACTTGCTGCTGTAACTTTGGACAGAATTCATCGCAAAGCCGCGGATCCTGGAGAGATTCAATTTACAAAGTAACCCCTTGAAGCGTTCTGTATAAAAATCTAATTATATTCCTGGAGTGAATAATAATATAATGTAACAGTTCAAAAATGGATATATTACTAAACCATGATTCGTTTGAAATATTGAAACTAAGTACATATGATCTGAGGGGCCAAAAATCTTTTAATTTCAGTGGGATCGCGAAAACCGGATATGGACACCTTGCAAATTTTAGGACAAATAGCTGAATTTTCAAAATATTTTCTAAGAATAAAACTTAATAATAAAATTGCCTCGATAAAAACAAATGGAATGAGTGTGTAGTGCCACGAGTTGCCTTGGTGTTGCGCTACTCTAAATAGAAATTACTGATCCAATAGAGAAATATATTGATTTTTATTTTAAAGTACATGCCACTTCCACCCAGACCGGGTTTTTTTTGTCCCGGTTCCTTGATTTATAAGAAAATATTAAATTTGTTTCATTTAATTTTATTTTAGCAGATTTAAAGCGTTGTGAGTATCAGCGCTTACGATTAATTTAAAGAAAAAATTAAAAATCTTGAAATATTGAAATTTTTCTCGAAAATTTTGAAAATCCACGATAAATGGGCTTTCACTATTTTATTATTATAAATACTGCTGGAAAGATATCAAAAAAAAAACGGAGAGAGGAGCTGATCGTTCAGTGTTCAACAGCTCCGAATCTTTAGGATATGTTTTTATTAACTCCACGAAAATGTGCACTGCGGACCGACGTCACAGTGCGTGTTTGTCATGCTTTGATCCGCACAGTTGTCTTAGTTCACATCACTTACTGTTCTAACAGATGGATGGTCTTCAGTGCGCTCGTGCGTGCACAGTCTTGTTGCAGTGGGGAATGTTCAATTGTCCACCTACAGATCTCCCCGGTTTAAGGCGCATTCTTAAATCTCTTTTGCATTCAGAGCACGAACCTAATGGCCACTGGACTTCCCCGCAGGATAAAACGTCTGGTTTCCGTTTTCTCTACTACCAGCTTTCTCTTTTCATTCGAAGCCATTTTGCTTGCCTTGGGTGGAGGAGATGATTAAATGTCAGTTCCAATAGGGCACGCTGTCGGGCCATTTTCCTATCATTTGTCCCCATAATTGGCCCATTCCAAACGACAGTCGCGTTCGGTGCATGTCGTATCTCAGGTGATCCTTTAGGCGATAGCGAATTCAGAGAGAGAGTCTGTCTGGAGGCCAGGTATGTTTATTTCTATTCTGCAGGCAGCAGGAGGCACACTAGGTCGGTTACTGCATTTTTATTGTTATCGTGGTTTCCTTTTCAATAAATCTGTACGTGTTTTTTTAAATAAATCTTCGATAATAGTTTACTAAATTTTCTCATCTGCGTGAGAATAAAAAGATAAGGGAATTTGAAAGAGAATGGTAACTTAGGGAAATATTTTTTAAAAAGACAATGGCTGAAAAATAAAAGGGAAAAGGAAGGGATTTAAAATGAATTAATGTGTAAAATCCTATTTAAGTGGACATTATTTAAGTGAATCCGTGAACACCAACTTTTACCGACATAATAGGCAATAATGCGCTGTTAATCTTTATTGATACTGGAACATGTACAGCCATCAATAAACCCACCATAACCTAGAAGCTAGGAGTTTAATAATAACAACAACAACAATGATTGACCATCCCAGTCACTGTGTCAACCACGAGCATGGTGCCACAGAGCCACCATAAGAACCTAGCAGCAATAGGCCTCGCCGATAACACTTATATGGAACTCCAGACAGCTGCGATCCTGAGCACATATAGGATAGACATATAGTTCCTCAACCAACAGTAATAATAATAGATAAGCACAGTAACCGGACACAAGCAACCACCCCATGCGGAATATTCAGCATTCGGACGTATCCGACTGGTCAAATGAGAGAGTAGATTTGTGCACACGTTTGAGTTCACCGTGGTTGAAACCTTCATGACTACTAGATAAAGCAATGCCCTGATAGTATAAACTATTACCTGTAGTTAATATTGGTGGTAGATAATCAGGAGACTAGTTAATACTGAAAGTTAGTCAGGGGAGTTAATACTAGAGGTAGTATTAACTACTATCTCTACCATTAACTCTCCTGACGCAATGTGGCCGTTTGTCCCTGAAGGTAAGCGTAAAATTTATTTATTTATATTTACCAGGGTCAATGCTTAGAGAATTAACTAAAGGAATTTGCACGCAACACTTTCTTTAGAATTATCTGGTTGGACTGGCCTCCACTGCTGGTTTTTGGACATGAGATGATGCTGGCCACTGAAAGGAAGGGGTATCTCGGTGCCTTGTGAAGAGTTTTATTGGGTTTTATAGATTTTTTTTAATTAGTATGTATTGATTCCAAGGAATTATTTTCATATTGGCTTGATTAGTGGTCCTAGAGATGGTGAACGGATTGTCCATGCCTTGCATAATCAATGAACAATCCAATATTCCAAGCTCAAGAACCTGCTCTTAAAGTGTGCTGGAGAGGAAGATGAAATCGTTGTGATGTATAGTGGAATGGAGATAATGCACTTCTTCATGTACTGGTTAATTAATGCCTGGTTGAGGAAGCTGGTCAACCTTTGGCGCATGCCCCATAGAGCAGATAGGTCTTCTTATTCACCTTCGGAAATAATCTTCGAAAGTTAGGTCCTCATCCCACGTTTCTGTAAGTCTTTATGAAATGAGACTGTCCTGATCCTTTATCAACTGACATGTATTTGTAAGTTATTCCTCCAACACCTCTCGGTGATTATCAATGCTCATTTTAAGTTGTTGACGTGTCTGTTGTGGTCTAACTACTTCTAGATATTTTTAAAGTAGCGTAGTAATGTAATGCGATGTTGAGCGTTTTTGGATATCACAAAATATTTAAATCATCGGTGTATATGAGGAATTTTGGGGAGGGCTCCAGGAAAGGCTCAGCGAAAAGGATAGCAAACAAAGACCTCACCCCAGGGTATCCCTTTCTTTAGTTGCAAAAACATTTACTATAAAATAAAAGTTGCTGCTTTAAATCATTTATTGTTATTAAACACCATCATTATTAAACATTTTTAAATGTTTCAAGATCAGAAATGCTAACAGTTCTCTTACGAATGTGTGATATTTATCCGTGTCAGGACAAATAAAGATTTATTTATGATGCCTGGCGTAATATCACCATGCTCTGGCAGCTGCGTGAGTGGTTCATCCCTCCACCAGCCTTAAGACGTGCTAAATCCCTGAGAATGAAAACAAACAGGCTGAGGATGGCAGATAGTTTTATACCAGCCAAGGCGCTTGAGTCAATTCAAGACTTACCGAATATTGGAAATGACCTTCAATGGCTAACAGCTGATGCGCTGTAGGAAGGCCACCGCTGTGTGGTAAGCTCAGGCTACTGTTGCTTGGGGACGCAAAGAACTGCGCTTTACGATGCTATTGAAATCTGAGATGTCATTTCTCCAATTATGAATAGGTTTTAAAGATAAATTTGATTTAAACTTTAAAAGGGCATAAAATTTAAGACTAAAAGTTGATTGATTAACTTATAAGCAACCAGTACTCTACAACCAGTTACAAGCGCCATCTTAAAATATAAGCTTAACTTGTAGAGCACCATTATGTTTAAATAAATCTGATTTTAGTGGCAATTAAAGGTAAGAAATTGAACTTATATAGCCTCTTATTATTCAAACTACCTTAAATAATGTATAAACACATAAAGTGTGTCTGCAGATATCTCAGATAATATTATTGTTTATTACGATATATTCCAGTGAGCACACACTTCTAAGGACTGAGGGTGCTTATGTACCATCAGATGGAAGTATAATAATGATGTTTTAGAAGCCATCACGCTTCATATGACATAACAAAGGAACCATAGCAAAATTCATAAGGCCTCTGCACTACCACATTCTTTCCGACTGTTTGACAAAAGTGATGAGGAACTTGGCTGTAGTGACGAATCTGTACAGTGGAAGTTATGACATAAAATGTTATCGCCTCGCATGTGAAAACAAAACAAAAATATAAATCCGTTCCGTTATTTCCTGCAGCCCGAAGCCCCTCTTACAGTAATAAGTTTTTGAAGCGCATGATGCAGTGGCAGTCAGTACATCTTTCAAGTTCTAAGGATATAAAGGAAATCATCCGTGTTAGGCGTTGCGAGTCGAATTTGAAATGAAGAATTTACCAAGGTTGATGCTCAGCGAACAGCATTGGGAATGTCATTTCTTTTTACGTTTCCAACTGTGTGTCCATTTCAGTACGTATCAATCAATTATCTGTCCACAATCCGCTGACAGAATCGTATACATTGCAATATATTAGATTTTATATTTCTTTTTCATTGCAAGTGTCCAATTAAAATAGACGATAGCCGTTCGAATTTCACAAGTGTACGTTGCTGGAATTCATGGGACAAACGGTGCGACAGGTGACAAAATAATAGCCAATTCAAACAGAATTGCTCGCATAAACAAAGCAACTCGAAATGTCTTTCCGGTATCGACCACTGGCAGGGCAATTTCTTTCGTTCACTGTTCACGCTTGAATTATTTGCTTGGAATCAGGAAAGATCTTAACATTTCGAGCTTACTGCAGTGAGTAAAATGCAGAGAGTTTTAAAAGTATTTTTATTTGCTTTTATCTTTCTCCGATAATCAAATAACAGAAAAGAACTTAAAAATGGGAATTCGTGGAAATGGGTGTCGCCGTTCTGATCGCTATTATCATAAAGAATTCGATGTACGCGGTGTGGTAGAAAAGTTCTCGGACTGGTGCAGTGAAAAGAATACAAAGCGAAGGAGCTCAAAAATGGATTTATTTTTATTTAAAGTAATCTACTTGATTGAATGCACTTGATACACCGTTCTAAAAGTTTCTGAAAAGAATCAGCGAAAGCGTCCAAAGAGATGATGTTCAGTTCGCCAGTTACGTGTTGCTTTATGTCCTCAAAATCCTTAAATCTGTTTTCCTTTGAGAGAGTTTTTCACCTTGGGAAAGAGGAAGCAGTTTGTCGGTGCTAGATCGGTTGAGCTGGGTGATGGTTGATCTGTACAATGCTGTGTTTCGTCAGGAATTCTTCACAACAAGTGCACAATGGGCCGGAGCATTGTTTGTTGCGCAACAAGAACCAGCTGCCTTTCTCTCCTCCTGAGACCGACTAACTGGCATTGTCTGACTCAAAGACGGACAACGCCTCTTTGAACATTTTAATAGTAGTAAGAGTGTGAAAAGAGCACCCATATTGAGTAGAAATTTCTAATATTTTCTACTGAGTTTGGTAACTGGATTGCACAATAGAGGTATCCGATTGAAGTTTGAAAATGGAGTGAAATGAACGAAGATGAAATTTTTCTCTGAAATAAAGTGAGCTCGAAACAGGGAGCATAAATTGAAGCTAATGGAGAAGAATTATTCGATGGCTGTAGAAAAAGTTTCCTTTAGCCAGAGAGTTTTAAAATACTGGAATAAGTTGCCTCCATTGGTAGTTTAAGTAGACGGTTTTGGAAAATAGAAAGTCTGGATTGTTACCGACGGGAACACACAGGATTGAATCTTGTTAACTGCCTTGTATGTAGTATCATAATGTCTATATCATATAAATTTTTCACGCGCAGATACTTCTTTTACGAATATTTCTTAAGTTTAAAAGCCACAGATGATCCTTTGAAGATGAGTTCCCTTTGAATATGCATAATAACCCACCTGTTCCCCATCAAAATAACGCCAAAAACATATATTAAAAAATCATAATTTTGCTGTTCATATTCCTGAGGGTCAAGTAGCATCAAAGGAGTCACATCGGCTCGAATCGCTAACCACTCGAACGATGCACCACTCGGCTGCTTCAGACCTTCAACATCTAAAACTAAGTTTTAATTAAAGTAACAATAAATCACAATTAAAACATCTTCTATAAATACTGAATATATAATTAGTATGCCATCATCAATATCAATCATTTATACATAAATCTTAGTGAATGTTTCGTAATTCGATCATCTCAACGTTTATCAGATTCGTTTCAGTATTTTCTCTGCAAATGCGGAGTTATTAAAGCAATCAAAAGTAAACACGCATTGCGAAACGGAGAAATCCATAAACATGACTTGAGGTGTCTACAGTTCATTTCTGTTAGAATTACTTCGGCAAACTTTAAAAATGGACCAACAGTTCCTTGAATCACAGATGCGAAGCGCGCTGTATTCGAGGAGGAGAAACATTAAAAGAGATGGTTGCATTTCGGTGTCATACGACCAATAAAAGACGCGTTTCGTGCCATTTGCAGGTTGTAGCTTCGGAAAGATGTCACACGTATATTTTTAGAACGCCCCTCGCCCGTCATTTCAAATATAACCTACTTTCCTCTTCCATATTGCTCTTCGGATTTAGCAAACTCCAACAAGACTCTCCTTCGCCTTAAGAAACAAACATGCTCCTGGGAAGGAGGGTAGGTAAATACTATATTTACAGCGAGTTAGGTAACTGTTTTAGGCATAAGATGGACAGTTTAACATTAATCATTTAAACACCTTTGCTAAGGTGTCCGTTTTTGGCGCCGCCTTGTTCGTTCCACTGTACACCCTTTATATCCTCTTTTGGTACTTGGCATGCTCAACAAACACATAAAATGGCCACGAATGCTCCAATTTGGTCTGATGGAACGTACAACTTGAAGTATACAAAGAGAGAAAGAACAGCCATTCTACTTGCTTCCAAGTCATTTCCAACTTTTTTACTGCTTCTGTTTCACAGAAATCCCTTTTTACGCACAATCTCATTTCCCTTGCGATGTAGAAGGAAGTCGGGTCGCTCTTCTTGTTCTTCTATGGTCCATAAGTAAATCATTGGAAAACATCCGTACAACTATTAAACCAGTGAAAAGGCATGTCCTTATTGTAAGTTAAAACTTTGTTTAGGAAAGGAGTTTTCGAAAGTCTTCACTTCTCCAAAACTGTAGTTTAACCGAAGTGTAAAATATAAACTTTCGTAATTGTCTACTGAATAGAATCTGAAGTTGTATTTCGGGACGATTTATATTTTCCTAAAACTGAAGTTTAGAAATTTCCCGAAGTAAATATTCACGTGTTTGGGTAGCCCGAACCATCGTATCTCTAATATTTCATTTAAAGTCAAGCGTAATCGTTCGAATGTCCCACATTCTAAGATGCAATTCGTGTGGTGGAACAGAATATTTATGGGAGCATAAAAATGAATTCAGAAATTAATAATTTTACGAATTTCGAAGCTGGAATTTCCACCATAGAAGCATAATACAATTTTAACTTTTGTCTGATATACAGTATAATAATTTATTGAAAATTAGCTAACCCGAATTATTTTGGTACAATCTATAACCGAGTTAACTCTATTTAACTCGAAATACAGAGTAATCTATTAAACTACGCGCTATATCGAAGATAAATTAATTATATTTGAATTGATTCATTGATTTCATTCATTGTATCCAGTCTGCAAATTAAATTTATCGCGTTTAGTTTTAGAAACAAATATCCGTTTAATTTGACGTCCAACTTCCAGCGACTTTTTGAACTCAATACTTAAACGATTAACAATTCTTATAATTCATCACAATATGTTCTTACACAAATCTGTGTGTAATCTCTCAACTGCTGATTTTCCAACTTTGTAATCCAAGCCGATTCATGTTCCGTTTTTAGACACAAAATACCAGTCACTGTCATTTTATGAGATTACAAGATAGTGTTCTCAGTAATGTGCTACTTTATTCATTGATTTGCATATTATATACGGTTAAATTGAACTTCGGAGAATCTATAATTTCAAACTTTGACCATTAGTGTAAGTACTCCAAAATTCCGACATTAATCGAAAACTGAGCATTTTAGATAATACAGTAGCTCTAATACTATCAGTAAAGCTATGTTTAGGAAGATATCAAATGTCTAAATGTTATTTTTTTGCTCGGCCAACCCAAGAATCAAATTGCCTGCATATAGTCTGGATGAAAAACCGCTGTTAAGGAAGGAACACATCAATTCTCCCTCTTGATCGAGGAAGGATTGGTATTTTCCCATCCTTCGTTGAAAGTGTCTTCCATCTAGACTTCTTAACACAGTGTAGAACAACAACAAGCATAATTATTGGACTGGCCTTTAGGGTGACAATCTATTTCACAATTGTCATTGGGAGACTAACAACCGTATTTGACTGTCACAAATAACATCCAATGAAGGTCTGAACCGAGAACATTCGGCAGGTCAAGAAGTTTCTTGTAGTGAGTGAAGTCAGCAAATGCTGAGCCAGTGGAGTTAAACATACGTGTTGGGTTGGCAGTGTCGTCCAATCATAACGCAGGAGATGTTTTTCAGTACTATCGGTCATTAACAGTGAAAATGGGCAACAACAAAAGTGCAGCTTATTTAATTCGGTTATTTATTATTAGCTAATAGCGAATTCGGATAGCTGGCATCATTATATTCCTGAGATATTGATATTTAAGTTTTATTTTCATGGTTTTGTACTTTTTTTCGTAATTTTTTCAATTCGTGCTTCCGTGTTCGTCTTATTTATATCACTACGATATCGAGAAAGGGACGAAGGCATATTAATAAGGAGGCGAAGTAGTTCCTGTTTAATCGCTGTTGTCTTTGGCTCATTTAACGTGCTCTAATTGAAGGAATTCGCTTCCTGCAAGCGATTTTACCACTTGGCTGCGTTCACGTGTGAGTGAAGTTAAGAAGCGACATTAATCCAACGCTTCGCTAAGAAGACGCAATCATTAGATATGAGTAATTATGTTGCTAATAAGTGATTCTTTATCATTTGTTATAGTTTTTCTAGTGAAACATTACATCCAGTTGCACGAAGGCGACACGTTAGATCAGTCTTGCAGAGTAAATATACAGAATAACTGAATTGGTGTTAATTCTGCATTTTTTGTTCTACACAAAAACTGTGAAAGTAATGAATACGTCAGTGTGTGCGTATTGCTTTCAAATGTTGCAAAAACAAATCTTGTAATTTATAAAATTGCTCTGAACATAAGAAAAGCTCATTTTCTTGCCAAATAAAACATAACCCATAATAGCAATAATCAGTTAACGGGTAGAAAGGCAGGTGGTTATTTTTATTCTTTCTTTTTTTAATTAGTAGTTTGTACATGTCTTAAAGTAAAAGTACTTCGAAGTACTCCCGAATTTTTGCAGGATATGGACCAACAAAATGCGCAGAAATTATCTAACAAAAATGTGATAAAACCAATGAAATAATTTTGTACGGTGAGCTTTTGGGAATAAATCGTTCTGAACAAGGAAAGTGGAGTTCCTGAAATGGTAACTGAACAGCAAACATGTGAGAATGTATGATGTAGATTTTTATAATAGAATATAGAAATAGGATTTCTATTTGCTTTCATTTTCTGAACGTAAAGTGCATACCCTAAAAAGCCATTGGCTTATGCATTTTCCCTCCCTTTTCGCTGTTAACTCTCAAAAAAGTGTAACATAAAATAGGGATAAATAAATTATTATTATTATTATACCGAAATACGAAGTGGCACTTTTCAGATACAGTATTAGTGTATTCGGCAATACAGTATTTGGCAAGGAAGCCTGGGATTTCGCTGCACCGGCGAAAAAATAAACAAATAAATAATAATAATGAACCACCTGTTTGACTCCCATCACACATAGGTGTCTGTCCAGCTGGGTGTTCAATTTTCCCAAGCTGTCAGCTTCAACAACTCGTGGCGGCAACTTATTCAATAATTGACAACGTACTGGCAAAAAGAAAACTTTGGGCAATACACTCTAAACCTCTTCTCCCGTAATTTGAAAGTATGGTCTCTAGTTCTGGAATAATTTATAACAGTGAAAATTTCAGTCTCATTCATTTTACTTTCACATATCAGAGCCTTATCCACCTTAATAAAATCTCCTCTAAGGTGCCTAGTTTCCAAGCTCTGCAGCCTACATAATCGAAGGCTTCCCTCATATGGACAGTGGCATAGCGTGGAGGGGTAAAGTGCCGCCGGCGGTTTCCCAAAATGCGCCATCAATATGCTTGTGAAGAAAATAGAATCCTGTGAATGTCAGACGTGTGTGTAAAGTAAAGTGTAAAGTGTATTGATGTCTAACGGCACCAGGGGTTTCCCCCATCTCCCCGTTGCTTTCATTGTAGGTGTACCAGTTCACTGGGAAGGCCAGAGATTTAAAAGTGTATGGATTTTGTATAAGTGTAATGTTATGTATCGTTGTTCATCTGGCCATTTAGCCGCTGGACCCCAACTGAGGCCCAACGTTGCCCACACTTGGCGTTGTCAGACGTGTGTGTGTAATGTGTAAAGTTTTTGTAATATAGTGCATTGTTCTTCTGGCTATTGGCCGCAGGGCTCTTAAGGACCCCACGTTGCCCGCCATCACCACGGGGAGGTGAGCCAGACAGTAGGACTATCGTTCTCTGGCTAGGGTCCACCAGGCTCACCTCAAGTATATATTCCTCATATGGACACTGATTTGCCAATCTCGCGGGGTACGTTTATACATCAGTCGACCCGTTCAAGAAGTTCAATGTCTTTTTTTTTTTTAGATATACTCCTCATACTTGGACACTGTTCCGAGTGTGATCTCACAATTGCGTTATACAGCAGCATTATGAACTCCCCATGTCTAGAAGAAAATGTCAAAAAATCATCGATAGGACATCATGAGCTTTCCTTACCGCGTGTCTTCACTACTGGGAGAACTTCATGTCTGACGGTATCGTAACTCCCACATCTCTTTCTTCTCTACTACTTTTAGTTCAACCTCACCAAGTTCCTAAGTTATTCTGGGGTTAATGTTCCCCGGGTGTAAAAGGTTTTGCATTTTTCTTAGAAGAAAGATAGTTGCCACTTTTCTAACCATTGCATCTATGTTGCTCTGAAGTAGCTATGCTTAGCGGTAATCATTAACTACACTACCAATCTTCATGTCGTCCGCAAATTTTGATATCATGCCTTTCTATCACTTCGTCGATATCATTTAAGAAAATCAAAATCAACAGTGGTGACAGTGGTGCCCGATCCTTTCGGAAACCCCACTTCTTGCGTTAGTCTAATCTGAAGAATAACCAGGTTGGTTATTTTCCCTCTGTTAAAATAGCTAATCTGGTTGGTTAAACATGATTTCTCTTTAACGAAGAATTTATTATACCAGCTGTGGGTTGCACAGTTGGTATAATCACTCCTCTCCACACCGAGTGGAAAATACCCCAGTTCGGATTCAGTCAATGACGCAAGCAACTTTTATGAGTCTTTCACAATGTGGCTTGAGTTAGTCGGTCACAAGTGAGAAAAGTATGGTTCCCCCCCCCCCGGAAATTCGAGTTTTTCGTCCAACAAATAGCAAATTGATCACAGAACACACTCAATTCACAAACACAATATGGCTTAAGTTGCTGATGCGCCTGAAACGCTACAACAGCAACAACCCTTCCTTCAGATTTTTTCCCCCTTAAGAATTCTATTTCTATCTAAATAGCTGGCGTAATTTTGTAAGCTGGATTACAGTGTTCCGTGGATTGGCTTCTGTATTGGAAGGATCTGATTTAGAAGGATTATGGCATAAATACAGCAACAATTCTTTTGTTGCAAATGATGGCGGAATGGAAATAGTAATCAGCAAAATCTATTAATCGGTTAGAGTAGGATTAATTATTAGAGCAGGAAAAATGACTGTTCAGAGTAAGAAATTTTGGACTTGTGTTATAAATACAAGGATGCAAGGGGACTCTTCAGATTCCATTTGAATGGAAGATAAAGGACTAATAAATGGACTAATGTCTGGTATGGAAAGTGAGACAATAACGTGTACAGCCCGTCGATTTTATGATCCAATATAACCCATCAATAAATTTTCATATCATCTGTTTTCTAGTTTCTGTTTCCATTGCTTAAATTTTGAACACCACTCTGCTATATGGTCTTAGGTAATTTGGATTTCAGAGCATTTTCCTTGAAGGGTGTAAGTATTACGTTTTAAGGACACTGATTTTAGGACAGGCGTATATTGTGTAACTCCCAAAATAACTTCCAATTTGCCCGTTGTATTGTGCACATGTATTGCTTGTCCTTCTCCCCTACCTGTGTGAAGGAGGTCATAGCGCAACCTGAAAAGCTAATGTCTCTAAGAATTTGCACCTAATATTCCATAATAAAAGTTAATTTCTTTTTCTAAGAAAGCGATCTTGTTTATCCCTTTAGATTGATAAGTAGATAGAAAGTAAAATAGAAAAATCACGATTTATTTTGTTCATCTACCTAAGATTTACTATTGCTTCGATGTCTCAGTTGGAGATTTTTTCCTGATTTTTTTCAGTTTGCTAGACGGACTGGTGAAGAAGTAGGCCAGTTGATATAAGGAGTACCACCCAGTAATATGAAAACTAAGCTGACATTGAAAAGTATCTTTTTAAATCCCCACTTCCGCCTTCAGGATCATAACCGTACTCTAATGTTTGGCGAAGAGTAGATGCTATTGGAAAGGTGCCAGGTTTAGTCTATGGGCTTTCCCTGTGTGTCAAATCTGGCATGGGCTGCAGAGGTATATGTATATATGTCTGACATTGCCTCCCATTTCAAGATAAGAATGACAGCATCTTATTCTGGACACAGGATCGATTTGGATATCGTAAAATAGACAACAGAAGAGAACGAATGGAGAAGGGAGAACTGGGTATCCGAAAAAATAGAGGGAGAAAGAAAAGCGTAGTTTAAAGAGGGAGATGATAGACAACAGAAGCTTTGCTTCAGTTTAAGAACACAACATTTCAAATAATAAGCAGCCCGAATAATCTCTTCTCCATATTCATTGTGTCTGTGACTTAATAATAATCCATCATTATTCACTACATTAACTCTGTAAATTAAGTGTTTTAAGGAAACTGCAGTGACTTGAAATCCTGTAATGGATGCGTAGTTTCACATCGCTAGGCAGAATGACAAGATTTTCTCAACGATCATTTATTCTGGCCCTCCACGAGCACCCATTGAGACGCCTTACTAACTGATTATTGCATTAAATGCCGTACTAAGCTAAAGGTAACTTGAGGAGCACTTTACGAAGTAGGGTAAAGGAGATATATGTCACAAGACGGGGGAGGGAGGAGAGTTCACACTGAAAACACCAGTTCTCAACGCCATCTGTCATGGTGAGATATAAATCCGAAGGACACTAGCTGAATGGTGCAGTCTTTGGTGAGGTATTTCAATGGCATTAAAGAACATACGAGACGTGTGGAAAAGGAAAATTAGACAATTGCCTTTATGATAGAAGACAAAGTAAAGAATCCCGTTCTTTGATAAGAAAATGAATAAACGACAAGAAAGAAAGATACGTGAAATCCCTACTAGATAGTTTCATTTGCAGTCTGTATAAAGGATCATTTACTGCAGACAGCAACATAGAAGATAAGAGAAATCTCCGAGAACGGAAACGGCATTGAGATTGCGGACGACGAAAAATAATCTGATATATGAAAGGGAGTGCACGCCAGATAAGATTTAATATTGCGTCTCCCACTCGAATTTGTCAGCGCGCACACATACTCGAAATTTCGAGATACCTCTGAGTTCCCTAATTTCTAGGGAACTCTGAAAGATCTTATTCGTTTTATTTCCTTTTATTAAAAACGAGAAAAATCGAAACTTGTTTTTGAGTTCAATGCACCTTTCTTCTTTTCAAATTTGGATTCATATGGGTAGCTTGAACGACCTTGAACTAGAGATTCACACTGGTCTGTGAATCCAAAAAAATATATATATATTCCGCTGATTTTATTCCAGTAACTAATTCTTTCCGTAATTTTACGATGCTGATTGAGAACGTAATGTGCATTTTGTTCCTTTATATTAAGACTTTTCTCCCTAATCAAAAAATGCATTTTTCTATACTTGTTTATCCACAAAATTAGCGGAACAAAATGGTTCTCATGAATATTTTATTGTGATCAGTGTCACCGAAGGCAAATATTTGATAAAGCATCCTGGCACGTAAATTCTTAGGCCATAGGTGAAAACATTTCCAACCGGAATGTGCTAAGAAGCCTCAATTCAAGTAGGATCTGCGCAAGGAAGCCAGTGATTTCCATCCAGTTAACCCCAAACCACCGCAGAACTCGTCGAAACTGGTGCCATGAACATGTGACTCTGTGCACTGACAAATGGGGTACAATGCGGTTCCCTTAACTCTGGCGAGTCTCGTTTTAGCCTGCAAAGGTTCTAGACGTTGTTTCATCCGGAGACAACGTCGAATGCGGTGCCGTTCCTCCAACATCGCAGAAAGGGACACTTACAGTGAAAGCGGCGTTCTCATCTGGGGCGGAATAATGATCAACGGCCGCACCTCTTTTTATGATTTTGATAGAGGTAGAGGAACTGTGCAGAGGTACCGAGAACAGATCCTCAAACCCTATGTGTGACTTTTTAGGGGTGTTGTTGGCTCAGGTTTTCTTTTCATGCATGACAATTCCACTGAACCTACAGTTCAAGTGGTGGATGGTTACCTTGAAACTGAAGATATCCAGCAACTGCCATGGTCAGCATGATCACCAGACTTAAATTTATTGTCTTTATTTCTCCTAGGAGACACCCAGTTACAGAAACTGGCCAGGGGATGAAGATGCATATTCTATTATGATACATAATATAAGACTATATACAATTTTAAAATACGTGTAAGATTTGTTATCTGATTTATACAATACGTGTAAAACTTGTTAACTGGATTATACAATCCTTGAAATACGTTGTCTGCTTAAGGCTTACCACTTTATTACTATAAATAGGTACGACTTTATACTAATACATATAACTTCCGAATTAATCTACAGTAGTGAGAGGTTCATCATATTTACATAAGCACAAATATTACAGCAGAACAGCGTACAGCACTAAACAACAAAACTTCAGTACGACATTGATACAATATAATAGAAATATATTTCAATATAAAAACTTGACAGTTCATTTTGCTATTTCCTGCATGTGGACAAGTGTTTTTGTAAAGCAGTTGGTTCCTTATGTTGGAGTACAGTGGGGCACGTAGGACATACCTTGAAGTCTATTTCATGATGAAGGTGGGATTCCTAAAACTCGCCGACTTGTGTCTGGAAGACGAGGGTGCTGTATCTGTTTCCTTCTACCTGTATGTGCAGGTAGGAGTTTCCAAGAACTTCTTTTCAATATGATTTGGTTGTCAAAGTTTTTCAGGGTTTACAAGAAGAGCTGGCCAAGGTCGCCCGAAGGCTATGTCAACCATAACAGACCGCTATCTGGCTCTAACAGCAAGACGGAATCCTACGAGGTCTTGTCACCAACTGTATTTTGAGATTTAGGTTATTAAACAGCTTTGGAGTGTTTGCTGGAAGGAATCTGCCTAGACTATCCAACTGTGTAAATGCGGCCCTCGGTTGCTGTTCCTTATCTGAAATTCATCTTTGTTTATCTCAGAGTGTTATTTTCCAGTCTCGGGCTTTCAGTGAATCCAGCCGCCGATCGAACATGCGTGGAACGCCCTTGGGCGTCGCATTGCACGCCGACAACCAACTCCTCGGTCACGTGGTGAGCTAAAGTTCTACGCTGGTGGAAAAATGGGATTTGTTGTCACAGTCTTACAGACATCTTTATTTCGAGCATAGGTCAACGCTCTCAGGCCTGTTTAGCCTTTAGAGGACATCATACCCCGTACTGATGTCATGTGACCATTTTTTTGAGCATCTTGTATCGATTTCTGTAATATGTCCTTTTTTGTTAATTATTATTAACCCCTATAAAAGTCCCTTACACCTGTCTGAAGTTTCTCGCTATATCTTCATTTCAGTTATTCTATGGTACATCACCATACTAAATTTGTCCCCCGCTTCATCGCAAGCTGCACGAGTTATTCCATGTTTTCTACGCGTTCTGTTAATTTTGTCGAGCAACGTAGTACGAACCAAAAGTAAAAACAACTTAAAAACCAATTTTAGTTCGTATATTTCATTGATTATGTAAGCATTCGGGCAAATATTTCTATAAATTTTATAAGTTAAACATTTTTTATTTGTTATTTTTTCTGTATTTCACTCAGCAGTGATCGGCAATTTGGCCTCAATAGCCCTTGTGTCGTTAAACTCAATGAGAACAACAGCAGTGATCGGCTATCACATTGCAATCCACCTTCTTTAACATCCCTCCTTCATTGCCTTGATATCCTCATGAAAATTTTCCATGTTCTTTGAAGATATCACCACGGTATATGGAAAAGTATTCTAAATGGTAATCTAAGACGATTACCTTTTAATATCATAAAAAGGTAAACTGCAGCCATTATCAATCCATTGCAGGATGGAAGCCTCCTCAACGATTCATGTTGAGAGAAATGGACCATAATCAGCCACGCTGGTCCAGTGCGGATTGGCAGATCGACCGTATTTAGCAGTAACGGACTTGAATCCCGATCTACTCAAAGAACGGGCGTTACTGCACTTCAGCTCCTGACCACTCAGCTACCGAGGCCTCTTGATATCATATTGCAGTCCAACTTTTTAAAATTTAATCAGCGCGCTTACAACAGTCACTTCGAACTTTTGTCTCTCAAACACCTGTTCATAAAATTTTTAAAGCAAACCGAAGTTTCTCTTTAAGCTTAGTTCATTGCTCTTTCAATACTGATCATGAAGTTTTGATATCCTACATAACCCACACTGTTATAGAGGAAACTTTAAACCAGTTTCAGTGGGGTTAGTGTTCCTTCTCTTTGGTCCAGGGATAGGGTCAGGGCCTATTGAAAATTTGGAAAATATGTGGGCCTCCCATTGTCTCCGCGCGTAGCGCAGTGGTATCGTTACCGTCCTCCCCACACTGTGTGAAAAAGGCCTGGGTTCGAATCCCGTCGATGACGCTAGTAATGGGCTTTTTTCACTCAGTGGCTGAGTTAGTCGGTCTCAGGCGTAGATAGCAAGGTTTCTCCCCAGAAACTGGGTTTTTTCAACCAGCAAAACAGATAAATCGACCATAGAACACACGCAATTAACAGACGGCAGATGAATTTAATTATTCGGGTGGCCTAAAAATAATAGGGTTTCGTTTTGAGGGCGTCCTATTAGGGTACGCAGTAGCAGTTATCTCGCCAATGGAGCCCCTCGTAGGACTATTGTTTCCAGTAGGAATAAGTTCACAATCTTTTTTTTAATCATTATTATTTTTTCTTGAACGACTTTTTGATCTTTTAATTTCTGAATTAGCTCGTCTGCGACGACATTCATAAATTTTCACTCTTTAATTGCCCTTTTGGAAACATTTAATGTACCATGAGGGGTAACTTTTACATGTAATCCGCCAAAGGTATGTATTTTCAGTAGCTGAACGAAACAGCTGATAGCTGTTTCGTTGAGTAGATCTCCAGATCGGAGATTTTTCGCCGTTTTCGGTGAAACAGCTACCTTTTTTTTTAAACATTTCTGAATTATAAACGGCGAAAGGATATTCTTAGGCTTCGGGCGAAAGAGTGTAATATAATAAGGAATGTTGACGATTCCTATTGATGCTCATTTTTCCGTAAACGCTTGGATCGAGATGAATGATGAGCTGCTTCATTTGGACCGCAGTACGATCAGCGTTTAGTTTCGAGTACAGGGTAGTCGTCATAATCCATGACTGCTCCTGTTAGCCCTGGAGAATAAATTTTCCCCGAGGTTACCGCTACGTTGAGGCTGGAGCGGTGTCAATCAGGGATCAAGCGTAGTAGGAGAGCAGTACTTTGCTAGTGGAGAAAATGTTTTGAAAAGTTAGTACTCGCACTAGAAACGCCCGGCCCTCCATGACGAGAAGAATTTTTGTGTGTCAGTTTCACAAGGTGGATGAGTTATTTGGTCTCAGTCGAGGACAGCATGGTTTTCTCTCCCAGAAACTCTGGTTTTTCTTCCAGCAAACAGAAAATCGACTTCAGAACACACGCAGTTTAGAGACAATGTACACTAGAAAGGTACTAGAAAAATATCTTGTGAACCGTCGTTTGGAACTCGGGGCTCTAACTAGAACATCACCTTATCCTTTTGTTTTGTTACTTATCTGCCCTAGTCCCCGACTTATGCCTCTTGTGATTTTCACACATTTCGACCTATAAAGATTAATGGCTCCAGTCAGATGATAATGTGAACCAGACAATCAATGTATTCTCCTGCACTCTTTGCCAAACTCCTCAACTTGTCAGGATGTCCACCATGTTAATCAAGATGTCACTTGACTTTCTTATATCCAGATTTTTATCGACTTTTCAAGATGGATCAAGCAACTTCACTTGTTTTTTGACCTATTTTGACGATTAAATATATAATATTTATATATATTTTATATATATTATATTTAATTATATATTAAATATATAATTAAATTTAATGATTAAAATAAGATTAAATATATAATACATACTACATTTGACCGTATCTAGGACATAATGTAATAGTCGTCAAAATAATGTGGTGCCCCCTATGTGATGGATACGGTAAAAATAAATAATTAAATTAAATTAACGCAAAGAGAAACATGCAGATAGTAAGAAGAAAAACTAAAGGAGTAGGAATAATAGAACCTGAACTCCACAAAGGCGAAAAATATCTGCATGTTTCTCTATGCGTTAATTTAATTTAATTATTTATTTTTACCGTATCCATCACATAGGGGGCACCACATATTATTTTGACGACTATTACATTATGTCCTAGATACGGTCAAATGTAGTATGTATTATATATTTAATCTTATTTTAATCATTAAATTACGTTCTCTGTCGGGTCAACGATGATTAATATATGCTTACATTTATATTTTACTTATATTTCTTGCCTTTGATTCTAATATTTCTAAATTTTATTATCATCTTTCGATTTATTTATATTCGATTTATTTTCGGCCTATACTGGTTTATATTTGGTTTAGATTTAAATTACTTAGCACATATTGATCATCACAGAAACAGAGAACCTTGTCGTTTTTTGCCTTCATTCTGGGTGGTTGGCCCCAGTTGACGTCATCTAGATTGTCGGTAAAAAGCGATAATAATTATTTTTTTATTTTTTTGCGTTGTCTTAGGTCCCTGATGGTATTATTGTTGGATTTGGTTCTTTATATTATCCGTAATATTATATATATATATATATATATATATATATATATATATATATATATATAGCAAATGGTGCTAAGGCGATGTATGCAAATCGGGAACAGATTTAAAAATGTGCAGACAGGCAATAAGCAGAATTATTACCCATAAGCAGAATGAAATGCGGTAAAACGCTTTGCAGAAGGTCAAAGAGGCTTAATCGGATATCAGCAACTTCTATTCGGAGCGACAGCGACCACAGTGATTTGGGACGAAGGTCTCACCTTAAGTAGCCTTTTAAAAACGCTGGAACAAAAACTCGAGTTTCCATATCACCTGCGAAACAGGAGATAACAGGGATTCGTGACAAAAAGCTTCTAATCGTCCAAAAATGTCTCGGTCCCCTTTTCCTATATGGTTCAGCAGTTTAGTCCTCTGCCCAAATACTTAAAGAAGTTTCTTGGGCCTAGGATACTGGATGCTCCGGTGGATGAATTGATTGCCGGGAAGTCCTTTACAATATCAAGAGCCATATCGTATGCAAACTTGAATATAACTCCTTATAGTCAGCTAATCACCATACGTAACAGTTGCGCATTTTCCCAACTGCTGACAAGTTTAGATGCCCCTGAAATCGATAACTCCTGGTCAGACCACTTCTTGAAGTGTATATCCTAAATCATTCCCAAAATTTGCATACTTCTTTGATGTAATACACACACTTTGGAGATGAAGGTGTTCATACGACTGTCTTCGTGACATACAGGGATTTATATAACTATTCCCTGATAACATCCTGCAACTTTTCAGAGACTTAAAAATAGACCCGAACAGGTACTGCCATGATATAACAAGAATCTCATTATGTTTGAAACGTACACCAAACTCTAAATTCAATCAATAAAAAAGAAATTAAGAAAATAGAGTTGCGTTCCTGTTGTTGTTGGGTTTTAGGAGCATCGGCGACTAAGGCCATGTTCCTCCGTGTAATTTTGTCCGCACATTGCGTGTGTTCTGAGTCGAAGTCCCATAAAAATTTCGCCAGCCATCGACGAGATTCGAAATCCGGTCTTTTCCACCCGATGTGGGGAGGACGGCGATCCTACTACCCACGAGGGCCTGCGTTCCTGTAAATTAAAGAATATTTCTTAGGACGCCTAAAAAAGTGTTTGAAAGGACTACAAAGATAATTTAATTCGTGTGAATCTTTTGATTAATGTTAGTGTATAAATTTATATGTATAAAAAAAAAAAAGGAACAGTGACCTCCATGTAGAAAGTTACATCGGCCCTACAGATGTCCACATGACTATTTATAAATGTATCCATGGTGCATAGAGAGCTGTATGACATGGGTTTTCGTAGCTCACATGCTCCACATCAAAACAAACGCTAAACTTCATTTTCGATGGTTCCCATCGTTATTGGACCATAAAACAGGCCCTACAGAGCGATGCATCATACTGTAAATCTTCAGATTAGACAGGCGAATACGAGGGTGGCGAATGCCTAGGACATGTCATCAAAGGAATGTATTTTACCCACAATGAAGTCTGGAGGGGACGGGACCATTGTGTGCGGTTGCTTCTCGTTACTTTTGCCGAAAATGCTCCATCCCACGTGCAGTGTATAAACGTGTTTTGAGCAAAACGAACTCTAAGAATCCAGAAATGAATTCGATTAAATATCTTTCGGATGAAATTAAACGTCGAATCAGGCGCGGACATTAGGGCAAAGGCAAGCCTACAGCAAGCCCATGCAAAGAAACTTTTAACATATTTACACATTTCAAGGATTCTTTGCGAACATTGAGATGACTTAATAGTTATGGAGATTTTGTTGGTAGCATTCTTTAGATAAGAATATTACCATGACCATTTCTTACAGTACACTGTTATGAGGTACGCTGGTGTTATTTATTGCTTGTTATTTATACACAGGTAAAAAAAACATACGAACCTTTGTATTAAGACAGTGACACAGAAGAAATGCATATAAACGTAAAGAATGAACTTGTATATAATCTTGAGGTAAATTATATGGCATTATAAGAGAAATGTGTACAAATAGTGTAGTATTTTGGTATTGTATCACCGTTTGCAGATTACATAAGAATCTAATCAAGCACATGCTTGACATTAAATGGATAGCATTGTAATAAATAAATAAAACAATTGGTAGCGCGTAGCCCATGGAATGATTTCGTTGGAGAGTCGAATTTGTCGAAGCCTTCTCACTGGAGTCTGAAATATAAATGAATAGATTTATGAAAAGAAATTCAAAATGCTGTATTTATGCAGGTATTTTTGTTTCTTCCTTTCTGTTGGCTGCCTTCCAAGAATAACTAGTGACGTCACAGCCTTAGTGAACAGTTGTTATTTTTTTCCCCTGCATGCAGCCATCATACCGTGGGTGTTAAGCATTAAGCTTTTGTTCTTTATTATGATCCAACGTTTTTAGATAAGAGAAACTAACAACGAGCTCTCCACTTCATCTACATAACCCAGCGACAGTGGTGGCATCCCCATTTGTAGAAAAGACGGTGGCGGGCACCTCTCACAGGTGCCCATTTTCGTCTTTAATTTTTTTAAAACGGTTTAGGTTATTATTATTATTTTTCCTTGAATAATACTCATCTCATCTTTTCTTAATGGATTGCAGCACTTATTGAGTTTTGCTAAAAATTACAAAAAAGCACGTCGAAATAGAAACATAAATCTCATAATGTCTTCCATTTTACAATATTTGAAAGACCGTTAAGTGCGTGAAATTTAAAACTGCGCATACGCATTTATTTCTGCTTATTACGTGTATAAATATTATTTAAAAAAATTAAAAAGTATATTCGATGCTACTAGTTACTTTTATTTTCGGGCTTATTTCAAATTTTATTTCAGATTTGGCGCCCACTTCATAACGCGCGAAATTTGAAATTACTTAAGTTACTTCCCAGGGAGCAGCGGCCATTTTGAGAGAGTGCTGGGTTTCCTGTTATCTTCTTTATGCTGTGAAAACAGTAAGCAAACTTTCAAAAACAACTAGGGTAAGATGGCTGAGGTTTATTGAGATAGTGGGAGAAGAAAAACACGGATCCTGAAACTTCAAACTAACATAGCGTCGACACTTGGCCAGTACCATGCCATGCTTTCTCTAGCCATCTCAACCATTTCGGTCTCAAACTGAACCCCCAAAAATCCGTTATTATGGTTTTTTCTCTGAAGAAGTGTCCCACATCCATACAACCCTCACTGCAGGGTGCAGTTATTCCAAGTGTTACTAAACACAAAGATCTCGGTGTAACCTTCGACCCAAACCTTAGGTTCAACTGTCACATCGAATGTGTTCTACGCAAGATCAACCGAATGCGCTGGATTGCCCGTCAACATCTTCTTCATAACACAGACGCAAGAACCACAATCAGATATCTGGAAACCATTGTGTATCCTACCTTTCTGTATGCCTCTGAAATATGGGCATCTGCAGTACCTTCTCTCATGAAGCCCATCTTCGCCAGTGAATACTGGATATTGAAGTGGGCAACCCACAAGCATCGACTCCCCCCTCAGCAGAGGACCACTAGCATGGCCGACCAACTCCAAATCCCGCGGCTGCCTCAAATAATCAGCATGAGGAGAACTGCGACCACAGTCAAAATGCTGGTTGGAAAAATCAATTCCCCTGACTTCTGGGATATATGCCAGTGGCATGTTCCACTTCCGTCCTTACGAGCCACCCCTCTTCTTCAGCTACAACGGAATAGGCTGAAGATCAGTGACAGATTCCTTCCTGGACAAGTACTTCCGACAGTACAAGCCCTGCTAATGATCGGAGTTGACCTGCAGAAATTCGCTTCTGATCGCAATTACAGGCGCTCGTTGGCCGAACTTGTTCCCCTTTTGTTTGGCCCCTGATGTCGACTCATACTGATATCTCCATCTGCTATCTCCTATGGGGCGCATAACGGCACGTCGCAGGCAAATCGACGAACTGTCTTCACAAGAAAATGCAATACCGAACAATAATTTGGCACTGTGAAATATTCTGACTTGTGTGAATATGCTTAAATATGTGCTTTGTACATATGAACGTGCACATACCTTGGTGCACTGTCTGCCTCACAACTATGTACATAGTCGTATCTATTGAATGGCTAATGCTACGTTTTTAATTGTTATGTAATCTTTTATACTGCACATATTTTTATACTGTACATATTTTTATATTACCCTATATCATTGTCAAGCCCCTGGCCTCCTGGCTGTGGCGGGCACATTATTGTATCTTTACTGTACAATAAAGATTTTCTTCTTCTTCCTCAACCGAAATCCAAATAGTTGGAAACACAGTGGCGGAAAACCTGACAAGTCCAAACCAGCGTTCAATTCGGAATGGTTTTATCAATGATTTTCTATAAAAGATTGTTGAACCGTAAAATCGTTGTCCACGTGATCAACAGAATCATTTTCAAACTAAACTCAGGAAAGTTTATCAACCAGTAAAAGAAAAAGAGTTTGCATAATGTAGAATTTGAAACAGTTGAACAATAATCCTAGAGTTATTGTACGAAGATCCCCTACAGACAAGAACGGTCATCACAAACACTATACAATTGTCCTTATACCTTGATATCTATTCAGGACGACGCAACTTCTCCCGCTGGTGAAGTAGAAGATCAATAAGCTCCCGACAGCCGTGTTAAAGGAAGGAGTTATCAGATTTGACTCGACGTTCCTCAGGTGGGTGAACGAAAAGATTTACATCGGAATAGATCTGAGCAATAAGGAGGGTGCGCTAGCTCATCTCAACTCTAGAACTAGTAGTGGTTGAATATCTCCAGAGCATTGGGTGCATATTGGCCTGAATATAAAGTAATGCCATGTCCACCAATTCAGTGGACAACTGAATATTGGTGGCAACACTTTACGCCACCTCATGCAGAACAGTGGTTTTAAAGCTACATTGACAACATTAATTATATATTTTTTTTTATTATTATTACTTACTGTTTGGTAAAAATAGAGATAATGAATGCCACGAATACTGCTGGTCCACAGCCTTGTATGTTTCTCATAAGTAGTTGACATGCTCTAAGTCTATTTGCCCAAAGATGTAATCTATATCGATGGTCCTTTTTTTGAACGAAGACTTCCTTGTTTCTACAGATGAGAAAACCGTTGTCTGTGATAAATGAAATAGGCGTGGCTGCTACAAACATCTCATCTGCCTCGTTGCGATTATCCTACCGCACGTAATGTCAATTATTGTAATGTATCATAATTTGTTCCAACAAGGCTGCCAACCACAGCAGAGGCGGTTCTTATCATTTCTCAGGAAGCAAACATCTGGAGAGTATTTCAAGTAAAAATGAGAGCGAGAAACCTTAACGTCAAAAAGGATAATTACCCACTGCGATGATTCGGACAGACTAACTGCTTCTGGGTGCATTGATACACGAAAATAAAAACGTACTTTTATTCACAGAAATTAGATCCAAAGTCGTATATGAATGTCCCAAATAAATAGAAGCACTGTTTCACGATCTGAAGGATAAAAAATGGATTTGCTTGTTAAGCCGGGGAACTTCGACTTTTGAAGACTGTGGACTACTTCACAGATACGAAAACAAGAAAGGAATATGCAGATTTGAAATTAAACTGTTCTTTTTTTTTTTGTTCCATTCCTGTAAGTTACAAGAGGAACCATGACCTTTCCAAGAGAGGATAAGTTTCGTGATCTCGGATGAAGGCTAATTGTTTTTCTGAGTATTAGAAAAACAACCCAACCACCTTTTATTCTTTAGACCATTTGGCACTGACACGAAAGTGTCCATGAAGAAATCTACACTGTTGGGAATAGTTTCCCTATCACAATAGCTGCCTTCACCTGCAGTACGATTTTTTTCAAGGTGGTTTTTATGCATCCAGACATCCTTCTCATGCATGCAGTCCAAGGACGCATAAATAGGACGTTTGGACTCATTCTACTTATTGCATCCTATCCAACTTTTTCTGGTTGAGAGAAAAAACAGGAAATAAAATTTATGTACACAATGTCCAGTATTATTTTCACAACTTATCTTGGACTGGTGAGAGAAAAGACTTTTCCTTAAAACTTAGTTTGTTCAATCTGCTATTAAACTTTGGGTCAGATCTTACAATGTACTTCTAGTCATTGTAGACATTTCATCACCGAAGTTAACTCTTCAATTGTCCTTCCACAGCTTGTTTGCTAAGCAGCCAGCGTCCAACGCCATTCAGTCTTACAAGAAACTTCATATTTCTTAGTGGAAAACTTTTTCTCTTGAAAAAATCGGATCCTTTGGCAAGTTGTCTGGCAGACAGCGCAGAAAATAAAAGAAACGAATACTGCCATCCTTTAAAGAATAGCAGACAGTAGGATGGAAATATAACACGTAGCTTTCTTCTCCTTATTCCGGAAACGCTGCATTTCCGGGCTGGAGGCCTCTCCAAAGACACAAAAGCAGCCTTTTCGGGGGAACAGTATAATTTTTGTCAGACTCTGAAAAGAAGAGACACGCGTCCAATATACTATCGATCGACACCGTGACGTCACCACTTAGAAAGTCTTACTTGTGTCGCGTTTCCAACCAGGGGAGGGGTTTGTTTCACATTCATTCAGACATCAAAATCACATCTTCGCGCTATCTGCGCAAAAGGAAATAAGAAGATGCGTTTGTTTGTATTATATTGCTTGAAACGCAACATTTAAAGGGTTTACATCGTAATGTACGAGAAAATGGCTGAAGGCTCTGCGCATTCAAACATAAAAACGACTTTTGTGGTTTTTTATTATTTTATTGGTTCATAACAACTGACATTGAGAAAGGCATGAGGTCGCTTCTTCAGAATTGTCGCCCTGAATAAATGTACCGTTTTAGAATCATTTCTGATGTCAAAATGTTTCCAAGGAGTTATTTTATGCACGATAATATGCAGTAAAAGTAATGTAGAAGTTCTCATTTGGACAATTTCCATTTTAAATGTAACACCAAATGATTTGCAGTACACGCACAACAGGTCATCAGAATAAATTTAAAATGTTCTCCTCAAAAGATTAAAGTTCTTTCTCCTTTGCTGTATTCCGTTCTTTAAAGAAGGTACTTTTACAAATTATTTCAGCTATGAACATACAATTGGTCTTTGGAAAAAATATACTTTGTTTTGTTTATTAATCTAAAAATATTATATTTTTATTTATATATTATATTTATAATTATATTTTCCGTACAATTTGCTATTTTTTTTTAGTAAGATAAAATGATGCAAGCAATAAGACCGATTCTGCATCTGCCAAAGAAAGAAATTAAATTCTGTCTTAATAAGTGCAAACTCTACTAGAGCTGCATGCAATTGTTCCAAGTCAGGTCTTATCATCGTTTTATACAGAGTAATGACTTTACATTAGTAGAGGCATATGATGCAAGAAAGCAAGCTTATACAGTATCAGCAAAAATAATAAAAAAAAACCTTCCCATTTCACCAATCCATTCACTCCAAAAGTTTGTCGAGTTCCGCCTTGAATCTTTTTAAGCTATCAACTTCTAAAACGTCAGATGGAAGTTTGTTCCAGCAATCAACAACCAGCTGACTACCGCAATTAGAACCACAGACACGGAACACCAATATGCCGATCCCTGTGCTCATCAGTCCTAGACACACCCCGCTGAATCGAGTCGTGCTATGTCAGAGACCACCCGTCCGTATCAAAGTACCTACAGTACCTGCCTGCACCATATTTTATCAGAATGTGCGTAGTCTTAGGAACAAGCTTGACACTATGGAGCAAATTCTGCTCCCCGGATATTTTGACCTGCTCGCCATCACCGAAACCTGGCTCAATGACGATGAAGAATTCCTAGCAGCAGCTGCCCCAGCTGATTATGGGGTCGTATTCACATCTCGGATTGCACGCAAGGGTGGAGGCGTCGCAATATTTTACAAGAAATCCACTTTCAAGCTATTGGATAATAAATCCAGTAACTCCCCTAACTATGAAGCAATCCTCGTTACGTTAAGATACAACTTCGTGACGTTTGACCTCTGTGTGGTGTACATACCTCCAACGCCTTCCCCGCAAATCATCCTTGAAGTTTCCAACTGGATAATCAATCAGCTGCATCCCACAGCCTCTCACGTAGTTTGTGGTGGTTTCAATTTACCTCCTCAGCTATCTAATATGAAAAAGGATCTTCTGGCACACTTGAGATGTGCTGATCTACAACTTATTAATGAAGCTCCAACCAGGGGGAATAACCTCTTAGATCTAGTTCTAGCCTCTATCCCTTGCACCCTTGATTACATTGCAGAAACGTCATTCGACTCTGATCATGTCCCAATACATGTGACTGCATATCTGCCAGCCCCCAAGTTAGAAACCAGAAGGACAACAAAAAAGGTTGACATCACTAGCCCCAACTTACTTGACGTAGATAAGTGCATCAGAGCCGCCTCTCTCATCCCCTGGGTGGCCTTAGAGACTTGTGACCCAGAAATAGCTGTGAACATTCTCACAAACTGGATCAACACGGTTGCCAAATATGCCGCCTCTAAAAAAATCACAATCAGTCCATATACAAGACTTTGGTGGAATTCAGAACTCAAAATGAATTTCCAGCTGAAGCAACAGCTCCATCGCACATGGAAACAGTCGCAAAATGTCAATGATCGCATCGTTTATTCTAGGGCACGGGCTCAATTTAATCGCATGAAATCTGAGGCAATCAAATTATACGTTAACCGAGATCTGGCTAAAGGAAAAATTCCATACAAGAAAGTGAACCTTCATTTTCCGCTGCAATTTGATCCTGAATTGTGGCTCGATTTCGTCACAAGATTTAATCGTAATCCTATGCCAAACTCAGATCTGGCTCTACTAACAGAGCCCACCCAGCAAGAAGTGTTGAGCACCATTCAGATCACAAAACAACAGCTGATCGTCGCCATCAATTCTCTACCTGCCTCGTCAACCGCTGGTGATGATGGAGTTCCCCAATTCATGCTCAAATGCCTAAGTCCGTACATTATTCAGCCACTTTTAATTATCTTCAACCAGTTACTCTCGAACCAGATTTTCCCACAGCAATGGGAAAACTATCTTATCAAACCTTTAGCCAAAATTCAGTCGCCATCGAAACCTAAACATTTCCGACCCATCTCCAACTCCTCCAGCCTGCTGAAGCTCCTGGAGAAGACCTTACTCCCGATCCTCACCAAGCAGATCATGCCCAGTAATCCAGCCCAAATTCACTACTCCCTTCCAAACAGATCAACGATCACAAATCTGCTAGCCACCACGAATACTATCTTGTCAGCATTCGAGAAAAGGCACGAACTAGCTGTGACTTACTTAGACATTGAGGCTGCATTTGATGCCGTTCAAGTAAACCAACTACTCACTCTCCTGGAATGCCACTTCCAGATCACAGGGAACATATTATGCTTTCTCTTCTGAATAACAGAGTTATAAAGCTTCATACAGGAGATCGCACCCTTACTAGATCCGTCACCGCAGGAGTCCCACAAGGAGGGGTCCTTTCCGGCCTTCTGTTCTCATCTATTATCTTCCCACTGGTTGCACATTCTCGATGTCTACTGAGCTATGCAGATGATATCAAGATACTGACTCCCATCATCCCTGGTCAAGACCTTGATCTGGTAAAAACGGAAATTAACAACACTCTCACTGCAGTCACATCTTACCTCTGCCAGTTCGGGCTCAAGATCAATCCTGCTAAGTCCGAATTCATGGTGTATTCATTGAAGCAAACTCCTTCTTCTCTCCAGCCTTCGGTCGGCAACACCCTCATCCCAATTGCATCCAGCCATCGTGATCTGGGCGTTGTATTCGACTCCAAACTTCGATTCAACGCCCACATAGACATGCTCCTCACACGTGCTTCAAGACTCCGGTGGATAGCAAAACAGCATCTCCTTCATATCAGAGATAAAAAGACAACCGTGAGGTATATAAGAGCAATCATCTTTCCACCTTTACTCTATGCTGCTGAAATTTGGGCGTCAGCGGCACCATCAATAAAGAAACCACTCTTTGCCACAGAATTCTGGCTCCTAAAGTGGGCCAACAGGAAGCACAACCTTCCAGCTCTGATTCACACCACGCAGCTTGCCAACTCTCTCGGGATTCCACGGCTTCCCACCTTAGTCGAAGACCAACGCCTCCTAGCAACAGTCAAGATGATAACAGGCATAATCGCAACACCTTCATTCTGGGATACCTGTGGCTGGAGGATCCCCCCTGCTGCCCTTAGGGCCAATCCCGAGCTCTACTCGCATTCAGCGCGACTCCATCTCTCGGACAGGTTCCTCCCTCAGCAGATGTTCAAGCAAACCCAGGCACTTGACGCCGACCTGAACAAATTCGCTATTGACCGGCCTTACAGGAAAAAAATTATGTCTAGTAGGACTAATCTGCATTGACATGTGTACCTTGCATCTGTTCCTGTCTGATTGAGCTGGTGCTCTTATCTCGATGTTAAGTCAGCTCAATCAGACCTAACTCTCGTAAGGAGTTCTCTCCTTTGTATAAAATATGTTTTCCTTTGTAAAATTGCCTGTTTTTGTAAATTAATTGTTCTATTTTCCCGGAAGTTTCGGGAGGTTGTAAAAATGTAAACCCCTGGCTTTTTGGCCGTGAAGGGCATTAAAGATTATCTCTCTCTCTCTCTCTCTCTCTCTCTCTCTCTCTCTCTCTCTCTCTCTCTCTCTAAAGTCAAATTTCCGTACATTTATTCTCCAACTGTCTCTCCTCAGTTTGAATTTATGTTCCCAGGTGCGTAATCTGACAAGAGGAAGAATCCCATCAGCATTGAGCTTGCTCAACCTATTCAAGGCCTTATACACCTCAATCAGATAACTCACCGGTGCTTAGTCTCTAGACATTGCAATTTGCACAACTTAATCCTTTCTTGGTAAATGCAACCATTTTTTCCAATCGCCAATCTCGTTTCCCTCCTCTGTACTCGCTCCAGCAAATCTACATCCTTCTTAAAATGAGGCCTCCAGACCTGTGTACAGTACTAAACGTGTGGACTGGCCATTGCCTTATACGAGGGGATAATCTTCCCCTTATCCCTGCTGGCAGAATTCCTGCATATATCGTTGAAAACACCCCTTGAGCTACTCTTGCAGCCCTTCTGCACTGCCGAGAAAAAAAAATTTCATATTTGAGTGTACATTTACTCTCAGCTCTTTTTCATTCTCTACCATCTTGAGTGTAGTACCGCACAGTTGATATGTTACTCGGGGGTTGCTGCTACCCATATGAAGTACTTTGCATTTGCCAATGTTAAACTTCAGTTGCCACCTCTCAGCCCATCTGCTAAATTTCTGTAGATCCTGTTGCAGTTGCGTACTGTCATTACTAACCTTGCCAGCCTTTGTATCGTCTGCAAACTTGGACATTAAGCCTGATATACCTTCATCAATATCATTGATAAATACAGAAAACAACAATGGACCCGACACTGAACCCTGGGGGACTCCACTAATAACATTAATCCACGAAGAGCAGCACCCATTGATTACCACTCTGTCTTCTCCCACTCATCCATCGTTTTATCCATAGCAGCAATTTGCCCTTAATGTCATACTGCTCATTACAGTTGTACATTAGTCTTCTATGTGCCACATGGTTAAAAGCTTTCCTAAAATACAAGTATATGATATCAAAATTATTATTATTATTTTTTTTGCATCCATTTCCTTTCTGGTCACATCGTAGTATCCAATCAAATTGTTCAGACAAGACTTCCCCTTAACAAACCCATTCCATGTCTGAACTATAACTGCGGTCTTGTCTAGATTATCCTGCAGTGCTTCTTTAACAGTAACTCCATTATTTTTCCTGGAACAGAAGTTAAACTAGCAGGTCTGTAATTACTGGTGTCACTCTTTGAACTTCCTTTGTTAATTGGAGATAGGTTAGCATATCTCCAGTCCTTTCGGACTTCCTCTGATTCCAAGGATGCGCTCATAATCATGATTGTTTGCTTACTTCCTTTGCTGCCTCCTTTAATATAACTGGATAGATCTCATCCACCGCAGTTGCCTTCCTTATAATTAACTTCAGCAATTTCTCCTCCACTTTGTTATCCGTTATTACAAAATCATTTAGCTCCCTGTTAGAGTTTGATTGCTTCTGACTCCCCACTTCCCTAGAGAATTCTTCATCTGTGAATGTAGATGCAAAATACTCATTCAGTTTGTCAACTACCTGAGCAGAATCACGTACAGTCAAACCACCAATATCAAATGGACCAATCTCCTTCATTCCTTCCTTCTAGACTTTACATAAGTAAAGAAGCTTTTGCATCCTTTGCCAAAGATTTCTCGTAATCTTCATTCGCTTGCCTATCCTCGTGTGACTTGATTACAGACTAGCTTATATCTATCATAGACTTCAGTGTCGCCTCATAATTTATATGCATGCCATGCATTTTTCTTCTCTGCCATATGTCTCATTAGTTCATCTGACACCCATTTAGGCCTTGAACAGTATTTCTTAGTTGGAACAGAAAGCCTAGTAGCTTTCAAAATTACTTCCTTGTATGCTTTCCATTTAGAATTTTAAGTTGGTAACATCATCAGTTGGCCCCACAGTATAGAATTTAAGAACTGTCTGATACCACTGTGGTCACCTTTACGAAACAAAATCCCTGCCCTTTACCCTTGATGGTAGTTACATCTTTGAGTAAATCCCACATCAGTACACTGTGATCACTGCCACCTAGTGGTTCCTTTATCTGCAGATTCTTAATGCATGAATAATCACTGCTGATAATCAGATGAAGAGTATTACTTCCTGGCGTTGCCTCTCGAACATGTTGCTGTTGAAAACAATGATCCAATAAATCCACAAAAGCCTTGCTAGTGTGTGAGTGACCAACCCACAAGTTCTAATCTATATCTGGAAAGTTAAAATCCCCCATTATAAGACATTCTGATTTACTGGCCCACTCTATTCTCTGTACAATTGTTCGTTGTACTCATCAGAGTCATTAGGCCTATAATACACCTCTACTCAATTTTGCTTTCCCAGTGCTTATGTCATACTAAACTGATTCAACATTGCATTGTCCACCCGTGGCAACTGGATGCACCGCCTTGGATTTTGTGTTTCTTAACTAACTGCATAACCCCTCCCCCTTTCTATCTTTTATGTACACATTGTACTCCCCAAATTCCAATTCTGCAGTTCTTATATCTGTGTGACACCACGTCTCTGATATCCCAACAATATCTGCCTCTGATGTCTTGACCAGCACCTCAAAAACTTGAAATTTATTTACTAAACTAAAACTGTTATATTAGGGTAACTTGGAAATTCACTTTCAACTACTCATGTGTGTTGCGTCTGTAAATTGCATGTGTTCTCTGGTCGATTTGCCTGCTTTGTTGTACGAAAAACTCCAATTTTTCAGAGATAAAACCTTGCTATCTATGCCTGATACCGACTAACTGAGCCACGTAGTGAAAACAGTCATAAAAGTCCCTCTCGTCATCGACGGGACTCCAACACGTGCATTTTCCCCCATTCCACCCGGTGTAAGGAGGATAGTGACGATACCACTGTGTTACCGCCAATTTACAGCCAATATACACGGAAAAACATTGCTTTAGTCGCCGATACTCCTAATAACAACAGAGTTCTTACTCTTAGTTATCCTAACGCAGCCCATTATTTACTTGTTCCACTAGGACTCCCAGCAGTCCTTGAAATCTGTACCTTGCATTCCAGGCTGCTTCCCTTTCCTATAGAAGCAGTGCAAGAATCACTTTTAGTGCAAAATCAGCTTGCGGTACTGTTAATATATTAGTCTGTGAATTCTCCCCCTCACGCTAACAGTTTTCCGATCCACCTAACACTGCATCGATAACATCAGCAAATATCCTTGCACCCCTTCCATTTAACTGTGTGTCTCCTGTTAACAAGCGCTAACCTTGCTGGGAAAAATTCTATCTACCCTATGAGCATATGCACAATCTCTCCAGGGCCGTGTGCGCCTCCGTAGCCAGGTGGAAAGGAGCAGCAGTGCGTAGCACATGTTTCTTGATTAGACCGGGGTTCGAGCCCGTCACCACCAAATACGGAGTATGCGGAAAGGTCAAGGAATGACCACCGCATATCCCGGAGCAATATGGCCTTAGTTGCTAATGCTCCTAAAAACCAAATAACAACAAATAACAACATCCAGGGCCGAATTGATTGACAAAGCTCTCATCACATACGCCTTCCTATTGTGTCTGCAATTCGTGGCAGAACTGCAGAGACCTTCAAAATTTAACCCTAACGTCCAACTTTTTTTTCAACATTGACCTGTATTCGTTAAGTCCGCAAATCTCCTACTCTTGATGTCATTAATGTCAACGTGTACAACAATATCACCTTTTGTACACTTAAAAGTTGATATCTGCTCTACAACGTCATCAACTTTTGCCCCTGGCAGACATACCCTGGTCCTATTCCACTTAGCCTTTTTGCACAAAATATTTCCATTGCTTACTTGCCTAAATCATTGATTGCACACCAAGTTCCTTCATCTCCGGCCTTTATGAGCACAGTAAACTTCGTGTTTAATCGTATCATAATTATTTATTCCCCCCCCCGTAATGAGTTTTATTCTTTCTAAATCATCTTTTATCTTAATCTCCTTCGCACTTTCTTGGCGGTCACTAAAAACAAAAAATGAATCCAAATTCTCAAGTTCTGGCTTAGTTTCATTCTGGGCTTTAACCTTCCAAACTTAAAAGATAAGATCGGTACTCTTTGACATCATCCCCTATACTCTCTCGTCGATGTCATTAATAAAGATTAGAAACAATGGGGTGACTGCACCAATCCCAGAGAGACCCCACTGCTTAGGGTGGTCTACTTTGAACACTGCCTGTTTATAAGTATCCCCTGTTTCTTGTTTAATCAGTCCCTGCTTTACCTGAGCATATCACATATAATTGCAGCCGTTCCAGCTTGTACAGGATTATATCAAATTTATAAAACAACCTCTCGTGGGGTGGACGTTAAAGCATTAAATTCAAGAAAAAGAAAATACGACTGCCTACTATTTCTTCGAGAAAGTCATCAATAAAAATGAAACTCTTTACGATGTGTCTGGAAATCCTTATAAACCATTGAAAAGAAATAGAGAAAATATTAAAATTTACAATAAACGGCGTTTTTTCTATGTATGCTTAGAGGTCCGAATTACGGTACGCAGCGTGCACTGTGTGTGTATTCTCTGTTTGTGCTAGACCGGGGTTGGCAAACCTGCTGCACGCGTAACTGTGGTTAGTGGCACGCGTGCCGCAAAGTTGCCACCCCGTGACCTTGTAAAACATTGGTGACGTCAAGGACAAATCAATAAGCGTAGGGATTATTGATTCCGAGAGCTTCTAGATTGCACCTAGGTGGCGCGCGACAAATTTACAACATTAGCACGCCACAGGAAAAGGTTGACCACCCCCAAACTAGTCCGATGCCTCAATGCACCTTCTTGAAAATTACGCGAAATTCAGTCCAGACTTGCAAGTCATGGTAGGTATTTTATCTTCTTTTGACCAACCACCTTGAATCAAGTAAACGTGGACGGACAGACTCTGACCAATTTAAGAGAAAATGCTGCTGCACCTACAAATTAAGTGAAAGCTTGTCTATAAGTATATTTATGAATCAAAAATTCTCCGAGCAAGACTGATTTGGTGTGCAGATCTGTCTTATCAGAATGTTTCCAGGCTTACTCTATTCAATTAATAAGAACCTTGTCTTCTTAACGTTTTACGGTGCCTTTATTTTATTATCTGTCATTAATAAAGCACTTCGCTTTCATATAAATCATAAATAATCCAAAAAGTAACATATTCTACATTTCTTAAGGAAATATTCATCCATTTAGAAAATTAATGGCACAATTGAAGCAGCGCCATTGTTAGCTCAGATAATTGGGTACCGTTTATTGTTTTTGCACTCAAAGCATCTCGAAATTACTTCTGGTAGATGGAGCTTCCACATTGTAAGAACAAAAGAAAAAAAGCGAGACACAGAATGTCAGAAGATCAATTCGTAGTTCGCTTCCTGGCAGCGGTGCAGGTTAGATTAATGTACCTATTTTTCTTCTCATCTCGTGCAATCCAATCAACAACTCTCCTAAGTGTTGGAACGTGAATGGAGTGCAAGACAAGTAAATAGGTGTATCCTTCATCAAGCGAAAAACCTCAGAAGTACCTGAGAAAAGATCCTTCTCGCTACCATTCAGAGGGTGAAAAAAAATTTTTGGTAGAATTGATCGGAATAAATGTATCCATTTTGAATGAGGTTGACTTTATCGATAGATGTAATTTTAAAAATTCTGATGGTCGATTATTGCTTAGTGGTTAACGATAATTGAGATTACCTAATTCTGTTTTGTCTTTCCTTTCATTATCCTCAAATATAAATTACGTATACCCGATGATTGCACAACAGGAGCAGATGCTGTCCTTCGAATATCGATGACTACTTCGGACAGGTTGAATTGAAATTGCATCGATCAGTGAGCTGTTATTTTTAAGCAAAATAAAAGGAACAAATAACTACACTACATATGATAGTTTCTCCTAATGGTAGTGGTCTACATTTCGGGTAAAATTAAATTCGTGTTAGGAAAAATAAGGGTTTTATAGGAGTGTAAAGCTCAAGTACTTTTTTTTTGTTCTGCTTGATGTTTAGGAATGCGATGATTTTGATTCATTGATCCACCATGACCTTGCTAGAATGAATCAAAGTCATGAGGACATTTAAAAGGTAAAAATGCTAAATATAGAATTCCTTTCTGCGAAATTTAGTCTATAAATACGCCATCCTCGTGGACTAACAAATAGCAGCGAGATCTGTATTCTCAATTCGTTTTTCTTATTCCTTTAAACACACGTTAAAAGAAGACAGAATCCCATTAAATTTTCCTTAGAGGCGTCGCAAATATTAGCTGTTGTGTTATTCTAGCTAGATCAATCAACCATCCTCCAAAAAATAAAAAAATTGTGTGGAAATGGGGTTTACTTGTACGACGGTTTTCAAACGGATAGATAAATAATACAAGAAAATGATAGACGCACGCTCGCTCGCTCGCTAGTGTAGCATCTATTACCAGGAGGATTATGGGAAGTAAAGGGGAACTGAACAAGATGAATGATGGAGATGCCAAGGGCAGACTCTGACAGATCGCGGTCTTCAGTCACGAGAACTTTTGTCCTCTAACACGACGTACTTTTTTCCTCCAAATGTTGTACCAATGAAATACAGCCCTCTTTAGAACCATCAAGACGCCAGTTGCATGTCTACCCGTACACTTTATTGCTCTCCAGAAAAAAGGCCAATACTGCAGAAGAATAAAAAGCAAAATTAGAACGTCAAGGTCAGAAAAGGTCACAACACGAATGTGAAAGGCGAATGTGGAGTATACAGAGAATTGCATCCCCTTTTTACACAAAATTGTATACTCAACAAATAGACGCAATTTATCAGTAATAAATGGTGATATACAATATATTGACACGCGCATCTGTATTTACAATCTTTTAGGTGTATATACGCAAATATATGAATAATTTCATATATGACAAATCACGTAATGTCTCTTTCTCTACAATTAGTTTTAGTAGTGGTGAGTGATGTTAAAAAACAAGCTTATTTGCATCAACCAAAATAAATAATTTGTCTACTTCCTCTTTAAATTTATTCAAGCTGCCCACTTCTATGACAACACCAGATGGAAGTTTGTCAACACCATAGTTGTTTGTTTTCCAACAATCAACTATCCGCTGCCTGAAGGCAAGGTACCGCACATCAATTCTACAACCATCCTTCTTCACTTGTTGTCTGAGCAAGAAGAAGAAGAATCTCATCAGTATTGAGCTTGATCAATCCATTCAAAGCCATAAACACCCAATCATATCTTTCAGGTGCCTAGTCTCCAGACGCTGCAATTTGCAGAATTGGTGTCTTCCTTGGTAAGAGTAAGCTTTTGTCACCTCACTAATCTCACTGCCCTTTTCTGCATCTGTTTCAACAAACCAGTGAGCTGCCAAACAGCCAGTCTGTGCACTTACGTTTACCAATATTCGTTTCACCCTTTAGACGCCTCGCTGATGCGTATACGTGAAAAATATAATAGACTTTAAATTTGGTAGAATGCATAATTCATATAGTTACGTCAAGCATTTACAAGAAAATTGTTAAGTTTAATATAGTGAAAACAAAATGGCCTTTTTTGTCCTCATTGCTTGTTCAAGAGAACAAACAATGGGGACAAGGAGTTTTTCGGGTATGTGAATACAAAGAAAACGAATCGGATCGAAGCGTTGTGCACTGGGTGTAGGGAAAGTCTTAGATAACCTAGTTGATGTGGCTGATGAATCGACTTCACATGGTCTTTACTGACGAAAGACCCTTCGTTCTGCGAGAGGTTTTGCGAGTGAGGCTGAACCATATGAAATTGTGATTTCGAAATTACAGATGACTGGTTATTAGAGAGCCTAAAGGCAAGTAGGGTTCCTGGAGTTAATGGCATACACCCAATAATTTTGAGGGAGGCGGCCAGATAGTTTTTTTCAACCATTGAGGTTAATTATGAGGGCTTCTTTGGACTGGAGAAAGATTCCTATGGATTGGAAGTCCATAGGAATTAGTCCCATAGGAATTAGATTAGTCCCAAAGTATCGCTAATACATAAAGGCAGTCCTAAAAGTGAAGTCAGTAACTAGAGACTAGTAAGTCTCTAAACTAGTGGTAGGGAAAATCTTGGAGAAAATAATTAAGAGTGGAATACGGGACATTTAGATAATTAATACTAATACTGAAGCAAAGTTTGCACATACGGCCATGTTGCCGTTTATTCAAACATTGTTTTAGTTTAAAAATTTAGCTCGTACAGCTATGCTAATGCACTAACTCATCAGTCGGTTAAATTTTTCATAATCTTTAGCTTTATTCCCCTAAACTTATACGAATTTCAATCGTAGAAAAAGAACGGTACACAAATCCATGATCACAAAAAGTTAGTGATTAGGATTTGTGTTCACAGGAACTGTATATTGGAGAAGGAGAAATGAGCTCTCTTGTAAGATGAATCCGATATACAGTTTGTTTCCATTATAAAGCGATATAGGTAACTGTATTTTGTAATCGTTATATGAATAGTACATTTGTAATACTAAGGTGGCGAAGTAATGTGACCTAACCGAATTTTGAGTCTGGGCTCAAAATTCGGTTAGGTACAGCAGCAACTTATCCATGCACTTTAATAATAATAAGGAAGAACAGTCAAGAAAATAAGTAATTAGCGCGAAATGATGGCCAGTGTCTGAAGATTACCACGAATGCATGGGATCAGTTGAGCACACAAATGGTCCATGCTGTTCATCTTATTACAACTGTACGCTACCGTGACAGAATACCCGAAGAAATCTGTATCTGATATTCTTCAGTTTAGGACTAGTGCAGTAAAATACCTCGTCTCAACCGTTCGTATAACAGAGACTGTTGATCGAACATCACTAAAAGCGGAAGACCCAGACCGCTTTTGTGGCTCAGTGGAGTTTTGTTGGCTCAGTGAATACCAATTGCATCTTGCATGGTAGAGATATGGAGGGTAATAGACGAAATGGCAAACAGTGCATATTTTATTGAAACTTCTGATACCCGTGTACTAGGATCTTAATGGTGGCTTAAGGTAGCATTAGAATTGAGGGGAGAAGTGTTTCAAAGACAAGTCCAAGGTCGGTTACAGCTAGAACACCCCAGGATATATCCTGGCAGCGAGACGCCACAAGATGACGACACCTGCCAGCTACGCTATTTCTTTATCTCCCAGAGAAGAGGCAAATCGATTGAGGAATTTATGAATAATAATGATTTGAATTCATTAAACTCTGGATCTCCTACCTACATCCACCTGCCCACAGGATTTGCTTCTGCAATTGACTTGTCAGTTTGCTCACCATCCATATTTCCAATCATGGCATGGTCTGTATTAACCGATACCTTTAACAGTGATCACTTTCTGATGATTTATTTGCTCCTTGCAAACAGGGGTAACTTCAAATCCTGATCAACAATCCACTTGGAAATTTAAAAAGGCGAACTGGGATGACTATTCTGCTCAAATTCTTCTGTACAGACTTTATGTTCAAAAATTTTTATAGCAAATTGTTTATTGTCAAACAGGAAAAAACAGAGCTTGGAATAATTTCCGAAAGAATCCTACCACCAGTAACCTCCTTGCGTATAAAAGGCTTAAAGCAAAAGCAAGGCAAATTAGACGTCAAGCGAAACGAGACTCGTGGATTGCTTTTGCCTCAACCATCACAAAAGACACCGACACACGCCTCATCTGGAAAAGAATACAGGCACTAAATGGAAAATTCGCTCGTTTGCCTTCTCCAATACTTCATTGGAAAGGGAAAGACCTATCCACAGCTGAAGACATTTCAAATGCACTTGCAGAATCATTTGCTATTATCTCTGCTTCTGCCTCCTATGCATCCACCTTTCAGAAGATCAAAGCAGATGCAGAACGATATAAAATCAACTTTTTCTCGCACCGTTCATTCCAGCACAACCAACCATTCACAATAATAGAACATCAAGAATCGTTAAACAGATCTGTAAATAGTGCTGCAGGATCAGATGAAGTTCATTACGTTATGCTGGAGTATTTACTTGAAGAGGATTTGAGTACCCTGTTAATTTTTTATAATCGGATATTCTCCGAAAATGCATATCCTTCTTCCTGGCGTCATTCTTTCGTTATGGCCTTACCAAACCCAGAAAAAGATCATTGCTGGGTAGAAAATTACAGGCCAATATCTCTTACGAGTTGCTTGGGTAAAATTTTCGAAAGGATGGTTCATACTAGATTCACTCACATCCTGGAGTCACAGAATCTCCTTCCAGATCATCAGTATGGATTTCGGAAGAATAGATCAACGCTGGACGTGCTTATGAAAGCTGAATCTCATATCCGCAATGCGTTTGTCATGAAACAACATCTAATCATGGTCAATTTAGATCTTGAAAAGGCTTTTGATACTACATGGCGTCATGGTATTATTATGGAATTTTACTGTCCGGGCCTTGGGCTTAAGGGCCATTTGCCTAAAATAATTCAAAATTTTCTGCAATTGCGTTCTTTTCAGGTCCGGTATAAAAACGTACTCTCTGCATCTCACATTCAGGAAGAATGAGTCCCGCAGGGATCGATACTTAGTCCAACACTATTTTCAATCCGAGTTAGCAGTATGACACGAAATATCCCAAAAACTGTTGAAACTTATATGTACGCAAATGACCTTACCCTTTCCTGCGAGTCTCAAAGTATGAATACAATCGAAAGACAACTCCAACTTACCATTACCAAGAATCTTGGACTTCACGGAATGGCTACTGACTATCAGATAAAAAATGCACTCTCACTCACTTTTACAAGAAATGAGCTCTCCATCCCGATCCTCAACTACAAATAAACAATATTCCATTCCCGCTTGTTAGTACCGTTAAATTTCTTGGACTGATATTAGACAGCAAGCTGAATTTCCAAGCTCACACCTCTTATTTAAGAAATACGTGTCTAAAGCATCTGAATATACTGAGATCAATATCGTCTACTCTATGTCATGGAGAGTTGATCGGTATATTCTACTGCATCTGTATAGAACTTTAATCCGTTCACGTCTAGATTATGGTTGTCCAGATATGACTCTGCCAGGAGCACTACTTTACAACGTTTAAATGCCATCCAGTACAGTGCTCTCGGGACTGCGTTGGGCGCTTTCAGAACTTCTCCCATTCAAAGTCTTTATATCGAAGCACATGATTCTCCATTACATCTTCGTAGGAAATCATTACTGCTCCAGTACGCTGCTAAGATCCAGAGTCTTCCATCTCACTCCAGTTGGGAGTATCTTTATAATACTCGATGGGATTTGTTCGAGAGAGCAAGCCAAATGAAAACAGACCTGCTTCACGCAGGATTAAAGAGCTTTTTCAGAGGTGGAATATCAGTTTAAGCGATATTTTTCAGGACGCAACTGCACCTGTTCCACCTTGGACATATGTTTCTATCTCTCATGATAAAAATTTTCTAGAGTGGGGGAAGAATACTCTACTTCCCTTTAATATCAGGCAGTTGCACTTAGCTCACACTACTCTGAACTCCCATGCCTGTGAAATCTATACTGACGGATCCAAAACAGCCAGTACGGTTGATGCTGCTGCTGCGGTTTTTCCTTCTCCTACAGTTACAGCCTCACTACCATTAGCCTGCAGCGTCTTCATAGCTGAATTATATGCCATCAAATAGCACTTAGTAAAAATTATTGAATTTTCCATCTCGCCTGCCATAATTTATATAGACTCCCTCAGTGCGGTATCTGCCAGAAGGAAGAACTTCTCATCCTTCATTAAAATACATTCATTCTCAGCTATTTTCCTTCAGAGTGTCCAATCAGTTTTTGCTGGATCCCTGGCCATTCTGGCATTCCGGAAATAAAAGCGCGGACCTCGCAGCTAAACATACTCAACTCGCTGTCTCACAACATCTTCGGGTTCCTTACACTGATTATAAGCCTGTTATTCGAAAAGCAAGCAAGTTAAGACAACTGGTCACATAACTGGAAAAGTAACATAAACAATAAACTTAACCAGATAAAACAAGTATCAAAGCTATGGCTCTCAGGCTTTCGGCGAAACAGAACAGAGAAAGTGGTATTGGCAAGACTCAGAATTGGACACACTCATCATATCCATCTGTTCCTGTTATTGGGAGAAGATCCACCCCAGTGTTCATCCTGTGACAATTAACTTACGGTTGGGCATTTTCTGTTTGATTGTCCCTTATATTCAACCATATGGTCACACACTTTTCAGTCGGTCTCTAGGCTGAACGTCTCACATGATTTAACTCATATCCTGGGAAATGATGCAAACACAGAACTTATAATCTGTTTAAAATGTATTGGCCTATACAGGATTATTTAATTTAACATCTACACCGGTATATTTCGACTAAATAAACTATGAGCAGACACAATTTGGCCTCAGTAGGCCCTTGTGTCGTTAAGCCAAATGCCAACAATGATATACCTCACAGAGGTCACAGGAATGAGGAAGAATTTTGCGCATGTTACCCCATGATTTGTGTTTCCTGTTGGTAGAGCTGACGTGATGCAACAACAAGACCGTTTCTTGGGGCAGGACCAATGATTTAATGATTACTTTATATATGAATCGCGATACCGTCTTGAAACTCTTTCAACATGTTCTCATCTGGAGAGAATGTGAAACAGGCTCTCATCCTTGTAACTTCAGGCAAAGAAACCACAGTCGTGGTGATGGGGTGGCATCGTGATGAACGGCCACACTGATTTCCCCATCTTAATAAGAGCCATCTTGACTGTTGCTTAGAGTATAAGGATGAAATCGTCGGTTCCTATTTGGTTCCATTCATTTTCATGGACGATAGTTCTCTTACATGTAATGGTCAACCCTCCCTTTTCCTTCGGACGAAACGGCTATCTAAATCCATTAAGAATGTTTACGAATACTTTAGTACGATTTAGTTATGTCAACAAAAAGTCTTTTCATTTTCCCAACCTTCAAGCTACTAATGGTGCTCAGTATTGAAATTCGAGTACATTTCATGTGTGGAGTGTCATAAGAGAAAAACAAAAAGACAAGGTATCTTCCTCCAAATATTTTCCATGCGCTACGCTCTGCCCTTGTACAGAGCAGAGTTTATGGAATCACGATTACGATTCACATTTTTTCCAAGTCTATGTAATTGAATCTTATAATAATACTGTTCCACGAACAACTTGATAGAATTCCATATGGTATTTTTTCTTGATATCTGAGTTTTTATGTTTGTGAGTGGATCTCCGAACATCAGTGTAGCTCTAGAATAAGTTCAAATTAAATAAAGTGCATTTATACGTCAGTTTGTCTACGGCCAAGATCTTCCAAGCAGAAGAAAACTACCAGTCAACACCGACTTGATATATATGTTCACTGAGAATGGTTTCCTACAAAAGAAAATATGTGAACGGGGAGAGAAAGACCGCTAAGAAATCCAAAGTTAGACCTGTGCGTGGATGCCCTTTCAGGTCGATCAGTAAGGCGCAATCAATAGAGTGGAAGTTGTCGGGCTTTTCCTCGGTTCTTATTGTTCCGATATGCCTCTGGAAGTCACAAGATGAGAATGTACATGTAATAGGAACCTTCCATTAAATCTCATGAGATAGGAGAAAGCTGTACGTCTTCGTGGATACCCAGAAAAATTATTCCCAAAATGAAAAGCCATCAGAAAGTTGTCTTCTGTTTCCATTCCTTTATTGTACGTACTTGTATAATACTTGACTTTGGCTGGCATAATATCGCTATTTGTAACATTTATACTTTTTTCTGATTTTCATAATATCCTTATCAGTTTGGAATAAGCACTCTATCTGAATTTCTAATTTAAAACCGAATTCTGTGATTTGCCAATTTCCGACACGTTTCAGCGCGCTATCAATTGTCGCCGGCAGCGCCACATGCGTGAAACGTAGCGTGAAGAATTCTTGCGCCCAACAAAGCCCAATGGCTGTAATTATAAAAACAAGTGCTTCGTAGATTAAATAGATTATTTTAACAGCTCCTATTGTCACGTGAAACTTCTAATCGCGTTGTGCGTTTGAGACGGGGGGAAAAAAAGGTATAACTGATATTTAATTAAACGAGACAAATTAATTATTCAAGTTACAGAAAATCGATTGGCTAGCTAATTTGCAAATTACGCTTTTGTACTAGACACGCGAGACTTTCCATTTCAACTGATTTCTCTCGAGGGACGCTGAAAAATACTTAAAAAAAACAAAATATTACAAACAGCGCCATCTCGTGTAGAAAACATATTTGCTCGCACAAAGCTGAAATAAGTAACAAATTTGCCTGATAACGGCGATATCCCTCATCTGGAGTTTATTTTAGTCGCATTGAGCCCTTCGGATATACAGAAGGCGTGCTGGCAGAGACTTTGGTTAGTCTAAAAATAGTCGCACGAGACAACGTATCATGTCTCTTTCGAAGCGATTGCAAAAGCGATGACGGATCAATGACATCCGAAGAAGGTTCGATTTCCGATAACGAGCGGCATTAGGGGCACCTGTGACTCCATCATTACCGACAGAAATCTTCAGCAGAACTCGTCTCTTAGTACGATGCCAGAAAGTCAATTTTACGAGCAGCTGACCACCTGTTTTTAAATTAACGGGGACTTCACAAAGGATGTCATAATTTATTAAATCTAGTTCCAACTGCAATTTGGTTGGAGTATGCGAAGAATCAACTATAGTTTCTAAAAGCGACCAGCTGCTTTTTAATCCCATTTTTTGATAATTATTCTTTGTTTCCTGCTTTTAGGAACCAAATTAGTTCTTAAAGCTTAAATATTTCAATAAGAATGGCAAAATGCAGAGAGTGGTTTTATTTCGATTATCCATTTGGAATTTGCGGATGATCAACTTATATGCACCACCAATTTATGACTGCTGTGTTTACCTTTCGATTTAAATCGAATTTGCAATACATATTTGTCTGGGGTAGGATATTCTTGGATAGAATATTTCGAGCTTCGATCATTTGTAATAAATTTGAAGTTGGCGCCTTTATTCATCACGTTGTGAAGAAAATGGAGAGTGACGTCGGACAGTTCCAATTCAAACTTTTTGCTATTTAATCAGATAAACTCGTGTTTCCAACTTCCTAACAGAGGTAGCATAATTATAGTTTTCCAGAGGAAGGATGGCTAAACAGAAAAATACTTAAAGTAATTTTCGTAAGACTAAATTTAAATGTAATTTTAAGAGCATAATCGCTCACGCGAAAGATGTAGATTCCCGTGATCATTTTGTCTTAACAAAGATGAAGTCAATGTTTGCGAGGATCGAGTCAGCGTGTACACACACACACGTGAAGAGAGAGAAAGAAAGACGAAGATGTGAACTTGATCTCGGAGAACTGAATGTTAAAGAAAGCTTGATCCACTTGGGGTTATCTGTTTTTCAATGTGCAGCTTCGACAGAGTTCAACGTTCCAAATTAGGCGTGAAGTTCAGCCAAAGTGAAGCGTAAACAAAGTACGGTAGCACGAAGAGCACTGATTTCCCAGTGGAAAAGCGTCTGAACAGGAACGTAGACTTGAAAGTTGTGGTTTTTACACCAAAAATGATGTGAAGTGAAGTTGAACCCCAGAAAGAAAATCGCAGCAAACAAGAGTCGAGTACACGTCAGTAGTTCCAGCTAAAAACTGTTTCTGGTAGTCACTGTGTTCAGTTTTCTTCATTTTTATGGATTATCCGCGGACTGCTTGCAGTCCATTTTCAAAATAACCAGAATTGTAGAACGTTGGAAAATAAGAATCAAACGAGACATTCTGTTTTCATTGATAGAAATGTTTCTTTTTCAGTTACTGCGTTTACTCGATTGGTGTGTCTTTTCCATGTATTGGGTTGAGTACAAATACTATATTCAGAAAGCTGTAAACAACAAAGAATATTTCATTTTTGGTACTATGTTTACAATGGAATTTGGACTTTCACAGTTTCTATTTAAACATTTGCGCTGTCTTGTATTGCACTCTACTATACTTCGTGTACTTCAAATTTCATTTCTATCCGAATACGAACATGACTTCTAAAACAAGGAAGCCCCATAAAGATACCTTTATCCTACTGCACGTCTTATCTGGATGGCTGTTGTCCTACGATATTCTTTCTTATTGCCTGTTGTATGTCGGTTTCGATCTTTGTTTAGTTCAAATTTGGTGTGTGATGCGGGTCGCACAATATCCCAAAAATGTGTTAATAATCTTGATTCATTTTCTGCTGTGTGTTTGGGGAATTAACTTTGAAATACTTCAAAAACAAATGTTCATTCCATTGATTAAAAAGACCAAACTTTGAACTTAAAGTTGATCAAAGAAATGTTCTGCATCAGCCTCTAGTGAAAGAAAGTTTTTTCCTGCCTTCCCTAATTATTAAATTTGAGCCGATGACAAACGTAGTAAAAGCCATATGTATGGTGATGAATTTGCGAGATTAAGGGAAACGAAAATCAGAAGATATTCTCGTTTGCCCACAAATTAGAAAACTCATGGAGGATAACACATTTGAAGCCACGTTAAACCCAATCATTTTAATTGTATAGCGTGGAACTCTTTTAATATAGTCATTGGCAATTTCATAGGCATGCTAGAGCACAAAATTTATCGTACTGTTAGTGCCGAATCCCTTCAAAATGGACTTTGAGTTGGATCCAATTTGCCCAATGTGCAATTTGGGTTCAGTTATTTTTCCATTTTACATCGATTATTTAAAACAAATGTTCATGTCTATCAAAACAAACATTAACAGAAGAAAAATACTCTGTAAACCAAACAACCCAAGATTAGTTCCATGGAGGTCTGGTTTTGACTAACAAGAAATAAAAGGAAGTTTTATGTATTTAGGAAAAGAAAAATGTGTAAATTTTTTTCTGGCTTGATATTCTCATCATGGTATTGTTAGTATATGATTCGAAGTTTAACATTTCAGGACAAGTGAACAACACTTTTTTAACTGGCTTTAATAAACTTTGAACAAACTACAAAATTGGTATCCAAGAATCCTACTTGACATTGTCTTAACCATCGACTGTGACAATTTGTGTCCTTTGCACAGGAGATAATCGCTGCTTTAACCACCTCAGAGCTTCTATGAGCAAACTGCATGATTTTCAAGTCTTTACAAACTCCAGCCACAATTTAAAATCATAACTCTAATTACGACGGGCGTAATAATCATTGTAGATCATCATAATACTAACGCATGCGCGCATACAGACACAAGAAATATTCCGTCTCATTTTGGGAAACAAAGCTGAAAATATCGGAAGAAGTTTTGTATTTATTCTCAGTGACCTCAGAGAAAGCCTTTTACAATAGAACAGTTTGTCTCATACTTTTAAAAACTAAGGAACGATAAGCCTCTGGGACGTTCACATTTCATTACATAACGAAAGACTCGCTTGCGTTATGTAATTAAATGTACGAGATGACATTATTAGGGGACTTTCTCTGTGGACTGTGTGCTCCCGATCCAATTCTGCGGGCTAACAAAAACCTGAATAAGTCACGAGGAAAATCTTCACTCCACCTCTCCCTTCTAAGAAGGCCAAAATGCAGCCCCGTTTGAAGAAGCCTTAAACAATTTCTCCAATCCCTACACTTTCTCCAAGCGTATTTTAACATTAAAATTCTGCTCATTCAATTCTATACGACTTTCGTCAAGTCTCGTGAGATTAGCGCCACCAGGTGGCAACACTAACGGCCCAAGTTCAGTTCCATCGTTTCTGCCTTCTCGCGTGTGTTTTATTTCTACATAAAGTTATACCTGGATGAGCGCCAAGGAATAAAGGGTGTGGTGTTTCCATTGATTATCTCTTCTTGAGGCCCCTCACTCTTTCACTCTCCTCTGTTTCGTCTCGCGATTTGTCTGCTACGAAGCCTCGAAAGAGAGATTCTAAAAATAAGGATGCATACACGAGTACCTCGTCATAAACTATTCACACTTCGCGAAATATAAGATAAATAAGCTCAGTAAACGAGAGCATTGTAATAAATATGTCGCGCGTACTTTTTAAACTAGCTAATGGAGTACTTGGTACGTCACGAGGGATCGCCTCGCGCTAAACAATTACCAGGAAAGCTTCAAATCACGCATTTAATAATTCACTAACAGCTCTGTGCTGGAACAGATGAGTGACAAGGCCCTGCTTGCTGTCGTACGTGGTTCCCGTTTACTCGGAACAGGTTACACCGTGGGGAAAGGGAGAAGATTGAAGTACGCAATCGCAGTGGGAAAGAAACAAATCTGGACATTCTGGGTACGTTACAAAGCAGTGCCACATCAATGAACCAACGACAATTACGGTATGGAAGTAAAATAAATCGTAGCGATGTCCCCAAAGAGGATATAGGCATCGAAGGAGAGAAAGAATTAATAATAAATGATATCAAATGTAAAATAATAAAAACATATCATGTAATAATTTTGAATGTTTCTGGCTTTCTGTCATGCTATAGAAGTGCGCATATTTATATGTAAAAGTATTTTTCAGAGTAATTTTGATTATCCTCTGCTCAGTTAGATGATATACACTTTATAAATGTTCAAAAGAGAAGTTTCTTTTTAAGCGTTCTAAGAATAAGAGTTTCTGTTTATTTTCACCATGTCCGTCCGTCCGTCCGTCCGTCCGCATGTAATAACTCGACTCCTAGTGGATGAATCGTTATGATCTTTTATATTTGGCTTTTCAGAAATCCTACGTTTGTTACCATTAGTTAATTGGAGAAGTGAATAGTCAATATGGCGGATGCGCGGGTATATTTTCTCGGTTCGTGCATACATCTCTACTTCTTCCGTGTTTTTTTTTTTTTTTTTTATTTCGCTAAATATATAAATCATAAATTATTATTACTATTTACCGAAACGTTAAACACGTGCTATTTTCGTTTGTTATTGAAATCCAGGAAGAAATCAACTGCATTACGAAAGCGTTGGAAGTATCTTAAAATGTTTGTATTGCATTTCGCGCTCTTTTGATACAAAGTATAAAGAAACGTGGAGTGAATATTATTTTAAGTGCAATGAAGTGAAAACGATTACTGTTATATGTATAGTATTAAGCAAAGAAATGGTATTTAATTTGTAACGAGGTTGAATTGTTTACTTCTACTAATCAGAGAAACAGGGGAAAAATCCTGCCCCCGCCCCTAAATACGTTAAGCATACATTAAGCATGGGCCATCATAGTTAGCAAATAACCAAGTGGAAGTTATCAGCCAACCGAGCAAACCAGACGAGCGGCCATTTTTGTCACGTGACTGTACATTACGGGACACTCGGGTATGAAAATACATCACACGCTATCGCACGTTCGTGTCACCTTGAGTGCAGCAAGCGTTCGTCGGCATCAAATACACCAAAGGGCCGCGCGAAAGGTTTGGAAACGAGCCAACGAAAGCCCCGTGCCATTAGTTTGACGTTCCCACGAACAAATGGGGACCGTTAGTTTTCTCCCGATCTCGAGCAACCTGCCGGGCCAACCGAGCTTACAGGACCTCAGCCGAATTATATCCATCGTACGTTTTCCACTTGACTCCAGAGGACAATTATTTGAACAATCCAGAAGAACCAGCCACATTAAAAATCGAAGTTTCACGCAAGACGAACACCCTACTTTCAGCTGATTTTAAATACAAACCTTAATTTAATTACGCGCAGCATTTTTTTGTTTTTTCTTTTTTCAAATCTGCCGTTAAACTTAGTGATGTTTTTGTTTATATGCGAAAACTGTTTTGAAAATATCCTCTATTGCGTCTTATTTCTGACAATAGATGGCAGTAGCGACCTCGCTCAAAAGGCTCCTACATTTTGGCTGGAGTATTGAACGCTAAATTGAAACAAAAACGTTAGAATTGTACAGAACGCAGTGAGTTAGAGACAAAATGATGTACCTTTTATGAAATAAATACAATAGTGATATTTATTCGATGACAATCTGGAAATAGTTGTAAGCGACATTGGGGGATCTGGCAGAAAGTAGCGTATATGTTTTTCCCAGAAAAGCGAACGTTAAAAACCCAGGGTATGTGATGAGACACAACAACTCCCACGCAAGACATCTTCGTCAGTTAATTATGGGAAATTCCTGGCAGTTTACGATGTCCAGTTGTTCTCCTGGAGCGCATTACTCAGCTGTTTACGATTTTGTCTCTTCCAGTTTGCAATTGTAGAGTTCGTTCATTTTTAGTTATCGAGCTGCCAATGAAATAAAAATGATCTCATTAATAGAACGTTGTTTAATATATATACAGTTATGACCAAAAAATTAGAAACCTTTTGCATTTGGCGTCAACAGATAATTTAATGTACGGCATGCGCATGTAAGTTGGCATATTGTATGATGACAAGTTGCTTGGTATCAGATAAATAGCGCGCGGTTTCCTGGACTTCTTAGTCGATCTGGTCATGGGGAAAAACAGTTCTTTCTGATTTTCAGAATGTTGTTATTGTTGGAGCACGTTTAACAGGAACCACAATTGAGAAAACAAAGTAAATCACTGTTGTGTCGAAAGAAACCATGTCAAAAGTATACAATGAATGGATGACAGAAGGATCCAAGAACGTGCCCGCAGGAATTTAAAGAGAATTGTGCGTCAGAATGGAAGGTACAGTGTGCAGCGTATCTATAAAACTTCAATTTAGGCAAAGAAAGAAGAAATATTGAACTGGAGTGGTGCCACCAACGCCAAGAGTAGCCTTGTGAATCAGTGGAAAAATATTGTGATCTGACGAGTCTCGATTTACTCTTTTTTGCACCAATGGTAGGGTGAAAGTGTGGCATAAATCTCATGGAGCTACGCATCCAGAGTCTCGTGTCCTTCACTCAAGCGGCTAGAGGTGGTATGGGGTGCGTTCTGTTCGTGTACACTCGGTCGGTTCATACTGCTAGGAGATCATGTTATCTCCAATTAATATCTTTCTGTGGCTAACTTTACACTGTTTTTTTACTTGGATTTCGATGGATTCGTTCAAGACGAGAATGCAACTATCCATCGTGCAAAAATTGTATCTGAATGGTTTGAGGAACATTCCCAAAATTTCCAACGTCCTCTCTGGACATCTAACTCTCCACATCTCAATCCAACTGAGAATGTCTGGGATATGTTGGAAAGGAGAGCTCGTCTCCACTTCTCTGCCCACTTACTGATAAATATCCTAAATGGTCAAATGTGGAGGTGGAATCCCTCGGACATCTAATGGAATCCATGCCACTACGCTTACAGGGTATAATTCAGACAAAAGGTGGCCTATTAGATAGTAAATAAAATTCATTATTTCTGATACTTTGGCCAATCAGTGTATGCTGAAAATTTTGTTTCAGTGCAACGTAATGGTGATTCGCTGTTAATATTTCATTTGGTTTCGTTGAAAGAAACATTTCAATAACCATAGTGGATGCTAATAAAGTAACTTGTTTGTTTTTAATTTACGGAATAGAGATTTCGCAGTTTTTTTTTTCCGGAAGCTCACTGCTAGCCACGACTCTCATAATAGCACGTGACCGCCCCCAAATTCCTGCACAAACACTTAAGAATTGTTTACAGTAGTTGTTTTTCATGCGTTACTAATCATAAGACAAGCTCTGTCCACTGATATTCCTTCTGCAGCTGATCCGTCCCGAGTGGCAAGCAATTTTCTCTCTGTAAATATAGAGTTCTCTTCCAAAGTGATATAGTTTTGTTTATTTTATAGTGTGATGTTTTTTTTTGTTTAATTCAAGTGGCTCTGTGCTTAGAAGGTTTAAAGTAAGAACCAAGAATGTAAATCCACCTTCCGTTTCTTAGTCTATATATTTATTATAACGAACTCTACTAACTTCGACGACCGCTTGGCCACTGGTGGCACCGCTCCTACCTCCATGTGACGGGCCGGTAACCTGGGAGGGAGGAAGGGGGAAACAAACCCTCTGGGCTAAAGGGGGCAGAAATTGACACAAATGAATTACTATGTATAGCGTCCTAGAGCTCTCAACAAAGTGACAATCATGAAACTGATTATGACCTCTCTCTCTCTCTCGAAGAGAATGAAAAAAGACACTGACACCAGCTTTCTTGATAATGCATTCTCTGTCAACGCAACCTGTGGGCAAGCTCTCCCTTTCATCATTCAAAGATACCTCGAATATGCAGCAGATTCATGGAAAATGGTGAAACATCTCCAATCAGGAGATTTACTAATAGGGACCACTCACGATACTCTGAACTATTATTACGGCTCACATCCTTGAGTGGAATTCCGATTCAAGTCAAACCACACTCAAATCTTTCAAGGGAGTGATCACTGAATGGGATTTATTAAACGTTTCTAAAGAAGAAATAGTTCAGGAACTTAAAGATCAAAAAGTCACTCAAGCAAAAAGAATCATGATCCAAAAAAAGAAGACAGTTTAGTCTCTACTCAAAGCAGATTATTTAACTGTAGCGTTCGGCCATTCCGTACCCTCAGTTTTAAATGCCTGGAATTTGACCATTCCCAGACAGCATGCTGTGGAGAGGCAACATATTCAAACTGTGGCTGTAAAACTCGTACACAAACAGAATGCAAAGCACCAACTCCGCAGCTTCCTAATTGCAAGGACAGCCATCCAGCACACTCCAATTTTTGTGAACTCTGGATTTTGGGGAAAAAGATACAAAACTATAAAATTGAAAATAAAGTTTCTTACCGAGAAGCAAGAAAACAGGAAAAAATTATGTATACCAAAATGCATTTATGCTTTTGCGAATTACAGTCACCAATCAGTAGCGTGTCAGACAGAAGAGTGCATCCCTCTAGACATATCGATCTCAGACTGGGCTTGATCAGTCCTCTCGGTCCAGAATCCATCCCAATCACAGTTCCATCCCAAAGACTCGCCCATTGTCAAGTAGTAGAGAATTTGCAAAAATCGAATCCTGTTGAAGTGAAGTAATCACACCCATTAAACATGGATACGGATTATACAACCAACCAGGTAGATCTGCTTGAAATACATGCCGAAGATGATATGGAAGAAAGCGAGGACTCAAGACGCTCTACATTTCCCAGAAATCAAAACTCGACCGATATAAAAAACTCACTCACAAAAAGTCAGACAAATTCATCTTCCACTTACAAAGCCAAATAATAGAACAAATCATACAATATAATTTCATATCCAATCAATATTGGGCAGCAATATTGATGATATCTTTGAATTTTTCCTGTTAACAGGAGAGACTGCTTCTACAGGGATGGGATACACTTAAATAGAAAGTGTGCAAGAATATTTGCTGATGCTATCGAGGCAGTGTTAGGTGGGTCGGAAAACTGCTAGATTGGGGGGATACAAGGACTAATAGATTAACAGTAGCCACTGGCAGAGGTGAAAGTGATTCTTGCACTGCTTCTATTAGAATGAGCAGCAGCCAGGAAAACAAGATGCAGGATATTTCAGACTCTGCTGGGAGTCACTGCGGTACAAGTAAACACATGGGTTGTGTTAGGGTAGCTAAGAATAGGAACAGGTGCATGTATACCTGCGTGTACACCAATGCTAGGAGTTTGGTAAATAAATTTGATGAATTTGAGGTATTGCTCAAAGCATCAAAGGCAGATATTGTGGGGATTTCAGAGACGTGGTGTCACACAGATATAAGGGATGCAGAACTGGAATTTGGGGAGTACAATGTCTATAGAAAGGATAGACAGGATAGGAAGGGAGGAAGGGTTATGCTATTAGTTAAGAAATACATAAAATCCAAGGAAGTGAAGCCAGTCGACATCGCTGGACAGTGCAGTGCCGAGTCAGTTTGGTGTGACATAAGCATAGGGAAATCAAAATTGAGAGTAGGAGTGTGCCATAGGCCTAATGACTCTGATGAGTATAATAAGAAAGTGTACAGGGAAATAGAGGGGACCAGTAAATCAGAGAGTCTTATAATGGGGGATTTTAATTTCCCGGATACTGACAGGAATTTGTGGGTTGATCACTCACACACTAGCAAAGCTTTTGTGGATTTATTGGATGATTGTTTTCTACATCAGCATGTTCGGGAGGCAACAAGAGGGAGTAATACTCTTGATTTGATTATCAGTAGTGATTCTTCATGCATTAAGAATCTGCAAATAAAGAAACCACTAGGTGGCAGTGATCACAGTGTGCTGAAGTGGGATTTACTCAAGGAGGTAACTACCATCAGGAGTAAAGGGAAGGGTTACTGCTTTTGTAAAGGCCACTACGATGGTCTGAGACAGTATTTAAATTCTATACAGTGGGACCAACTGATGATGTTACCAACAGCAAATTCAAAATGGGAAGCATTCAAAGAACTTATCTTGGAAGCTACTAGGCTTTACATACCAACATAGAAATATTGTTCAAGGTTTAGGCCTAAGTGGATGTCAGATGAACTAATGAGACATATGGCAGAGAAGAAACATGCATGGGATACATACAAATTAACACGTGACACAGAAGCTTATGATAGATACAAGTTGATCTGTAACCAAGTTACAAAGGAGGTTAGGCAGGCGAAGGCAGATTACGAGAAATCTTTGGCAAGGGATGCAAAGAAAAACGGCAAAGAGTTCTTTACTTCTGTAAACTCTAGAAGGAAGGGGATGAATCAGATTTGTCCACTTGATATCGATGGGTCAACTGTTGATGATCCTGCTCAGGTAGCTAACAAACTAAATGAATATTTTGCATCGAAATTCACACATGAGGAGTTATTCAGCGAGGGGGATGCCAGAGGTGTATTCAACTCTGGCAGTAAGCCAGAGAATCTTGTAATAACTGAGAGTAAAGTGGAGGAGAAATTGTTGAAGATAAACACAAGAAAGGCACCTGGGGTAGATGGGATCTATCCAGTTATATCGAAGGAGCCAGCAAAGGAAGTAAGCAAACCCTTAGCCATAATTATGAGAGCTTCCTTGGACTCAGGGGAGGTACCCATAGACTGGAGATGTGCAAATGTGAGCCCAATCCACAAAGGAGGATCAAAGGCCGACACAAGTAATTATAGACCTGTGAGTTTAACTTCTGTTCCAGGAAAATTAATGGAGGCACTGGTTAAAGAAGCACTGCAGGATCATCTAGACAAGACTTCAGTTATAGCTCGGACACAGCATGGTTTTGTTAAGGGGAAGTCTTGCCTGACCAGTTCGATTGGATACTATGATACATTCACAAAAGAACTGGATGCAGGGAATAACTTTGATATTATATACTTGGATCTTAGAAAGGCTTTTGATACTGTTGCACATGGAAGACTGCTGCACAAATTGGAGCAGTGTGGCATTGGAGGCAAATTGCTGCTATGGATAAAGGGGTGGCTGAGGGGGAGAAGACAGAGAGTGGTAATCAATGGACACTGCTCATTGTGGACTAATGTTATTAGTGGAGTCCCTCGGGGTTCAGTATTGGGTCCATTATCGTTTTCTGTATTTATAAATGATATTGATTATGGTATATCAAGCTTAATGGTCCAAGTTTGCAGACGATACGAAGGTTGGCAGGGTTGTCAAGGACACTACTAACACTATGCTACTGCAACAGGATCTGGAAAGGTTGAGCAGATGGGCTGAGAGGTAGCAAATGAAGTTTAACATTGACAAATGTAAAGTACCACATGTGGGAAACAGCAACCCCAGAGCAACGTATCAACTCTGTGGTACTACACTGATAGTGGTAGAGAATGAAAGGGACCTGGGGGTGGTTGTACAGGCAGATATGTAGTTCTCTGAGCAGTGCAGACGGGCTGCAAGAGTAGCTCATGGTGTATTATCAATGATATATATAGGAATTTTTCTAGCAGGGATAAGGAGGTGATTATTCCCTTGTATAAGGCAATGGTCAGGCCGTTCCTAGAGTACTGTATACAGGTCTGGAGGCCTCATTTCAAGAAGGATGTCTTTTTCATTTGTCTGGAGACTAGGCACCGGCGAGGTGATCTGATAGAGGTGTATAAAGCCTTGAATGGTTTGAGCATGCTCAATGCTGATGGGATTCTTCCTCTAGCTCAGAATAATCACCTGAGAGGGCATAAATTCAAATTGAGGAAAGACAGATGTAGGATAGACGTGCGGAAATTTGCCTTTAGCCAGCGGGTGGTTGGTTGGTGGAACAGACTTCCATCCCTTGTCGTGGAAGTTGATAGCCTAAATAAGTTTAAGGCTCAGCTGGACAGGTATTTCGAACGAACAGAGGGGTGAAGTGGAAGTGGTTATTTTTTATTTATTTATTTATTTATTTATTGGCTGATGCTGCATAAGCTTGCTTTCTTGCATCAAATGCCTCTGCTAATGCTAATTTATTTTCCGTTACAATCCTGCTACCATGTGCTTAGAGGAAACGAATTTAACACCACAAATCTCCTCTAAAGTTTATATTATCTTCAGACATGATAGATCTGACACTAACAGCCCCCACAGTAGAGTAGCTGTACTCGTGGAAATAAGAGCACCCTCATTGGATGTTGTTGCAACACGTATAGTAATCGGTATCACTCCGATACTGGTCTCAGTATATCTTCCTCCAAACCATCAATGTATGATTCAGGAACTTGCAAATATTATTTTGCAGTTACCTTCTCCTATCTGTTTATTAATGGATTTTAATGGACATTATCCCTTATGGGAGTCTCAGACTGACGTGGTGAGCTTATTGAACTGCTACTCAAAGAGAAGATTTGACAATATTGAATAGTGGATTACCTTCTTACAAACATCCATTTTCCTACTGGTCAACCTCTGCAATAGATCTCTCGATATGCCCTCTGATTCCCCTTCCCAACTATTGAGTGGGTAGTGCATGACAATTCTCTAAACATTGATCACTATCCGGTGATATGTAGAATTCAAACTACACATTCGAAATCAACGGAAACACAAACGAAATGGAAAATTTTGAAAGCAGACTGGACAAAATTTACCAAACATGTCTCTTTTGATGATCATATGATAGAGTCTTCTGCTATTGTCACCGATCAAATCACATTGCAGATACTAACAACTGCAACAGCTGTTATCCCACGGTCTCAAATAAGAAACCGTAGGCATATCAATCACTGGTGGAATGATGATTATAACAAATTTAAAAGAGAAAAAAAGAGCAGCGTGGAACACCTGCAACTATCCCACCACTGTCGACCTTGTTAACGTTAGAGACTGAGAACCAAAGCTCATTATATCGGGCGAAAGGCCAAAAAAGAATTGTAAATAAAATTCACTTCTCAGTCAACAAAGATATTGATACCCGAATAATCTGAGGAAAAAATAAATTAGCTAAAGGGTAAATATCATAGGTTACCGCCCCCTATTCTTAACTGGAATGATAAGATCTCTTCTCCTGGGGAGATTGCAAATGCGTTAGGAAATGTTCTGTGAATTTTCCTCCTCAAGAGCATATGAACTGTCTTTTCAAAAAATTAAAGCTGAAGCTGAGAAAAGCAAATTAAACTTCAAAGCTACCTGTCCTTTACCCTATAATCAACCACTCACAATATCTGAACTGAAAGAATCTACATATACCTCAACACCTCGATCAGAAATCATTATCGTCATTATTAAACTTTTACAATCGCATCTCCTGTGAACATACATTCTCCACTTCCTGGCAATATTCTTATACAATAGCTATAATAAACCTGGAAAAGGTCATTCGATTCCTTACAACTATGGACCAATTTCTCTAACCAGCTGCTTGAGTAAGACTTTATTAAAAATGGTTCACCACCGACTCACATGCTATCTTGAATCCCGAAACATAATCAGCAATAATCAGTTTGGCTTTCTGGAGAACAGATCTTCCCTAGACCTCATGACTAAAGCTGAATCAAACGTAGCAAATGCGTTCATCAGAAATCATCATCATTCCGTCATTATATGCCTAGATATAGAGAAAGCTTTCGATACCAAATGGCGCTATGCCATCCTAAGAGATCTCCATTCTATTCAAAAGAAAGGCCATTTACTATATTTCATTCAAAGCTTCTCACGAAACAGGTACTTCCAAGTTTGGTGCCGGAAGGTGTTATCTCAAACATACAATTGCAAGAAGGAGTCCCACAAGGCTGTTCTTAGAGCCACTCTGTTTTCAATACGAATAAACAGTATCACAAACAGCATTCCATACATTGTCGACTCGTATCTCTACGAGGATGATCCTAGCATAACCTGTTATTCCCAGAAGATTATGAACTGTATTGAGAGACATCTACAAATATCCATAAATAACATTGAATTATGGGTGGCACAAGATGAATACAACTGTCAAGCCACAAATCTAGAACCATACATTTCTGCACTAAGCACAAAATTCATCCTGAACCCGAGTTACGCTTGGCCAACCATCCTCTTCCAACTGCAGCATATCACAGCTGATTATGTGACATGCAGTGAATGTAAAGAAAGCGTTAATTTCTTATGCTAAAGACTCACAAAGTTAGTGGAAAACTCACTTGGGAAAATCCAGCTACGCGCATGAGAATAATACACGAAAGTTTGTATCGCGATTAGGTGGAGCATTGAAAATATTACCGAAGGTGGCTTGTTTCGCAATGAACTGGCTATAGTGCAAACAGAAACAGTTGGTAGGATTGCCATGAAAATTGGGGGGGGGGGGGAATGGATAACCGGAACCTATATAAACAAATAGCTGCTCTGAAAACGAAATCGGAAATCCGCTTTTCTGAAAATTTCTTTTCTTGTGATAGCTGATCCTCAACAAAGAATCAATCAATAAAATGTTAGCAGCATCACCCTAACTTTCGTCAGAGCTGTTAATAATTTACATTACATTAAGTTCACCAGGTTTCATTCATCGTGCTAATAAAGATGATAAAAATGTTATTATTTTTACCGATTATTCTGAAATATAAAAATTATTTTGACAAGCCAATGATAAACCATCAGTTATGCTACAAATGGACTTCGTAATGAAAGTTGTTTTTATTTTGGGATGGATTTTAGGAGCATGAGCGACTAGCTAAGGCCATATTGTTCCATGTATACTGACTGTAAATTGAGTGTGTTCTGTGGTCGACTTTCTGTTTACTGGACAATAAACTAGAATTTCCGGGAAGGAATAAACATGCTACCCTCGTCAGAGACCGACTAACTTGGCCACATTTTGAAAAAAACCCAGAAATTCCTCACTTCCTCAACGGGACTCGAACTCATGTCTTTTCCACCCGGCGTGGGGAGGAGGACGATCCTGCCAACTGTGCTACCCCCAAGAGGGCTGATAACTAAAGTAAATACATCACAAATGTAAGACCGAAATCGATGCAAAGTAAAATGCAGTTTTGTGCATTTCCTAGTGTATTCGTATGGCGATATTGTGAGGCCATTTATGAAACATGACATGCTTTGAGTATTCATAAATGGCATTACTGAATTACTTTGGTTTCATTGTTATGTGCGTGAGCGTTAGAACAGATTTGCATGTGATAAGAAGCCTGTCTCTGATCATTTTCTAAGCTATTGACTGAGACTTCTACTCTTCCTTTCTGCCCTGATGTTCTTTAACAACTGCATCTAAACAGAAAGCTGACTTAGCGCCACTTTTCTGCTAATTCTTGTAATTATTATCCAGACGACAGAACTCCATACCAAACAAAAGCCCTCACAGCTATCATATACCGGTGTGCAAAACTTAAGGGCCAACACTATTTCTAAACGTTACAACCACAAAATCTTTACTTAAGGTACTCTTTACTGATGAGAGTAGATTCAGTCTCATCAGCGATTCTGAACGTCAGCTAATCTGGCGAGAGGTTGGCACACAGTATCAAACCGCAAACATCACCGAAAGGGATTGATATGGCGGTCGAGGCGTTCTCGTCTGGGGAGGCGTTATCTTGGATGGACGTACACAACTCCAGATACTGGAAAGCGGTACTGTGACTGGTGCGCGCTACTGTACTGAGGTAATCCTTCCCCATGTGCGTCTGTTCCGAGGTGCCATTGGCCCCTAGTTCGTGTTTATGGATGATAACGCCACACCCCATCGCACTGCAGCTGTTGATATGCTTTTGGAAAGTGAGGACATTGTTCGTATGGATTGACTTGCCTATTACACCGATCTAAATCCCATCGAACACATATGGGACGCTCTGGGGAGACGCCTATCGGCACGTCCACACCCACCAGAAAATGTCCACCAACTGAAGATGACGCTGACTGAGGAATGGACGATGTTACCGCAAGAACTTATCAACAACATTGTTGATAAGTTCTTTGTTGATTATATATATATCCTGTCCATACTTATCAACAACATTGTTGATAAGTATGGACAGGCGGTGCAAAGCCTGCATCGACATTAGGGGTGGCCATATATCCTACTGAGGACCACCTCTTCCCTTTGTTCCATCTTTGGCAGTGATGCATTTGTATCATGGCAGCCAGTGCTATGTTGCCATTTCGAATAAAGTCCCTCTGTACCTCACGAGGTTCCTTTGGTATGTGTTTCCTATATTCAGGCCACTCCTATGAGAAGCTACAGGGGAAAACCTGACTGGTCCTTAAATTTTGTACACCAGTGCAAAATTTAAGGACCAGTCAGGTTACTACATTTTAATTAGTGTAGTAAGATCACTGTCTTCCACAGGGTGTAAAAACAGGCCCAGGTTTCAGTTAGTCTAGTCGGAAAGAAATTTTATGTTCTTTCATAACCTTTATTGTAGTACTAAACAGCACAGAACAACCAGGCAGACGGCAATGCCAGCGGTTTACACAGATAGTAGTAGTAGTAGTAGTGGCATGTGATGCAAGAAAGCAAATGTATGAGCTTATGCAGCATCAGCCAAAAAAAAAAAATCACACCATTCCCTCCAAATGCCTGTCCAGTTCCTCCTTAAATTCATTTAACCTATCAACTTCCACAACGACAGATGGAAGTTTGTTCCAGCAATTAACCACCCGCTGGCTAAAGGCAAATTTCCGCACATCTATTCTACATCTGTCTTTTCTTAATTTGAATTTATGCCCCCTTAGGTTCGTAATCTGAACAAGTGGAAGGATCCCATCAGAATTCAGCGTGCTCAATCCATTCAAGGCCTTATATACCTCAATCAGATCACCGCGCAGGTGCCTAGTCTCCAGCCACTGCAATTTGCAGAACTTAAGCCTCTCTTGGTAAGAGGATCCCTTCATTCCCCTCACCAATCTTGTTGCCCTTCTCTGTACCCGCTCAAGTAAATCTACATCCTTCCTAAAATGAGGTCTCCAGACCTGTACGCAGTACTCAAGGCGTGGCCTGACCATTGCCTTATACAGAGGGACAATCACCTCCTTTTCCCTGCTAGCAAAATTCCTATATATCATTGACAAAACCCCATGACCTGCCCTGGCAGCCTGTCTGCATTGCTCAGAAAACTTCATATCTGACTGCACAATTACTCCCAGGTCTTTTTCATTTTCTACCACCTTAAGTGTAGTACCACACAGTTGGTACGTTTCTGTGGGGTTATTTCTACCCATATGCAGTACTTTGCATTTGTCAAGGTTAAACTTCAGTTGCCACTTCTTAGCCCATCTGCCCAAATTATCTAGATCCTGTTGCAGTAGCACACTGTCATTAACAACCCTGCCAACCTTTGTATCATCTGCAAACTTCGACATTAAGCCTGATATACCTTCATCAATATCATTGATAAATATACAAAACAACAGTGGACCTAACACCGAACCCTGTGTAACTCCACTAATAACATTAGTCCAAGAAGAGCAGCACCCATTGATTACCACCCTCTGTCTTCTCGCACTTAACCATCCTTTTATCCATTGTAGCAACTTACCCTTAATACCATTCTGCTCCAATTTGTACAATAGTCTTCCATGCGCAACAGTGTCAAAAGCTTTCCTGAAATCCAAATATATGATATCAAAATTAGTTTTTGCATCCAGTTCCTTTGTAACCACATCATAATATCCTATCAAATTTGTCAGACAAGACTTTCCCTTAACAAACCCATGCTGTGTCTGAATTATTGCTGCAGTCTTGTCTAGATGATCCTGCAATGCTTCTTTAACCAGCGACTCCATTATTTTACCCGGAACAGAAGTTAAACTAACTGGTCTGTAACGAGGATGTACATAACGAGGGCATGGCAGATCTGGTCGACACTGGCGACTAAGAAATCTTGTGTGGCAACTATTATTTGATAGTTAATTCTAACGTCCATCAGGTTAAACAGGGAGTTCTTTGTTTTATGATCGCTGTGGATATTTTGATTTGAATGACTTCCGACAGAAGTACAGTAAGATAAATCTTGTACGGAAATTAAACTATCGACAACAGTTATCTATTTATATTTTATCCGAGAAAAGATAGCATGTCGTTTCACATTCCCACCTTGCCTACCCAGATCCTTGTCTAGCCAGCTGTTGGACCAGAAAATTTCGAGTTTTCCTAAGATCATGTTCTTCTCATCTTACAATTTACCATTCTATTTATGGTTGGTACTCGCAGCAACCGATCTTGGCAAAAATCTGTCTGATATTGTTAGTCCCTTATACTGGGTAAGAAAGGCTGGTCTATATCTGAGTGATGGTTCTGGAATCCTCCACGCACGTGTCTTCCATATGTCAAGTTCTGAAATTAGCCCCGAAACCATCTTTGGTGTCAGCCGGTTTCCTCGAAATTGCAGAGTGTTTTATCCCCGAAAAAGCAATACTTTTTCATCTAGCGAACTCAGAACTGAATATACTCAACGTTACAAGCATAACATACCATGACAAATAATAACTTTAGTTGTCTTGGTGAAAAATCAATCACCCAAATTGAATGCATCCCTTTCAAATGTCTCCTTTGCTTTTTTGTCTGACTTAAAGAGATTAGAAAAATTCTGAACAAACCTGATGCCAAGATGTCTCAAAATTCTGATGGTATTTCTTGATTTACAAATAAGATTTGTGCTTAAAAAATTTAATGTTGTTTTCTGTTGCCCTCTTAAACTTTTTTTTTACGTTGGTCTTTTTTATTCTGCATGAAAATTTGCCTGTACCAATTCATTTCCTGCGAAGGAAGATAAATTTCTCCCATTGAATTTTCGTCCTGTTGATACGAACATTCTCATAAAGAATTATTATTAATAAAACAACTCCAATAATCTCTGACGCTTACACTATCTCGAAATCTTCCATTAGATTAACGATGGTTAAAATGGATTCCTTCAACGTCGATGCATAGGAACTACCTGAGTTATTCAGTGATCAAAGGAGAATTCCATAGAAATCTACCCTCACGGTAGTGCGGTGGTTCTAATCACCGTCCTCCCCTCGCACCTGGTAAAAAAAGGTCTGGTTTGGAAACCCGTCAATTACTAGAGGGAGCTTTATGGATATTTTCCAAAATGCGGCTCAGTTCATCCGTCTTAGGCAATGGCTGAATGATTTTTTCTCCTGGAAACTTCGGTTTTTTGTGTTGTGGCAGTTTTCTCTCGTGAATCTCACTGCACATTGTAGCTGGCCCTTCGCTTTCTAATTTTTCAACTGATGCTGCAGTTTTCCCGAGAATCTGTTCAAAATATTTATGCGTAGTTTTGTTGATAATGCGACACTGTGCTACATTATCCAGTTTGACTAATCCTGCGTTACACAAACAGCCACTCTGAATATCCACGGCCAGTTATTTAAGTACTAATGTTTAGCTAAATTTCCACTGGGATGATATGGATGAACTTGGTAACTTCAGTACTTCTAAAACTCAATTTTGTCTTATTTTCTTTCAAAACAAAGTTGTGTTGGCAACTTTGGTTTGAAAGAAAATGAATTGAAATGATCAATGATAATTTCTTTTAACTTTCTAATGTTTCCAATACAATCAGGTGCAAATTGCACTGTAAAATAAGTGACAAACCTTGTAGATTGTCTGTAGCACGGAGTCGTACCCTTTGACTGGTTTCTTAAATATTGATCGCTGAGCACGAAGAATATGGTAAACCTCAAACATGAAACGTTTTATTCCCTTTTTTGTAACATTTATATTACTGGGTCCTGATCCAGCAGAATCAAAAGAAACAAAGAAAATCTTAGGTCCCATTTAAGAATGTACATTAATTATATTTTTTGTTTATTTCTACGTGCAGTCTAATTATTTAGTTAAGACATTCATTTGTTCAACTTTAATGCAATATAGATCAGCAGCCAGACTTTTAATAGCTACATCTCTTATTAAAAACATAGATTTCGTATTCCCTGCTACAGAAATGTTCTCTCTGGAGTCCAACGTATGCAAATGCAATAAAACTTTTGAGTGAAATTCCAGAAAAACAAAAAAAAAATGTAGCGAAGCCTTGGAGGATGGGTGATTCTACACACGCATAAAATTACAAAATTAATAGCGTACATATATTTTCGATAGATCCAACTCCCAGTTGTGCAAGCTTGTTCCCAGATAAGAGTTAGACTTCGACAAAGTAATGGAAACATTTTGAAAATTCTAAGTAAATATTTTTAGCATTACGATATACCGAGCACGTATTACTATCAAGACATTTCGGCTGTGGAAGTTATTACAGTTTAATTATTTAATTTAAATACAACCTCTGAAGGAGAGCAAAAAGTTCAGCTTTCTTTGAGACTATAATTGGCTTTTTCCGGTAATCTTTTCCAGATTCACAAAATAGCAGATTTACTTATGCGCATGATGTCATGAGACCTTAGAGAAAGTTCGTCTTTTTTTGATTTTATAGAACTTCTTCCTCTATATTTTAATTTTACCAATTCTTCATCCTCCTACTTCGGACGAGTAGTATTTCCACTTCTCTTAGTTTCCTTATTCCTTAACGCGCAATGCAGTATTAAAATGAGAGAGAAAATGCAGATAGATGTTCTCTAACGCAGATATTCCCAATATTACTATCGTCGAAGTTCCAGGAATTCACAGTGGTGCGAAGGAGAGCACAGGGTGTGACCGCTCTATCCTGTAAACTCCATTAAAATGTTATTACCTATGGGGATTACAGAAAGTTCCCATCAGCAAATTTTTCGTTCCACTTCGCTGTTAGAAGGTATCCGCTCTAATAAAGAAATTACCGAAATCCCATGTCGAGGAAACTTTCCACTTTCAGCAAGTTTTAACTAAACGCTTCTGAAATTTTCTAATCTACACAAGCAGTGATGATGATCTCTGACAGGCCAACAAACATCTGTAATCGTTTGTGAAATGGAAAATATTGTTTTAGTAACAGAAACTCTCAACTATCGCTCACCCGGGAAGTAATTTCGTAACTCGTAAAAGTTTCACAATATATGTGCAGAAATATACGAACAGTAGAAAATACAGAAAGAATATTAACCATTTTATGGATTGCAAAAGTCCTGAATTCAGTTCTTTCCACCCAGACAGAAAAAATGATGGATTTTCTTCAAACGGTGGCTGAGTTAGCCGGTTTCGGACTATGAGTGCCCGAAATTGTTTATTCTTAGGTTTCATCTCAGAAAATAATCAGACCATATGGTACATTCAGTTTACATACATGATATACTGGCAAATCGTATCCTTTGTGGCCTTGGCGCATTTTCTGAGAAATCCAGCAAATCAAACAGAGTTCTCAAAATTTACATATTGTTTAGTTCAGAAGGAGTCTAGACAAAGAAGAAAGAAAACAGCAACTAGAAAGATCATGAAGGAAAGCTGTGAAGAGTTTATGGCTGAATCAGATTACACACTGAGATAAAGTGCATTATTATCATAACAGGGGCAGAATAGAGGAAGAAGGCAGAGAAAAGATTTTGACATCGCATCGTTGGAAATGATAATGACAACTTCATAATGTGGATATGGAGCAAATAAAAAGATGGGAGGGATACTTACTTTGAGAAGATGAAATGAAAAAGACGAAATCCATTTGGTAAGTGTGGGAGGAATGCAGAATAGAAAATGGGAAATGTAAGAGGCCATAAACAGGGTGAAAAATGAGAGGGCAATAGGGACAGCGGGGTGGTTATTGAGATGATAAAAGCCATTAGGCAAGGCGGGAGTAGAGCAAGAGAGTGTAGAAATTCGGAATATGGGAAAAGAGAAAGAGAAGATCACTGCAAGAAAAGTATTCTGATATTTGTAAGCAGCAGACCAACATCATGGAATGCAGAATACAGAATATCCACACAGCAGAAGACCGTTTTGCGGGTATTTTAATCTGAGATTGCTGAAGACTATTGCAAAAAACAGTCGATATGAAACTGATGCCGAGAATGGGCAGCGAAAATATTCAGCTGGAGAGTGGGTGAAGAACAATAATTAGTATTTCGGGAATATTTAAGAGGGAAAAGGATGAGAATGCTAATGTGGAAGGATATTTATTGCAACCGTAGATTCAAATTAATATTTCCTTTATTACATAACACTTCCGAAATGCAAAATGGTACCACTAAAATTGGCATCGAAGTCACTTCGTAAGCTGATCCCGACACTAGCACATTAGATATTGACAACGGTCAATATCTAATGATGTAATGCATCATATGTCAACACATATGATGTAATTTAAACTCAAGTGGTACCTTCTGTTCCCTGTATAGTCAGGTCAGTAGTAAGTTGTAAAGCACCGTGTTTATAAACACCTGATGTACAAAAAAACAACAAAATTGTGATTGTTAGGGCCACCCAAGAGCTATTTTATCTCCTTGAGTATTATGTCCTTAATTTATAGTATTCTCTGGGCAATTTTCCTGTTTTGCTGGACAAAAAAATTGAGTTTTATAGGGAAGAAAACTCGCTTTCCACGCATGAGACCGATTAATTCAACCATGGAGTGAAACAAGTCCATAAAAGTTCCTCGCCTCATTGATAAGATTCGAATCCGAGCCTTTTACTGCATATGGGTGACAGTAAGCCCAGATTAACATACCAACTGCGTGGTACTGCACTCAGCATAGTGGAAAATGAACAAGACTTGGGGTAATCTGCCCATTGCTGTCAGGATAGTTCATTGGGTTTTGTCAATGACATACAGTAATTTTGCAAGCAGGGATAAGGAAATGACTATCTCTTTTTACAAAGCCATGGTCAGGCCCCATCAGGTCCCATCTTCCTAAAATGAGGCCTTGAAGGCCTCCTTTTAGGAAGGATATAAAGCTGCTGGAACGGGTGCAAAGAATGGCAACAAGATTGGTGAAGGGAACAAAATGGCGCTCTTACCAAGAAAGGCTTTACAAATTCTACAAATTGCGTCTGGAGACATGGCACCTGCGAGGAGATCTGATTGAAGGGTTTAAGCCATTGAATGGATTGAGTAAGCTGAACGTTGATGGCATTTTTTCTCTTAGCTGAGACTGCAAATATAAGGGGACATAAATGCAAATTGAGGAAGAATGGTTGCATAATAGATGTGTGGAAGTTTGTCATAGCCAGCGAGTGGTTGACTGCTGGAACAAATTTCCATCTGTTCTTGAAGTGGACAGATTCTCGGAGGGAATGGATTGGTCAATTGGGTAGGGTTTTTTTTTTTTTTTTTTTTGGCTGATGCTTTTCAATACCTGATGTAGAAAATTAAAAATGATCTTTTTACGCACGATTTTACCTAAAGAAAAGAAGACACCAAAAAGAAGTGCATACCATAATCAGAAGAAAAGAACAAGCAGTTCAAGTTGACTCAATTGGCTTCCGACTCTTTGCTAAGAAAGTTGGAAAAGGCCTCATCAGCGACCTTGAGCCGGCTCTTAATTTTATACTTGCTATAGAGAGAAATGCGTATTTCCAATAAAAATTTGATAAATTACTTAATAATCGCAGTTTGCATAAGTTAAGAAGCCTATTTTTGTATTTCTCAGTAGCTGAAAGCTAATTAAGTTAAACGCAACGTTTCCTGGTGTTTTAAATATTCCATGATTTTTCTTAATACTTTTCCATAAGGAAATTTTCTGTTTGTACTTGTTCTGAGAATTTTCACACCTTTTATTCTCTTATTCTATTTCGTTCATCTCAATGTTAAAATATTATGGCTCACGGACATTAAAACAAAAACCAGAATTACGTTTATAAACGTACTTCTCACTCAGATGGGAATTGAATCAGGTCCTTTTCCTCGCCGAATGGAAAAGCATTTCAGTTTTGTCATTCCTGGGCTGTATTCCGTTTTATGTTTAATGTTCCACTTCCGCATTTTCTTTTCGCTTTCCAACATTGGCGACGTACTCTGATCATGCTATTCTACGTTTAAAACATCCCTTTCATTTCGAACCTTTCTTCTACGCCGTGTGTTTGCTGTTTTTCGTGAGTCCTTTCATCGGGTGACGCGTGCAGCTCAGTAATGTCAAAATTGTGTGCGCTACATCGTGACAAGCTCAACTTTAATTTTACGTTATGCTGAAAACACGTCGATGATTCTTTCGGAATTTATCTATTCCAATAGCTTTCGATGAAAACTGTGCCCGGTGAAGAAAGTTTTCAGTTGTCTGTTGCAGTCCAAGAAAGCGAGCAAAACCAATTAGTTGGGCCTCACTGCAAACATCATTGATTTGTCTGGCTGGCTGAAGAGGGAACTGTTTTGAAAGAATTATCTTTTCAATTACTGACTTTATCACATCGTGTGCCACATCTGTAATCCTTTGCACAGTGCTATCGGAACACGTAGCTGCCTTAATAAATACACGTCATTTGAATCTAGCATGGTGGAAGACCCGAAATAGCTTAGTGAAACGTAGTTTCGGCATTGCTTTTGTCAGGGAAAAAAGCGTTCTAACTTGCTGTGGGAAGTATTAGGACTGTTATTCAAATGTCTTCAGAAAACAGATTTATATTTAGAGTTCAGTTTCTGCATGAATAGCTGTTTGTAAGGTGAATTCAGTGTTAAACTCTTTTGTATATTCTGAGAGAGTTGTCTCGGAACATTTCTAGAATAACAATTCCGATGCAACTTAATGATGAAAACTCGTTTTCGGGATGAAACTCAACTTTGGAATACACGCAGTTTACAGACAGATATATACTAATGTCTCTTGGCCAGTGCTTGACAAATTCAGCCGCCTGGTCACCATTGGCAAATAATAAATCCGACATGGTGACTAGCGGTTTGCAAATTAATACAGCAGATATGAGATTGAACTGCGAGCTCTTTGTTTTGGGTAGCGTGGTCTTATCTTACTAAGGATTGGCACGACTTTCCAAAAAGGTACATAATGACAGGCTCATAGTATGTACGCTAAACTATCAGAAGAATTTATCCAGTTTGTATGTGATCGGGGAAAAATAAATTAAAAATTATTCGTTCACATGCACGATGTTCTTACGTCGAATGTTCGTAACTTGGGGAGTGACTTCTTAATTTATCGTATCTTGTTGCTTGCTTCGGTATTCTGACAATAATTAATTTAACATATAAAGTTTGGTTTATTAGTCACGTAAAGAAATTTAAAAACTTTTAAATTTCACAGAGTTTAGTTATAAAATAATCCAATATTATATATCATACCATATGAGTTTGGTTTGGTTTGGTTTGGTTTTGGTTTTTTTTGGCGCATTAGCTTCTATGGCTATAATGCGCCAAGACCAACCATATGAGTTCGATTGATAATGGCTGCTTTGAAGAGTTAAAAGAGGGGGAAATTGCCCCCTCACTTTGTGATTAACTGTACGCAGGTGGTGTCTAGATCTTGAGCAAATTTGTCGAGACCTATTCGTCGTCTTAGTCTCCTCAGAGCAAAATAAAAAACAATCGGCAACCAGTATCTTCCTAATTTAAATTATTTGCATATAAAACTGTACTATTTTGTATATTCTGAATTACTCGTACGCCATATGTAAGAGTATAATGGGTCCAGTACTTGTCACTCTCTGGAGAGTTCTAGGTTCAGACTTCCGTCAGACATTGAAGGAATTCTTAAAGGCTTCTTCAATAACTCTGTAGTGAACATTATCATAAGGAGGAAGAAGGGCTTTGTTGCATTTTCTGCCGAACAAAAGGAAGTTTGAATCGCAAGGCTCCATATCGGATCGATATCGAGTGGTTTGGGGTGTAGTGAAATCTTTTCTTTGGATCATCAAAGAAAGATGTGGTATTAGGATGTGTGATTTGGCCTTTCATATCACCCTCGCCTTTCGGTCCGTATTTCCGGGGTGTAAAGCAGAACCAATTCTGAAAGTTATTTAAAAAAACTGAATAGGAAATCTATTTTGTGTAAAGTGAAAATTCTAATTTTTGTTCATTTTCATCCTTAACACTAGTAATGCATTTTCCTGCACATTCCTAGGAAGTGTCACCATAAACTTATTACATCGAGCGGTCTTCTACATTTCTTAGAACCATTTCTGAGGAGATGAAATTCATCTTTTGCCTCCTATCAATAAGAGGATATTTCTTATAAAATCAGCGTTATTAAGTTCGGAATCGGGCCTTGTATTGTGCGAATTTTGACTAACGTATATGGTAACAGAAAACATTTCAATAAAGTTTCTTAATGTTTCAAAGTCTTTTTTTTTTTTTTGGAATTTTGAAGCAAAAAAAATCGTGGAGTAATCGGAACACTGAAATTTGTGTAGAAGTTTCAGACTTTACTATTAGCTAGAGAAAAGCAAAGTCCATCATCTGTCAACATCCATCCCCGTCATTGTACCCCGTCATCTTATCAGCGGCTCAGACTATCTCGTGACTTTGACTCCACTGGGTCCTTCACAGCTGCGCTTGGCTAGTGGCTGAATCGATATTGATAAATCGGTCAATTTATCTCACAGCGTAGTAGAACCGAACAGTACAGAGGAGAGAGCTGAGGGGTCAAGTTTCCTTGGTCCTTTCTTTGTTTTCCTATTGCAAAAAAATTCTTCTGAAATCAAAGTATTGAGAAATTGAGATATATTTAGTAATTTAAGATTTATTTCTCCTAAGTGTTTTTATTATCTTGATTTTTCTCATCATCTTTCGCTCTTTTCTCCCCATCTTTTGCGTCAGACTGCAATGTTTGCCACCCACACATGACGCACTCAGAAAGCTGAGATGGCTGACGGTAGCATCACTTTCATAAGATAATTTTCTTGGAAATTAAGAAATATTTCGGTGTTGATGTATGCATTTAGAATAGTCTTGCAGTTTAAAAAAATAAATAATTTAGAAATATGAATGTCAAGTATCAATAATAGACTGTAATCTGTGATTACTTTAATTATCGATATGATGACAAAAGTACGTTTTGTTTTTCAGATATATTTCTTATTTCAGAAAATAAATCTTAAATTGGCAAAATTTCGGAATAACGAATCTAAACTTTCATTTCCCGCAAAACAAAAACATTTCACCCCTAGATATTGCTAGCTAACAGAAAATGGTAAAACTGCCATAAATTGCGTGGATTTTATGGCTGAGCCAAGGTCTTTTGCTATTTATGTCTTATTCATATAAAAAAGGAAGTTTATCTCGTGAACTGAAACACATTTCTTCCAGAAAAACTGCACGATTACAGAGAAATACACCTGCATTATTCCTTTACTATTCTATTGGAAAAAAACACACCACATCCCTGATCCAGTCTAATACATATTATTTTCACAATTTCGTGGCCTTTTTGCTGAATGCAGCATATAAGAAAATTTGGTGTAATCAAAATATGTGTTGCAATTGCTAACGGAGCAGTTAAAGCTATGTGGCGTTGTATATCTCGATTGTAAACTGCCTGTATTTTATGGTCAGTTTTTCTGTTTTGGGGGATCAAAAAACCGAGTTACAGAAAAGAAAATGTGATCCTCGTCTAAAGCCGAAATTTAAATGAAGGGAGGGCTGGAATTCTTTTTCACGCTAAAGGTAATGGAGGCTCACGGACATCACTTGAAGTTGTGGAGGAAATTCATAAAGCATTCTAGTGAGGCCCAGTGAGGTCAATTCGATGCACTTCACGCGAATTTCAACAACTGAACCGCATTTTGTTCCATTAACGGCTTCAGTTATTCGTTTTTAAATTGCAATTGGCAGATATACTCGTCTCCTTTTTCAGTTTATCGAAAACGCCTACTGTTGAAAGAATGTGTGCCTCTCTGAAGCAACTCTTCATGTTTCAGAGCACATGAACCACCGTAATATTCAAATAGGGGGACTTTCAGAACCGGAAAGTCATGTTGGTGGACTTCACCAACCGGAAATATAATAATAACCGGAAAGTTATGTTGGTGGACTTCGTTGCCCTTATTTTGTGGATTTTGCTTATTGAGACCGTAAAACATAAGATAAAAATATTGTTTCATGTACGTCAGCCTAATCGATGCTATTGCATCCATTTCACCGAAAGCGCTATTATTAAAAGTGTAGTATGTGATAAAATACTGATTTCATATACTCAGAACTAATTGGGGCGGGAAGATTCAAATATGCTAGTTTAATACCAAAACGCTTTTGAATAAAATTATATAATAACAAAAATTGAATGTTTCCGTAACTCTCAAAAAGTTATATTCTCTAATTATGAAGATTTTGTTCAGGCATTAGTACCATAGCTTCAATAAATCGTTATAAACAGTAAAGAATGGCGCCCTGTGATGCGACAGGGTCAGCAAAATAAAAAAATAGAGACCAAACAAACCACAAAACGAGAGAATCTTAAAAATTAAAACCAGAAGAACTCCAAATATTTATAAAAAATTACCAATCAGAGCTGTATATACATACACACTAATCATAAGTATACAGCAACTTTCCGTGAAAAATTCGAATATTTTATGGCATTAAATAGTATATATTTTTATTTCAATTTGGAATACATTGGAGATGCTTCACTGAGTTGCTTCTGTGTTTGCAGAGAAAACACTTTTACAGGGTTTCCCCTGTAAATGTCAGTCCTGATATCGCAAAACTCCACAGTGTAATAAAGAGATAATCTACCTTTAAAAATAAAAAAAGAATAAATAGCTAGGAACTATGGTATTATAAGAACGGTCATACGAAATTTGAACCTATTAATAACTTATAATAATCGTTATATTCCATTCTTATAGTAATCTTAAAGAAATCTTATTAGCATTGATGTGAGCAACATGACGAGCACCACTCTAGTCGACATGCGACTAATATTGGTTATCCGTGGAGTACAATCTTTTGCTAAACAGCAAAGGAGGATGTACGACAGTGTGCTCGCAGTATCCGAACTATGCATAGGATTTTCGTAAAAGAATTGCATTGATGTACAAAGAGGAAAAGTGAGGGCAAAAACAAAACCGAGGCTCTACATTAGCAGACAAAGGTGAAGATAAAGAGGCAAGAGAGTACAAAGTGCAGCTAAAAAGAAATGAGAAATATTTTTGAATTCATTTATTGCGTTAAATACAATTTAAATGTTTATCCCCTTCAAAGTACTCTCCAGCCGCGCCTATGCAGTGCTCCATTTGGGATTTCCAGGATCTAAAACAGCAGCGGAAGTTCTTGGAAGATATCGTTTTCCTTTGAGCTGAATTTTAATTTTCGGGAACAGAAAACAGTCGCACGGCGCCACATCCATCGAATATGGCGGATGCTACAATGTTTTGATCTTGTTTTTCGTTAAAAACTCTCACTGAGAAAGAACAATGACATGGCGCATTTTCATGATGAAAACCATTTGTCTGATCATAAATTGGGTCGTGTTTTTCGAATTTTTGACGTTAAAAACATTTTTACTGTCGTTATTCCAAATATTTTGTAACGAAAAACGTTACAATGTCATGCGAAAAGTGTTACAGAAGTGACGTCATATTCAGCTTCCGCCAGAAGCGAATTATTGTAACTTGTATCGTTGCAATCATACTTGTATGATGGCAACAATAATTTATCTTCTAATGGACCAAATTTAATGACATTTAGCACAAAGCTTCTCTTAGCCTCTGTACTACAGGAAAAACTATAAAATCTCTGAAAACTGCAGTAGCTTTTCCAGGATAGTGAAAAGTACGAACATGGATTCAAGAAAATTTTTTCATGTAATAAACGGGATAATGTGGACGTGTAGCATATCGTTGGAAAGCTAAGGAATTTATAAACAGAAATATTAAGGTTTTAAGATAAAAAACACACTTTCGGAAACTGGGAAATTCGAAAAGGCATCTGGTTTCAAGTGACTTGGTGTTTTCGGATTGAATGTAATTTTTTTCTTTACAATTAAATAGTGAGGCTGAAAAAGAGTTGTGCACACATATGAAAGCGTTCTTCAACTTGGACATGTTAATAGATCTTTCGATAAATACTACACGTAATGGAACAACTATAGATGGTGTATTTAGTCGCGAACCCTTCAATGTAGAAATTATATATCCTACTTTAGTCATCAGAGACCAATATTTTCAGCAACCGATATGTAATTATTATTAATAAAATAAAAACATTGTTATATTATTATCCATCAATCAATTTTATTAATATCTGAAAATTAAAACGTTTTTAACGCTTGCCGATGACTCTTAAATGTAAAACACGATAAATATGCTAGCGGAGGACACATTATGTACCTGGTACAGAATTTTTCACAAAGTCTTCCTAAAATCTCAATGTAAAGTGTCTGATTAATATTCTAATTTGGTGGAAAAATTGTTGATGAACAACACCACGACAATCAAAGAAAGCGACAAGGAATGTACTTCATCTTCGATCGAAGCCTTCTTGATTTCTTTAAACAAGAAGAGGGCGTTTGCCGCTGCATACTTTGACGCTTGGTTTGTGGATCATACTGAAAGACCCAGGATTTATCTGCTGTTATCACTGAATCAAAACAAAATTAAAAGCAATTGAGATCAGACATTTTTCCACCGAAAGGAGAAAACATTGGTTCAGTTAAAGAGGCATAGTTCAATCAAAACTTAACCGATTATAAAGCGACAAAATATGATCTGTACAGAAAAAAACCAGCTATAGCACGATATAGATTTTGTTTACAAGGGCAGCAATAAGGTGTTGGTAAGAAACGATTCACGTTTTATTTTAGCTGTTCCTTGTATGTAAATAATCTGATTCTACAGAGGAAAAGCTTTTTGCACATTTTATAGGACGGATGTCAGACTAGAGGTGGATAAAGTTTGCTGAACTTCTAATTATAAATTGAATTTTTAGCTTCTACAATCTGGAAGCCAGATTGAAAATCTCTTTCCTTGCTCTTCTCTCTGTCAGCTTATCTTTACACTGGAGTGCTGAACTTAGATTGTAGATAGTTCATCATATCACTGACAAAAACAGATCCAAAATCCATTCACTTTGTAGTCGCGATTCCTGCTGTTTTATTTACGGGAAGCAGCAATAAGTTCTTATAAGTACGAATATACTGAAGATACTACTGGTGATTAATGAAATTTTTGACCTTTATCGCGAGCTGCACCTCAAGTCGAAAAAATTACAGTTGCTTGCCACACTTATGATGTGCCACAAGGTATAGAATGCCTCTGCATAGAAAGCTTTTGTGGCACATCCGATCCCGTGCTTTTGGAATGTAGTTTAACTGCTTCTCATAGGCAACAATATTCTCTATAGATCAACAGATGTATAATTTAACTCTGAGAAAAATTTAATTATCAGACTTATGTGAAGATAGATGGATATGGAAACTATCAGTAGTCTGATATTGTTATTGGTGTCAGTAACAATTCTGTGAAGCTGTCAACTATTAGGTTTTCATTAAGTCTGCTATAGTTTAGCATATTTGTAATGATACGTATGGTCATCTTCGGACTGAAAACAGGAGAAAAATAAGATATTTGTTTAACCCCTGGCCGATTAGGATATGTTGGATAATTTCATAGCATATTTTGCTAGAACCTTTCGTAAGAGTACTCCCAGCTTCGTAATCTTGGTGTTCATCATGTTTTTATTTAATTATAACGAAAACAACTGTTATCAGTATAATGCTCCAAGAAGACAGGTTTTCAGCATGTTTTCACCGAAAGTTATGAAGGAAAATTTTAATATTATTCTGGTATGTTCACACCGAACTATTTTATTGCCTTTTTTTCTGTATTCCTTTTAGCTACGAATCGCTTTCCTTCATTTCGGCTACGAGTACCAACCGATATTAGTAGCCGCTGCGCCTTTTTTTAGTGATTGTCTAGTTCTCTGAAATGTAAATACGTTTCTTCTAAGTTTTGCGAGTCCTATAACTCTTGAGTATTCTAATGAAATAACCTAATCATATATCATAGCTAGAAAGGTTGTCATACCTTTTAATCCTTCTTTTTATTTAAATTAACCCACTTATCTTCGCTTAGATCACTAGAGATGGCATTGCTCTTACCTTCGTGTGGCTGGGCTGGTAAACTGGGAGGAAAAAACCGATCCAAACTCCCATGGCCATAAAAGGATGTAACATGAATAACTCACACTCTAATTTCTCTCATCTATCAAACGCATCTCAGAAAACTGGTATGACCACCACAGGAATAGTCAAACCAGAAAATTAATTCACAAATTATTTAGTTCCAACATCCTTGATCTTCAATAGTGAAAATCCAATAATATACAAATTCTCTCTGCTTAGAGCTAAAAAGTAATTAGAAAGCATAGTTGGATCCCAAGGCTGTAAAATATTTCAGTCAGTTCAGTAGACATCTTCTCTTAGACTTCCGGTGCTAAGCATCTGGGGATGGAGAGAGAGAATCTTTAATCAACAACCTTTGATTGTAACTGGATAAAGGGAAAAATAGTGTAGCACTTTCTCTTCACGGCCAGAAGGCCAAGGGTTTACGAATAAGAGGTATTAAATAACATAAGACATTAAAGAACAAAAGAAGATGGCATTAAATAATATAGGGTATTTATATGAGATATTAAGCCTGACGAGGACTGGCATTAAGAAAACTACATTACAAATTAAATTATATTACAAAAAGTACTAAATCTTACCATGAAATTTAGAACATTAAACTTAAATAACCAAACGGCAACGGATACATATACGATTTCCAAATACTATTGTCCTGACAGTTCATGGAAGAGAGCAGCAAGAGCAGTGCCAGGCCCATTATGTGCATTAGTAAATTCACAGGGATCTCCAAGTGGTGATGCTATCTTTGGATGATAATCTTTGTAAAAATTACTTGTAACTGTAACACCCTACTATCACTGAATATCTCCAAAGGCGTGATCCTGAACTGGGATCTATTAGATTTTTAAGTGAAACTTCTTTACGCTTGCTCCAAGAAGTTTTGGGAGTAACTTGCGTTCGTCGATTCACAAAACACGTAACGAAAATGCGACCGTTTCCATAAGTAAACGCATTATAGGCACTGTGAATAGCCAACTATGGTCCTAGGGTAAATGTCGCGGTTTTTGTGCGGTCACCGAAGTTAAATAGCGCGAAGCACGGTTAGTAAGTGTAATTGACTTTTTGCCTTCCTTTCTTTTTTTTTTCTTTTGTTAACCTGTGGAAAATATTCTTCCGATTTTCACGTATCATTTAATTTTGTTAATTGCTAAGATAATAAAGTGTAAATCTGTACTTTATATCTTTACTTTTATAGCCAGTGGATAATATTCCTTCCATCTTCGCTTATCAGAATTAAAATTCAATTCCTAAGCATGGGCACAATGACCGGCGTCATTGTGATCGTTCACCTCAAATTCCGTTCACTATACATATCGTATAGTGAACGGTATTTTGTTATTGAGCGTCCATCGTAAAATGATTTGATCGTACAGTGAACCAATGGTAAAGCGGGGTCGACTGTAGCGAGCGTTGTAAGACGTACAGTACACGTGCAATGCGTCCGTGGATTGACAAAAATCACGAAGAAAATGCGACACGAAATGATTCATTCTTCCTTTCCACCATTGTACCACTTCGTACCAGACACGAGCGACGCATGATCCAATCAGTACCTTTACCGATTGCGTCATGCTGTTTCTTTCGTCATTCTCCACCGTATTTAATAAAAAAATTTCGACGGAAAGCCATTTTAAGCCATTTCGACAGCGGAAGAAATTACAGCGTGGGATGGAGTTGAACAAAAGAAGCCGAAGAAGATCCGTCCACATCTTCAGAGCCTTACATCTCCCTAGAAATGTTAGAAGTGAATTCGGAAGAAGGAATGGTGGAATTTTATACTGCAAATGAAAACAGTGAAGAGTCCTCAAAGCCTAGTCGTAAACGAAAAGCGAAAAAAGCCAAAACCGACTGCCAGAAGTACTTCATCAAATCGTTCAGCACGTAGCGGACGCAATACACAGCCGCAGCAGCAACAGGATTTTAAGAAACACCGAAGCATCCACGCGAAGTTTAAGCGTACATTCCTGGATAACGATTTCGGTTCGGTCTGTTCCGCGTGTTTGGTTCATGAACAATGTGAAGATTACAGCAGCTCGAGATCACGCTCTTCTTCAAACAGCATTTCCCAATGAGGATGTAAGTCAAATGTCGGCCTGTAACAGCTGCCGTGGCTCTCAAGAATAAAGTGATCCCGACTCTATCGAAGTCAAATGGTTTTAAATATTATCCCATGCCACAGCACTTGCCGAAATTAGATCTGGTAACGGAATGTATCTCCAAGGCTCCCATTCATGCAGATTCGTCACCTGCGGCATTCCCACGGTCAATACGGAATTCTCGGTCAAGCGATAAATGTTCGCCTAAAAAAATTTCACTTAACTTCCGCTATGCGTGCTCGGCGTACACACATTTTTTTTTCTAAAGAGATCGTAGAAGATCTTAAACAAGATGATGTCATTCGAGCTGAGTTAAGAGAATCTTCATAGTAAAAATGGCATTCTCGCCCCTACATGAAGTCTTATTTTCACCTTGAACACACCGCAGCATCCGATTCCATTAATACCGGATATCTAGTATGCCATATCAAACCATATATTCCAGCCTCACCCGATCCCTATCTAACTTGCAGGGGTCTCTTCAGCGTAAACATATTATTGGGGACAATGATTCCAGTCTTAATTCTTCAACCATCTGAAACTGACTAAATTATATATGCACTTCCAAGTGTATTTTAATGACATGCTCATTCTCACTCCGCAGAAACATGCACAAATTGGCCATAGTAGCCCTTGCCCCAAATAAACCCACTCCAACAAGTAAATCCACTATAGCTGATATGGGAAACCCTTACTTGAGCTAAACTAAACGCTAGTCACTTGAGCACAACTGAGAAGCCTACACTACTCCCACCAACCAGCAATTCTAAATTTCACATAAGATCACCCTGCCTATGGTAGAACGTGCGACTGCTGGAGAAATGAGAAACTAATGGAGAAATATATCATCATCAAACTCTGAAGGCTTCGCCTTGTCGCTGCAACCATACATCTCTGTCTTCTGCTGAACGTTTCATTTCCTCATATCCCCTAAAGTTCATTTTCCTCATCAGGTTTTCCAGAATTTTCTTCCTTGGTCGTCCCCTTCCTTTCTTTCCCAATATTTTTCCTTTTGAAATATTCACTAAAATTTTGTTATGTCCTAGGGTGTGTTCTAAAAATTTAGATTGTCTTTTTTCCAAAGTTGTGAGTAGCTGCCATTTTTCTTCAATCTCGTTCAAGACAGATTCGTTGGATCGTCAGTCGGTCCAGCTAATCCTCAACATCCTCCTCCAGACCTACATCTCCAAAGCCTCCAATCTCTTGATATCTTGCTTGCATAATGCCCAGGTTTCACTTCCATACAGCAGCACACTCCAAACGAATGACTTAGCAAACTTTTTCCTGGTCTCCCTGTCGATGTTAGAATATTTTGCTTGTTACTGAAAGCTTGCTTGGCAAGGGTGATTCTTCTTCTCATCTCAGTAGCGCACCGGTTGTCCTGGATAATGAAATTCCCCAAATAACAAAACTGTTTTACTTGTTCCACTTTGTTGTTCCCCATTTTGGTGTTTGTTTGAGGTTGTTCATAATTCTTGGTGACGACAAGTATTTTAGTCTTTTGTGCATTTAGGAGAAATATAAACAGTTCATAACGTTTTCCACCAGGAAGCAAAACCGATTTTCTTACCACCAACTGATGTTAGCAGGCCTACATTTCCCAAATCACCAAGACGTACTAATGAACTGCATCACAGTGATCAAGGCCCCAACCAGGATGTAAAGAAAAACAACGAAAAACTTTTAATCATCAACAGGAAACGGATGCCGACGAACGACTGCAGTATTACAAACTTTTCTTGGCGAAAACATGGATACAATAAAACGTTTCTTTCTAAATGAAAGAAAAGACGCTATTTCAGTGGAAATATTATGGATTTCGAGCCAACGTTGATTGCCTATATGATTTTACGGCGCCTCCGTAGCCAGGTGGGAAGGAGCAGCAGTACGTAGCACACACTTCTTGATTAGACCGGGGTTCGAGCCCGTCACCACCAAATACGGAGGATGCGGAAAGGTCATTCAGGGAATGACCACCGCATATCCCGGAGCAATATGGCCTTAGTTGCTAATGCTCCTAAAAAAAAAAAAACCAAAAAACCAAATATGATTTTACCTTTAAGTGCACACTAATATATCTCTGGCTCCAAGAGATTGAAACCACGTGATATTCCAAAACTGTGCCAGTCAGTGTAGCATCTTTAGCAAGGATAGAATGCATCAAGAAACTACATATGGTGGTGTAGCAGTTTTAACATATCCACATGTTCCTACCAAAGATATTTTACTGAACTGTCTCCTTGAGGCAAGGCCAGTCCGAAAGCTGTTGGCATCCGTATTATATATAATCTGCTCTTTATAGATCCCACGTAGTTATTACCATCCAACAAAATGAGCTAAATAGTCTCATAATTCAACAACCCGCTTCCTTCTACATCCTGGGAGTTCTGAATGGTCATGTGGTGATAATTTAATCTTCCGTGGTAAAAATCACATTGGTCAAAAAGGAAAAGTTAATATCACAAATTTTAGATAATAGCAGCCTTGTCCTAAACGAGAGATCACCTATGTTGCGATAGTTTGGAGTTGCTGAATAGATAGTTAAGTCTATATCCTACTCTAAAGTGCATGATAATCAATGATAACTTTCCATTTTCCTGTAATGAATTACTGAACAAACCCTGTTATTGCCCTAGTAGGATTCCACGATGGTTCACTGAGAGAGCAGATTGGCAAACGTATGAAATTTAGTTACACTTGACCCTCGAATAATCCAACAATCTTCAGCTGATGAAGCGATTGAGCATGTTACACAAAAGATAACTTATGCAGTTATCTTTTGTGTAACATGCTCAATAACCATACCAAAATTCTCCTCAAAACTGCCAGCTCACTCAAAAATCTGGTTGAGTGCCAAATGTCGGGCAGTAATAAAACAAAATAAAGCTTGAATACGTTTTCCAGCAGTCCAAGTATAACTTCTTTTTATAATAAGTAAATTGATTAGTAAATAACAGAACCCTCTTCTGTCTATCATGGAATGAAGGAACAGATCATTGCTGGCACTTTCCAAATTGCCAATGTCTTAGGAGAGAGTTTTTCCGAAACATCAGCAACAGAAAGCTACACATCGGCCTTCCCACACCCATATTGGAACAGCCACAGTTTCTACGAAAATCACATTGAACTATCAATTGCTGTATGAGATCAGTAAATTTTCCGCTGAACTAACTGCAATTCCCTGAAGTAAACCGAGCCTTCTGACATTCAGAAGAGTATAATTTTCTCAGACCTTATAAGTGCAATCCAAGTCCTGAAAAATTCCATGAACATCACCCAACCAGTTTTAAAGGGGCTAACCTACTCCTTAAGCGCTTAAACTGAATTTTGTAAAAGCATATTCTTTAGTGGAGTCCATGAACATATGGAAATATGTTCGTCGTAGATTAATTAATCTACGACGCTGAGAAATCGCCTCTTTGACCACCCTAAGACAAGTGAAAAGTTTCACACAAAGACTCTAGACAAGTTGCAATTTCCAAGTTGTTTTGTAAGTTTATCTTAATCTGTGAACAAATAACGGATGGTGTGTTATGGCTATTGATGCCGATGCGCCAGAAAGTCTTCAAATAAATAAACTGTCATTTCACTGTCTCTTTCTCAGGCCAGGTTCTTCTTTTCTTTAATTTGTCTCCATCGTTTTTCAACATTTTTAATCTGGCGACTAAGATTTAAAAAATGATTTAAGACAAAGGATGAAGTATAATTATCACGTTACCTTTTTACAGAATGGCATCTTCGTATTAAATTGTCACAGAATTCCTTACCTCTACACCACTTTTTAAAGAACAGTGCATGGCATCTTTCCATCCCCATTCTTTCGTAGTAACATGCAGGTAAAAATTACCCCGAGTTAAGTATGCAATAAGAAATTCATATTCTCCATCAAATTCATATTCTCCATCAAGAAACGGTCGCCATGTATTATGTATTACTGAATGAATAATGAATCCATTATTTCTCTCTCTCTCTCTCTCTTAGACTGCCAAATCTCTGGTGTATGGATTTTGAAGCTATCGAACTAGCGAAAATAGATAGATTGATTCTTGACGTTTCTCGTGCACAAGAAGATAGAATATTCGCTTAATTATTAACATTATCTCACCAGAAGACAACTTTGTAGAAAACAAGTAATCGATAAGGAACATTTAAACACAGCAGATGAGTGCTAAACGTATTCCAACCAAGCCTGAAACGAATTTTATAGAAAAATATGGAAGAAAGATATTTTTAAAGAGAAATTACGTAGAAGTTGAGTTTCTTAAGTTAATCTCCACTGATCCATATGCTCACCATCTTAAGAATAGTCTAAAATTCTTTACAGCAGCTGCATTTTAGTCACTAATTATCAGTTGCTTATTTATACGCGTTCATTATTTACTTTGGATGGACACCGTGGTTGTACTTTTATATAAATTAACGTAATGGGGCAGGAACTACGATGTCAAAGGTTGTTCAATTTGGGCTGCGATACCACTATTGTTAGCTAATTATTACTGCTTCAATGCTCCAAATATCTCTAGATTTATATGTCTAAGATATCTTGATTTTTATCGCAATTATTATATTTTAATGAGTAGGCTCTCTCGTTAAAATCTAGCTCGGGAAATTTCCACCAGGGAGAACTTCCAGCAGCAATGCGTTATTAGTGAGACTGATAATGCAGCTTTGCTAGGGTCCCTTTTTTTGCTATATCTTAAGAATTTGAACAGGTACTGTTTCTGTGTTCTGTGAATATTTTCTCTTGAAGATCTAGATTCATCTTTTGGCTAATATACGTACGAAAGTTTGGTTTTTATACAGTAGTTCTCAAATAAATTGCATCACCTCATTTTTTAGATTGTTTGCCCTTATACTGGGTACTTTTGTCCAAAATAACAGCTTGTTACATTGTAAGAGTACACGCTCAGAAAAAAATGGAAATATTTTTATCAGAAATAAATTCATTAAGCGCAGAGAAAAGTGGGAATTATTAAGGTTTGAATATGGTAAATATTAAATTGTGAAAATACTACATTTAGAAATATGGAGGTTATAAATGTGTGAATTAAATGGAAACAAGAAGTAACAAGTAGTACAAAGAGGGTGAACTGAGAGTAAATAAAACGGAGGCCAGTACTGAGGAAGGAATGATTTGCAAACAAGCGAGAAAGGGTTACTAGGAAGGAAATACCACGGGACCGTAAGATACAGGTGTTGATGATGCTTTGATGTAATCAGGACAGCTATATAGAAACAGGACTAACGGGACAGTCTGGCGTTTGTGTCAAAAAAAAAAAAAAAAAAAAAAAAAAAAACGGCGCCAGTGTGGCGATTTTAGGTAAGTTGGTGACATTTAGCAAAACTGGGAAAACAGGAAAGTAGCTACCTTTGGCGGCGCTCTGCATATATGAAAGGGTTGTAATACTGGAGGGTGAATAAACACGAAAACAAAAAATTACAAGAGGGGTTTGGTTTGTTGTACAAGGAGAGAGATGGTTGTGCTCAGTTTCTAGAAAATGGGAAGGAATGAGAAATTAAGAAGAATAGTGGGATTGGTTGATATAGTCCTGAGGGAAGAGTTCCAAACTTCTGAAAAAAAAGGATTCGGAAAGAGTGGGTATTGTTGGAGTGAGTTCGAGTTTCGTTGTTGGGGTTTTAGTTCGGAAATCGTAAAAGTAAGATGAAGAAAAAGGGATAATGAGAGGAGGTGAGGACATAGAGAGTTTTTAAAGTTACAGCGGGTTCTAGTGAGAGTTAGGGTTCACAAAGAGAGAAGAGTGGGAGATCTAAGATGAAGAAGAAAAGGAGAGAGAAAAAGGGAGGTAATGAATGAGGGAAGAGAACGCAAGTATGTTCATACTGAAGGTGTTTTTCTTTTCTTTTTTTTTGGGGGGGGGGAAAGTGCGAACGAATGGAAAACATGGGTTTAAAGCGACCATCAGCATTGGCCATCAGTCGGGTGATCGGCGTGTCTAGCAAGGTAATCGCATTCTGCATTTCTGAAGTTTAATTCATGTACGAAGCTGCAGATGTGTCTAGATTCGGCCCGTCTAGAATGAACCGGGTATGCAGATGTGTGAATCAAGAAATGTACGTAGAAAGAGGATCCAGTAAAATAGTCCTATAAAAAGAGATAGACCAGCAGAAAAAAAAATTGGAAACGGATGTGTGAAGCCCGTCTGCCACGGAGAGAAGCCCCAGCTGATCTGTGAACCCAGCAGAGAGAGTAAAAATAAATTGTTCGTAAATGTGTTCAGTTTTATTGAACCCCGAACTTATAGACTGTGAGATATCGGCTGTTAGTTTCTTTCAAAGGAAGTTTTTTTAATGTACTGTTAGGTCACTAAGTTGGCATATAGATTAAGTTAAAGACCATGAAATGGTGCAGGGGATACTTAAAAGGGTAAAGAAGAAAAAACTAAGGGAATTAACAGTGACATTAATCATAGGCGTAGTAGAAAGAGAACGTGGTAACATATGTACACTTTTCTAGATAATATGTTAACAGATAATACTATACCAGATAAAAGTCTAGTTAATATGTGAAAAGAAATAAATATATATATTTTATGAAGAAACGTTGAGTGAAAAGGGGAACTGTGCTCTGCGTCAGAAAGGGAAGTAACAAAGATTCTTGCGTGCGAGAGTGTGTAGTAAGTAAGAGCCTACTGATGTAAGGTGATAAGTAGTAATTGATTTGATAGAAATTGGTGATTTGCAGTAAGAGCCTACTGATGTAAGGTGACAAGTACAGGCGAAGCCGTAGCCGAGTGGCCAGGCGCGCGAGTGCATAAGTACACGTGCCTTGAGTGACCGGGGTTCAAGCCCGTGACTACTGAATACGGTGCTGTTTCTTGTATTCTGTCTATCTTGTGAACTCCTCTGACTGTTTGGTCGTCCCGGAGTATAAACAGAAAACTTTATTTTATTTAAGTAGTAATTGATTTAATAGATGATTGATAATTAAGTGATTTGATAGAAATAGGTGATTAGCCAACCTGCACTGGACCAGCGTGGAAGATTATGGTCCTTTCCCTCAACATGAATCATTGAGGAGGCTTTCATCCTCCAGTGGATTGATAATGGCTGCAGTTCAGTTCAATTCCCTAAGTATTTTTGGTTTCTTTTGCATTACAGAAACCCCCATTTTGTTCCAACAATTTTCAGTTGGATTGAGGTGTGGACCGTTTTCAGGTCATGTTACTGTGAGAATTGATTTACCTTCAACCAATTTTGCACCTCTGGACAGACAGCGCAATAAGTTACATTTATTTAAGCAAGAGTGCGACGTTTCATAAATCTAAAACTTTTGCTAATTTTATGAAGTGCTTAACTGTTTTGGCTCTATGACATGGAGCAGAGTCGAGTCGTCCTGAAAATGCAAGTGGCAACATCCCCATAGTGACCTCTAATTGTTTTTTGTCTCAAGAATGTCCTCGTACACCTCAGCATTCACTGAACCTTTCACAAATTCAAGATGGCCAACCCCTCTATAAGAAATACAGCCCCAAATCATTTGAGATGCAGAATGCTTCACTGCGGAGAAGATACAGTCAGGATGAAATTCTTCCTCCCAGGCTGTATTGAGTTTTGTCGATGAGGATCTTCTGTTTCGGACATACAGATAGGCCAGAAATCTGTCCTGCGCTGCAGAAGAATTTCGTGGATGTCCGTTTCCTTTCCTTTCTTTCTATTTATACTACCGGTTTCTGATAGTTTTCGTAATAAACGTGCTCCTGTTGACTGTTTACAGTGAGTGGTTTTAGATATTTCATGCGTAGGATGCCCCTCTGCATTCAATGCAGCAGCAACACTTTTCCTGTGTGACGTTAATTGTGAAAATTTAGCCATTGAAGTAACACAGAATACTGGGCTCGTGGCACATGCACTGTATTTGCACTGCCGTTATGGTGATGCAATAGTGTATGTCATGTGATCATCTAAAAGAGCCTGCTAGAGGTGGATGATGCAATAGGGTAATGCTATTACAAATCATATTGTAAATTTTCGCAGAATTTTTAAGTTATGCAATGTTTTAAGCAAACCTATGTATATAAAACGCTCTGACAGATTTTTCACATTATTTTATTGTTATTTAAGAATAAAATTAATTTAACAATTTAAGTCATGTCTTAAAACAGAAATTAATGTCGAAAGAAAAATTAATCAATTTTCCTGCATCGTTAATATTTTTATATTAATGAAATCCAAACTTTAAAATTTATTTTCTGAATATCAAGAGCTGACCCAAGGAGAAGTAAGATTCCTCGAGATATCTTGATACCAAGGGTGACACCTACCGGAATATTTATACTATTTTTCATGCTACGTACCACTTATTCCTCATTAATGTTTTCGATATGACTACTCCATCGCAATGAACACACGCCCCATGCATGCGCTGTGTCCAGTTTATACTACAGATGATGAGAATGACCATAAATTAAGAGAAAAGATGTTCGGTTGTACGATCATTAATTTTAATGTTCTCCGTAACTTGTAGAAAAGGAGCCATCAGGGTGTACTGTTTGGCTCCTATGCTGAAACTTAATAAATTGTTTTAAAACCTCATCACTGCCAAAACACATACACGAGTGCTCTGATGCCATATCGCCCACTTCGAACAAGGTCAAAAGGACAAACTTCTCTGAACACCTTAAGATGACTTTGTTCCACATGAACCCACGCACGCTGTCAAACTAATGGATTTTCTGAGAGATAATCAACGTAAAACTAAGATCGTATCACCAACTAAGCATGGTGGGCATTGAATTAGAAATTTCCACTCTACGATCTACGTTCGCTACTTAGAAAAGCATTTTTACAACCCTGCTATTATATTTTTCCAAGATGGCACATTTAAATACAACATTTTATAACATATTTATAAATTTATGTTCTGTTAATCTTCCGAGATTCGGGAGTACCAATCTTCCCTCTCCTTCCTTTATGGTCACTAACGTAGTAGAATTTGTTCGACTCGATTGACCGATTGCAGGTCTGCAGAGTGTACCTAATAAAAGATAGAACTTCTGGCAAAGGATCAGAGAAAGGCAACCAGATTGGTGGCCAGTGCAAAGCGATGAACTCGTGAAGAACGGAAGGCGCTGAAGGGATTAAATAAAATTGATGAGGAAGATTAGTTCTCCCTCGTGGGTAATACATGAACCAGGGGACATAAAATAAAATATCAGGGACTAAGAGAAGATTAGATCTCATCAGACATTGGAATATGTTGTCTCCCAACCAGACTCTTAACGTCTCAATGATTCCACCACGGAGACATTGAGTCTGGTTAAGTTTAAAGCAGAAATGGATGATATTTTGTGGGAGTGGAAATATTATGAGCATTCTCTGTTATTTGAATTATTAATTTATTTGTTTTTGGCTGCAGTGAAAAAGTTCACTTCTTCCCTTCATTGTACCTTACTAATATTCACCAAATTAAAGATATTTGACTTTTGAAACGTTTTGGAGTAACAAAAAAAAAGTTAAAGAGCGTTCTGCAGTGCCTGTAAAGTAAGAACGAAGATTCTTATTTAGATGTTTTAATCGAATAATTTGGAATGAAGATAACATCTGACTTCTGTGCTGAAGTTAGAATAGTTAATCTATCCAGCAGATTGTTCAAAGATAGGTTTCCCGGCTGTAGTGGTTATCAGTAACTGATTAAGTCTGTTACTACGTAAATAATTGCACGGATTATAACATTCTCTGATAAAAATAATCACAAAAGTACCTGAATCATGAACATATACTTCTGTGAGAAGAGAAGATCTCTGTGACCAAGGCGTCATATGCGTGCATAAGAATCGTTTCTCCAACCGCTTCATTTTCGTGACTATAACTTGGTCCTAAGCAAGAAATTTGCGAAGAATTGCGTGACCAAACTTCCTGCTTTTGGAGTTTGCTGTGCGTGAATATATCTTTCGTTTACTTTCGCTCTGTCTCTCTAGGAATGAGTTATTTTTCTTCCATTTATCAATACTTATAATGTCGAAGTAGATTCAAGGAATATCTGGCATGCATTAAACGGTGTAAACTGCTAAAATTCTCTTATCACTTCGGAAAATTAATTAGCCAAACAGCTTTACGTGATCTGATATGGGCACTCGGAGGAACGATTTGGCCAATCTCAGAATCTACCACCTGTACAGAACTACAAATGGGTACATGCATCATTACACACGCACGATGGTGTGTCTGTATGTTCCAGCGTGTAATGACCCACGCAAATTCTGAAACAAGACGATAGAACGATCTCGATTAAGGTGTCGTTTATTAAAAATACCCGAAATCTAAGTACGACCAAATATTTCCAAGAATATATATTGCTTCTTATGTTATATGAGATATTTCCACGACAAGAGCCTTGGCCTCTGAGTCTGAAGTGGAATGTTTGGGCTAACACCAACGCACTCCAGGCCACGAATGATCATTGCTTCGTCCCGTAAATTGTGTGCATTCTAAGTCGGTTCGCAGAAAAAGTGCAGAAATAACGCACACAAAAACAACCTACAAATCCTTCTAAGATGGTTCCTTCCGTCATCGATCTCTTTTAAGCCAGGTCTTTTCTAAACGGGTTTTGCAAAAAGGTCCTGCCTAAACAGGAAACTACCTCCAAAAAACATAAAATCCAATGCAGTCATCCTTTTCTCATATTTTTGTTAAGTTTTGAGAAGATACCCAAGTGTTCTTAACAGTTCCGATTTGCAATTATTGATACAGAAATCTTGTTGGTTTTTTCTAAAGCTCTTCTTCAGACGAGACATCAGTCGATATTATTGTATATAAAGCTAGTTCTGCCGTGGTCCGTACGCGAAACTTAAATGAAGGGAACCTACAGAAATCAATGCCACGCGCTAGTAGCTCGACATAAATTAACATTCGAGGCATGGAAGAAGGGTGTGATGAAGCAGGTCAAACGGAATGGTTCGCCTGCAGTGGGATCACAAGGATTTTCGAAGAGGTATGATTATTGTTATGCGTTCAGCATGTGATTCAGCAGAGAGGACAGCTGTTTATCAAGTGTTTAAAGTGGGGTTCGAGTCTTTAACATATGGAAAAAAGACCGGAAAAATATCGATGAGGAGATGCAACTGATGCCGAAAATGATAAGCGAGTTGTACGACTCTGGACTGGATTATAAAGTGCAGTGTTCGCCTTGGGAACATCATAAGGTATCAGTACCTGCATCATGTGACGAAACCTACAAGAACACTATAGCGGCTGGAGATTTTCACAATAGACACTGATCTTTGACACCAACTGGGATATTAGTCTGGGTTCGTATTCATATACAGCTCCGCAAAGAATGAATACAGGATCTGAGGCAAGTCATTTTGTTTGAGGAGTCCCAATTTGTGGTTTTCAGCACTAGTAGAAAGTGGACGTATGGAGGAAATCAGAGGCTCCTAGTGGAGGTGCAGTGGTATAGAACATGCTTTCGTGAATTATCTTGGTCCGTTTCCCTCACTTGATGCGGATGAGGTACACCTCCCCCAATGTTACATGTTTATTCATATGGACAAGGGTACTTTAAACGTTACAGTGCAAAAATAGAATGCAGAATTTTTTATTTATAATATTTTTAAAATAGTTATTCTTGAACATCGGGACTCTATTATGATATTAATCAATTTATTTATTTATCTACCAGAATAGCATTACCATACGACAATTGACTGAAAAATCTAAAGTTTTCAAAGTACGCAGTTAATATTATTTGTCCTTTAGATATCTCACAAGTATTGTATCTTTGTTGAATATTGATGATCTATGTAATGTGGTTACCATGTACTCATTATAGTACAATAAAGATTTCTTCTTACTGATGATGGTCCTTCTCCAATGGAGATGCTGTCTGACTGGCGTTCTAAGCCATGATCGTATGGCAATTTTAAAAATGCGAAATGGGAAGATCTGCATTTTGTCCCTCTTTCCATTAGTAGAAATGTTGTTTTATCTTTCCTGACCCCCGTATTCGTTCCGATGAAGTCACCGAAATTATTCTTCTAGGATTAAAATCTTTTACTTTTCATTCCATCGTAAACTCTCGAGTTTTATCTCGGCCATGATTTCCTAATAAATGGTACGTGGGTCCTCTAGTCTGTTGCCAAAGTCATTGTCTGAAAGTTCATTCAGTTTCATAATTGGGAGAGAACTAACACCATTCTTATGAAGGGTCCACATTAATGCAATGCACGGTAGTCGGGTGCATGAGAATTCGCTGTATGTCCCAATTCGGTGTACGAGACAATTTTTTGAATAGCATTTCATTGTATATGAAAATTTGGTGAAAGATAATTATTGGATACGAAAATTCGATGTATCACAAAGAGATCTGAAATCAACGAAATCAGTGGAACAAAAGGTTTAGAAAACAAGAGAAATGTTGACAACTTAGAAAGAAGGAAAATACAGAAATTTAGTAAAAAGAAAAATATATTTCATCCATTTACAGAATTTTGTATAAAATGATTCACGCCGATCCTTCTCATAGGCAGGTTGGAAAGAGACTGCGTGTCTATTTCAGCACGACTCCGTTGGCGTACCCTCCAGTGAGGAGTTTGAAGAACCACCACAGTCCCTGGTAAAAACGTCTCACTGGGCCAGAGCGGTTTTCCATATAGGGGACTCGGACTCCAATTCTGCTCCCTACACAATCTCCAGGGAAACATACCCACCTACCCTTAATCCATAGGCGATACTATCGTACTACTAACTTCTTTCAATAAAAACTATAGCGCGGGTTGCAAATTGAACATCAAAAGATGCGCATTATCCAGCCGGGATCCATTAATGATATCTACTTTGGAACAAATCTTCTCCCTCATGTGTATTTCTTAAAAAATGCAACTTACAGAAGTGAAAGTAAAGCGCGAAGAAGGTTTTCTTGTATCCCAATCTTTAACCTGTCCGCGACACTTTTTTAAATAGGATCTCCTAAAAAAAGTAGAATGTGCATTTACAAACGAAGGTGGACAGTACAAATTGTGTCCTTCTTCCAGTGACGCTGGACTTCACTCTGTAGATCCCAATATTTTGCTATTTCTTTTCCTTCATTTCTTCTGTCTTGTGACATTGCCACATCGATCTGTGCAACTTGCTTATTCTCAAATACAGTGATGTCTAGTGTATTATGTCCCCGTTGCTAATCAGTTTGGATTTTAAAATCCCGAATTTAACAATTTTTTTGTGTAAAACATTAATTTGTAGAGCACGGCAGAGGCACTGTTTTTAGATTTGTTCTCTTGCGATATATGCCAAGGAGTCTCACCTAATTATTAACTCCAGATTATGAACAACGGGAGTATATGCTACAGGCAACCTGTCATTTTTCAGCAGACAAGAAACACAAGAACTCACAAGAAAAATGTGAAAAGTTATTGATTAAATGCGTGTTAAAATCATCTCGCGCGCTCTGAAGTTGTAGCTAATGTTTACAAATTTAATACACTGCATCTCTCATTTCTTTTTTTTGTTAAAATTTCCTAGAATAAAAGAAACCTTCACGTTATGAACATAAAACTGGACTCCGAATTTAAGTAATCAGACATTTTTACTTCGGAAGACTGGCAAAAAGTTATCAGTGTTCAAAGAGTCTGCCATCTAACACGCTGCTCACAAAGAAGGCTGCCAACTTGTTCTATGCATATTTTATGGGAGAAATAAGGCTTAATGTGAAAGTAAACGACACAAAAGTGATAAAAAATGAAGTCTTGCTAATGAATTTTTGTTTAGAAGGCTTTTACAATCTAAAATGAATGCAATTAAAAATAACTTAGTATTAAAGAATTTCTTAACTAGATATTAATCGAAATTTAGGCATATTCCAAGTTTATATTTATGAACACTTACAAAAACTGCCTGCGATTGATTACCACCTGAATATTTTGGCAAAGGTAATGTTGTGAACCCAATTAGATGGCTCGTCTACTCAAAACTTAATCAGAGAGATGGAACTAAGAAAAATGAGGATTCTCATTTTAAGAGGGGAGGGGTTGAACGATGCTAATTAAATGCTATTGAAGTCTTCATCGTCTACCGAGTATGCAGTGGATAACAACGCTGCATAATACAGTGAACGCTTTCGGGATAAACAAAAAGAGACCTTCCATGAGATAAAAATTCTCAAGAAAATATAATAGGGCATAAGGGCGTCACAGCCAGTGAGTTAAATCGTGCTCCAACTGAAATTCTGACTACATATTCATTATACTTTATCGCTTTTAATTCTTTCATGAGCACATCACCTTGAGGAACTGCGTTTCGTCTGTACTATTGATTGGATGTTATTATTGCGTCAACAAAAAATGATTCCTTGGTATTGCGACTGCTTTCGTGTGGTCCACGTTCTCAAAAGCAGTTAGCATAGAAAAATAAACAAGAGGAGGAAATTTTCATGGATATTTTTCGAACCATGGCCAAGTTCATCAGTCTGGGGTTGGGGTTTTTTGGTTTCTTTCTCTCAGTCCTCAAGTTCTTCTTCCAAAACCATAAACAAGCAATCGATCGTAGAATAACAAACGCAATATATATTAACGCTTTATGGCCTTTGTTGTCTTTGTGCTAAATCTAAACTATTTGATTGAATCCAAGCCTCACGGTTTAGAATTTTTTCCTCCTTCTACCCCTTTTGGAGCACCTCAAAGATCCCATTTGTGGTCGGAAAGCTGAAGTATAACAGTTGTTCCAGACCTATGAGTTACTAGCTTCTTTTGTACTATAGTGATCCTCTTAAGAAAGAGATGAATCCACCTTCTGAAGATGACAAGCTAAGTTACTCTTGAATCTTCTTTATGATAATAAGCGCACACAAGAGAAATCGGCAAGAGCTCTTTCTTCAAGGTAAACTGAATATTGAGTTAAGTTTACCTTGAAGAACAATCTCCTCTTGTACTACGAAAAACTCCCTAAATTTTTCTTCTAATCTAGCATAAGATTGCCTTTATTTTCAAATCACCTTCACACAGCCTGAGACAGAGAACTATCATAACTCTTCCCTTCTCACTTCAAAGTTAGTCATAGATCTTGTTGTAGCTGAATTACTACGATGCCTATAAGAATTACTACGATGCCTATAAAGCATGATTTCTTACCACTATCAATCAAATTTGTTCTCATATAGATCCAGCGTATTCCAAACTGCATAATATATACTTCAAAGATTCCTTAAACTGTATTAAATAATATTGCGTTAGTTGGACATATTATGCACCAACTTATATATTTTCTGCCTGTTTGTGGGTGGATTTGTACCATTCATTGAATGAACATAAAATATACAGTACAGAAAGCAGAATGATATCGAGAAAGAACTTCCAGTATTCTAGATTCCACATGATCCGAACGATACATTTTGTAATACTTTTGCGTGATGTTTTTTGCTCTTGAATAAAATACAGGTTGCGCTTACATTCATTTTAAAATTCTTGAAAGGGAAAATCAGTTAACGACTGTGTTCTCTTAATCGAAGTAATCATGAAACGGCTGAAATAAAAGTGCATGCATAAGATGATCTGTCAACAGAAAAATGCTTCCTAATTATTAAGATGCGTGCTTGTCTGACATTGCCATAACGCTAAAAATCTTATCTCTAAGACATTTCGTTTCATTTAATGGACTTACTATTGCTGATGCTAAATAATCCACGGAATCATTACCTTTTTTGCCAGCGAGGGGTATTACTGGAAAATAAGAGTTTCTTTGCTGACATAAATCGTACACAATCCGATGTTTCTGAACCACTCTCTTGATGCACTTTGCTCACGGTAATTCTCCTAAACACAGACGTTCTTAACAGTTTATTAAACTATTTCATTTTGAGGAGTTTTATTGCAATCGATACAATAGTCTGCGCGATATTAAAACACTTCTCCACTCCACGAAATGAAAATGGACTCGCCCACTCAACTAATGGGACGAGGAGAATGAGAGGATTAAAGTATTTAATAAGTGTCCGTTAGAAGAGGTTGCAGTGGAGAAGCACTTCTCATTTTGAAGCCAAGTGTTTGAAAGTTTCTTAAAAGAGGGTGATTTTTGGCTTCTTTCTTCTGACATCTCTGTCAAGGATTAAACTACTTGAGTGCACTACGAGGTGAATTATTATACTTCTTTCTCCCAGAGAGATGAAATTATCGATGAGCTCCTTAAGTAATAAAAAGCATCCCTTTACAACCCCCCCACCTCCATTTGTGGAGCATGAAAAAAAGTAAGGAAAGAATAGCAATTAAACTCTAAATAATCTTAAATCAACGTAAAAAGAATACGTTTAACTCAAAGTGAAGAATTATTTAATAAATCTTAGAAAATTGTCTTTTCACATTACCAAAAGGAAAGCTTTTGAGTTTACTCATAATCATTCTACTACTCTGTTACCACCCGATCTGTTTCGGTTACGTTCGCAGCCTCTTCAGGAAGTCATCAATGCCACCATCTCTAAATCGATGGAGAAATGGAATGCTTTCAATTAACTGATGATAATGTGATCGTCATTTATAAATTGGCATCTTGATTAATTTCTTGATATGTTTTATGTTTTAGCCTACTGCCGAAAAAACTGCTGTCTGATAGCATGAGTGCATTAGACAACGTTTATTTAATCCTGAAGATTTTCCATTGTCTTGAAAAGAAGGAATGGGAAATGTAATTTTGTGTGTGTGTGAGCGAGCGTATTTCGCAATACCCTTCCAGCTGAAAATTGCTGATTGCTTTTCTATACTCCTGTGACTGCGATTGAATATTGCTGCCCTGTTTTTCATGGCGTGAAGGATTATGGTACTGCCTCGCTTTTTATCTGCCAGTGAATAATTCGAAGGGAGTCTCTGCCTTTTGATTTTCCTAGAATCTGGAGACCCCACTAAGCAACATGATGGCAATTAATTTTGCAGTAGCAGTCGTGGTGTTGGCGGTAGATATTTAAATGCATAGAAGTCTAAAGATTGAAGAAATCTTATGTATTCGATAATACCATTCTTCAGGTTTCCCAGTGAAGTCTTTGTGAATTGGTGATCCACTGGCGTTTCACCAATCCAGTGGAATCCTCCTGCCAAATCCATGAAACCCTTACGATTAACCTTAATGGTTTGATGAATTTATTCACCTCATCTTTTAAAATGACTGAATGTATGCATTCTTCTCTCGTGGCTGTTACCTGCCATCACCCAAAAAGTTCTTCTTGTGGTAAACACTCTACAATTTATACATCGCGAAGTTTGCAGTGCTAAGTACATTCGCAGAGTTTTTCTTCGTAGTGAAAGAGCTTTCATCTGCCAAGATCGATGTCAAGGAAATACCCGCTCCATTTACCGACTACACCAGCTGGATTATCAATAAGTATCCCGCATCCATTATGTAAATCTTATCCGTTTGTTGTTTTCTTCTTTGCATTTCCATACATGTAAATTTCCTTGTCTTCTTTTCTGTCTCATGACCAGTGATTTGCGTGTGCCCTATAGTGGATTTTTCGTTTGCTGTACAAAAAACGCGAGTAAGTTTCCGGAAGAAAAAAGCATGCTACACTCGCCCGGAATCGACAAATTCAGCCACTTTGCGAAAAAGGTCCATAAAAATTCCTCGCATCATCGACAGACTTGAACGCAGGTGTTTTCCACTGGATGTGGAGAGGACGGTGATTCTATCCCACATGGGCACCCATTTCTGTGGTACAGGAGAGATCAGCTTATAACTATCACATGCTTCGGAGTTTTTAACCGGTCTATAATTTCCATAGCCGTGATGTACGTTCTATTCATTTCTCGCGGGTGCGCACAAGGCATTCGCGCTGTTTTGTTCATCATGAATAAACGAGCACCTCATTTCTGAATGTCGTCAGTAGCCGTGGGACCCGTAAATATTGTCGGAGATTTCAAGACACCTTCGCTATGTAAATAATTATGGCGCGAAGCAATGATTCGAGAGTGGCTGTTCTCCGATTGAAGGATCGCCTCTCGCCACGCTGAAAGCTACTGTCAGGAAACATTTCTGCATAATAATATAGCGTCTATTGTCCGCTTTCGTAAACGGTCGTTTGGGAAGAGTAACATATTAGGGAGAAATATCCAGGGAGGCACATAGCAGCGCATTCGGCGACGCTCTCATTTTCTCCAGTAAAAGATTCGAACAAATCTCAGAGCCTTCCCTGTATATCTTCGAGTACTCGTTTACTAAGGATGAAGCCTCCGAAAAAAACCACAATTCGCTGTAGGAAAACTGCAAACAGGAACAACACCTTAACAATTTAAAAATATTCTAAAATTAACGGTTATTTTACAACGGAGTTTTTTTGTAAAATCTATTCCAAAAAAGAAAGAGGCATCGATACTTCTTGTTTGGCTGTTCCAGAGTGGCTCCAGTGCCAATCATTCCAGTGACCAAGAGTTTCTTGTGTACTAAAAACACCAACTATTCTGGTGACGTACTCCTTAAGTTCACAGCCTGTAAGAAGACTATCCCACTTTTTAATATAAAAAGCATGTGAGCTTTGGAAAACATGCAAAAGAATCTAAAAGTAAATCAAAGAAAAAGTTGCACATGCTGAGTTACGAAAACAAGTTTTTTATTAAACATACCCACTCAATAATTTGAAATAGTCACTGAAAACTATCGTTCAGCTGCAACCCAAACAGATGTTTCAATTGAACCATACAATAATTTTCGCTAACTGGGACAGAGCTGTGTTAGCAACCACCAAAAAGATAAAAAGAGATGAAGCTAATAATATTCCAATCAGTATTCCAACAGACGTCATCTCAACTTTGCATAAAACGGCGAAACCAAAAAGTATTCAGGTCCGAAAGGGCTGTTCAGTCATGCACTAGTGGTATGGAAGTAAATTATCACTCAGACGTTGATGACACAGTACTAGAATTGCTTGAAAACGATACCACGGAATCGGGACACCCGATATTTCCCTGAAAGAAAAACTAAGCAAGATCGACAAAAGTCCACCACTCATAAAAAAACAGTCAGAAAACGTCCTCCTTAACCAACCAAGCTAAAAGGATAAATGCATACATTGGAACTTCAGAGGCAATGTAGCAATTTATTTATTATTAACAGCAATCAAACATGCCAGAGGGTGCAGCTACAAAGCATCATCATTACACAGCTCCAAAGCAGAGAGACTTCGAGTATAAATTTCCAGTGTAAAGAACAAAGTAAATATACATAAAGAGAACACAAAATAATAAATTGATATCTATAAAAGAAAAAATAAAACTAAACAAATTAATAGAGGAGGGATCAATAAGACTGAAGTGAACAGGAAGGAGAAAGGTTGAACACTCTGGTATTTCTTCACACACATTGCAGAATCAGTCTTAAAAATTGTAAGAAGAATAAATTTTAAGGTTGAGGTAACGGTTGCGGTTAAGAACTTCAGTTGCCTTTCGAAGTATCCATGATATCAAATATCTACAAGTTTACTTTGTTGACTGATCTTGCAGTTCTGGTATAGTAGTTGTAGTATCCATAATTTGTTCTTGCATAGGATGTTTTAGCAGTGGACTCTTGTCGATGCGTTGAAGTTTATTTGTGAAACGAGATGAGAGCAATTTGTGATACCATTTAACAGCTGGTTAAAAGGAGCAAGTCGGCTTTATTTCTTCCTTCTTCTCAGCGTTTCAAGCCCAAAGAATATACACCAATCTCGGTAAGATTTCTCATTGTATTTAAGCCCACTTTTCAAACAAACTTATTGTATTGCCCTCTATTGGATATTTTTTCAATTTCTAATTTTTGGTAAGCTGTATGGGGAGACCAGACCTGTGAGACGAATTAATAAATTTTCTTCATAGGTCTCTAATTAATTAACATAAATTTTGTACAGAAAGATGAAGAGTGCCAATTGATTGGAATCTATCTTAACACTTTTAGGAAAACCTAGCTTTTTTGTTAGCTGCCCTCACAATATTTGCGACATGGACATGAAAGGAAAGTGATTCTTTAATAAAGATGCACAAAATTTTGGCTGAACAATTTCTGTAACTTGAATAATTTGCTTATTCAGATTAATCCAATGGCTTTTATGCTCACAGGAAACTTTTCTGGCCCCACAGATGTCTCCTAAATTCAGGAACCATACTCAATATAGGCGAAATCTGGGTACTAAAACACTTCTTAGATGTGATGTTGCAGTTCAGGCCAAATCTACCGTACCATCCAGATCGCCTTACAACAGGAGCATTCAATAACTCTCGGTTCGATTTATATTCCACCATCTTGTCTTTGTAAGCAGACCGAACTGAATAATCTTATTATGCAGTCACACCTGCTGCCTTTTACCTTATGCTTTGGCCTATGTGTGAAGCTGATATCTTATTGCTTTTTTCTATGAACTGCTCTTTATTCGTATTATGCCGAAAACAAGCAAAGATCCCTCTCTTATTCAGAACTACAGTAATCTTATTGACAAGTGGGTTTGGCAAGATTTTTGAAAAGATCGTTCACAGTAGTCACACTTGGATTCTAGGCTCTCAAATTCTTTCATCCGATTATCAGTGTTTTTCGTAAATACGGGTTTACCTTAAATGTACTTCTCAAAATTAAATCTAACATCCGAAATCCCTTCATCATGAGATATTTGGTTAGGGTAAACTTGGTTATCGAGAAAATACTTGACGGCATCAACCTGGTTATCAAGAAAGCAGAAAGCACGTCGTATTGTTTTGGACTCGCGTAGTGTGAGACTAAGGGATTTTCATCTATAAAACGCCTCGAAACTGCATACCTTCCAAGTTCGATGCTGAAACACGTTATCGATAATGCAGATTAAAGAGCAGGGTATCCCATAGGGTTCTACACTCAGTGCAACCATATTTTCCAACCCAGTTAGCAGCGTGGCTAGAGACCTTCCATTGAAATATGTACACTCAATGATCACTGAATTGTGACCACCCCATCCGTAATGGACTATGCCGCATAGTTTGCAGTATAAAAAAATCCGAATAGCTTCTTACGCTACAGCATTGGTAATTTGCATCAGGTCGTGCAATTCAAAGTGATAAATTTAGCAGTTATGGAACGTAGTCAAGATATCACGGAGTTTCAAAAGAGCATGATTGTGGGAGTTCGTGCTTCGGGAGCTTTTATATCGGAAATGGCGTGTCTTGTCGCTTGCCCACGGCCCACTGGTTCCAGATGTACAAAGAATGGTGTCGAACGGGTGAAACTACCGCCCACCGACAGAACTGTAAAGGATTACTCAAGGTATATGAGCGTAGGGTGTAGCACGTTGTAGGGCCAAACGCAGGTCATGCGACAGTTGACATTGCAATACATTATGAGGAATGCAAACAATATTCAAAATGATGACGCGCTGCACACTCAGACGTATGGGGTTCCACATCAGTTCCCCTCCTCACCGCTGAACAAAGTCGACAGCAAATGCAAATATTTTGATTTCAACAACAAGCCGATTGAACTCTACAGGACTGGAAACTAGTTTTCTGGTCGGATGAGTCCAAATACCTGGTGCAAAACGCCGACGGACGCCTTCATGTGTGGTCCAAGGACTTATGCATGGTGCCCACTATCTAGGCAGGTGGCAGTGGATGCAGATTACAGGACATGTTTTACTGGAAAGAACAAAGGCCCTCCCCCCCCCCGGCACGTATGAACCAACGTTTCACTTGTGGGGTCTGTATGTGTGCATGTGTTCCCTATCTATGGTGACTCCTAGGCGTATGATTATCTCCACTTGTCTCTCTGGTGGAATACAGAATCTCTGTAAAATGGTCCTGACACAGTATTAATGCATGTACCGTAGAATGTATTGTTTATATCAGGCCAACCAGTGGTGCCGTTACACACTTTACAACTTATAAGTTGCAATAGCTCGTACTTGTAGGGTCTACCGGAAACTCGTAGGAGACCACGTGCACCCTGCCAAGTTGCATTTTTTCGGACAGAAACGGGATCTTCCAAGACGATAACGCGCCGTGTCGTCGGGCCTGCACTGTGCACGAGTGGTTCAAAGAACACAGTGAAGATATCATCCACCTTGATTGGCCTCCAAATTCACCTGACATCAATCCATTTGAACACCTGTGGGATGTTTTAGAACGAGAAGTGAGTCGGGTGGACATCCAATCGTCATCTGTTCCAACACTGTCGAAAGCTTTGCAGGTAGCATGGCTACAGATCCCTACAGAGGTCTTTAGACATGTAATGGAATCAATGCCTAGGCGAACTGCGGCTGTTACCTGTGCGAATGGAAGCCCACAAAGTATTAAGTAGGTGGTCATAATTCAGTCATCACTCAGTCTGTGTACCATCATCTGTCAGTAACAGAGTATGACCACCACCGAAAGACAGTTCCAACTTGCTATTGCGAAAATATAATCCCGGACCTTACACAATGGCTACCGACTAGCCTAATCACCACAACCTTATAGAAATGAAATTAATTTTAAAATATATAAATAAATAATATAATCCTTATTGTGTACAAAAGGATGTATACAATGTACCCTTCACAGCAGGAATGCCAGGGGCTTCACATTGGCTGGTGGACAAAGGCCATGAGGACGAGGCCCACATCGAGATATACCAATTTCTTCTTCATACTGCCAACGATGCTGACAATTTTTGAGTCATTTTCACAACGTTACGGAATTAGTCGGTCTCAGTTGAGAATAGCATAGTTTTTTCTTCCGAAAACTCAGGTTTTCGTCCAGCAAGCAAGCAGCAATTCGACCACAGAAACACGCAATTTACAGATATACAGTGTTCTACACGGCCCAATATAGGGTAAACTGCCGATACGCCTAATTTCCCTTATAACTATCTGCTCATACTCTTCCATTTTTCTAGGGCGCTGATACTGGAAAACAAATTCGACTTTCAACCTCAAGTGATTTAATTTCGAACCATTGCTTAAAACAGAGATGTGCATGGGGTGCACATGGAGCGCTGATCGATATACTTAAATCTCTGTGAGGCCCTTATTGGGTCAAGCTTAGATTATATTTCCAGTATATAATTCTGCATGGAATCATATATTAGAAATGCATAATAGATTAAACACCCTTGAATAAAATGCTGTTATAACTGCTCTGGGTTCTTTCAGAAAATTCCCATGTCACAGTCTTTACATCGAAGCCCATGTACCTTCGGAAAACCCTTCGCTTTGCTTTTTTTTCGAAGGAATATATTGCCCTGCAAAATTTCATCTACCCTCACATCCTAATTGAAGATGCCTGTATAATGCAGAATAGGATTCATTCTATAATAACAAAACCAAATTAAAATAGTCACGTGCCACTAAGACTTAAAGTTCTTACTCATCCTTGGAATATTGAACTAGGCAATATAATTCAGGACACGATATCACCAAATTAAGTTTGGGTTATTTTTCCTGTAAATGTCGACGATTAATTTCAGCAACAGAGAAAAAAAAATACCTTGTCCCCCCCCCCTTGCAATATCAAGTAGTTACATACAAGTCATTTTGTTTCTAAACCGAAAACCTACGAAGTCTATAGTAATGATTCGAAATCGTATACTCTTTCAGGACCTGCTGAAATCTTTCTCTATTTCACCACTTCAGCCTCGTTACCTGTAGTATGTAGTGTGTTGATTGCTGACCTCTATGCTATGAAACTATCACTGAATTAGATTATTTAACTTTCTGTAAGTTTCCACCTAAATTTCTGCTCATGACAGATCCATCGATCTGCATCTCTTTGAGCGTATTTTTGATAAGTATAAGGATTTAGAGAACTCCCTTCAAATTGTGCCTATGATCAAGTCTGCTGTGAAGTTTCACCAAACATTTACCTTAAGTGAGTGTAAGAGCTGTTTTTGGAATTGAATGTGCAATTTCACAAGCAACTCTTACTTGTATTCTGTACTCCTTGGAGTGTGCTACGATATTTTCTCTGCTTACTGGATCTGATGTAATTATTGGATGTGATGAATTTTGTAAGAGCAGTGTTCCGAATCTCATTGCCACTATATTAAAGATTAACTATTAAATGATCAAATTATTCATTATGTGTTGCACAATAATGCATTTTTATAGTGTGTATTAACCTGATGGTGAATTTTGGAGATATTTATTCCATAATTCTCTGCCCTAAGATCATGATATTTCTTCTGTATAAGTTGATATTAGATGTGAATGAAATAATGTCATGTTATTGATCCATTATACGGACTTCCGTGTCAGTGTAGTGGCCCAGTCGCTTGGCATCACTTCGTACAAGTCTGGATTTGAATCAGTCTTTTAGACTGGAGGAATTTCTGTCTTCAGCTCGGATTTGAGTTAGTCGGTCTCAAGCAGAGGTGCGAGATTTGTCTCTGTGAGTTATTGCAGGATCTTTTCTAAGAAAGCAGATAAATTAGGCGAAAAACCAAGTTGCTATGGACCCGTACACACAGACCCAGAAGGCAACGGGAACCACCGCGTATAGCTTTCAAAATCACTTTATAAATTTGCCATGGGGATTTATATTTATCAACTGAAGAACCTGAGAACTGTACATAGTTTCAGTATGTGTTGTACTTCCACCAATGTTGTTGGTATAGTGTTTTGGGCTCATCTGCAACTTAGACCTTTATTATACCTGTAAATTGCATGTGTCCTATGGTCGATTTGTCTGGTGGACGAAAATCCTGAGTTACCGGGAGGAAAAGTCATGTTACCCTCACGTAATACAGACTAGCTTAGCCATGTAGTGAAAAGGGGCGATAAAAATTCCTCGCGTCATTGACGGGATTTTGAACGCAGGACACTTTCACCCGGTGTGAGGTTGATGGTGGTAATACCAACTGTGCTACTCACGAGAGCTCAACCAATGTGAATCTATGCAGTTTGCATTGATGGATATACGACACATGCTATCAGTTCATCAGTCCATGTAGTGTATGTGAATATCCTTACTCGATTATCGACGAAGCTCCAACAAAAACCGTGCATGAGCCAAGATGGTAGAATCCCCAGACAATTGTGTACCATAATCTCGAAGGAAAGGGGGAAAGTTATATGACAAGAGAGTATTTAAATTTCGTTTTAAATTAAAGAAACGTGAAAATCAGAACGGATCTCTTTGATCACCGTGATTTTCTGTAGTTAGTGGTTTTAGTGGAGTTACAGGTTTTATAAATAAATATATTAGCGTTCAAAAGTAAGTAAGAAATTAAAAAAATCAGAGATATCAAAAAATATGAATTTCGTGGAATTTTATGATCTCTTCTGAAGAAAACAGTTTTTATCGGATTCTGTACTAATTTAAAAATAAATTTCCACGATTCATGATAAAATATTAGATACTAAGATTGATGAATAGGGTAGTGGGCAACCCTGTTACTATTTCTAGATCCGCCTTCCAAGCATATCTGGGCACCACTCCTAGGGACATCTGATGGCTGCAAGAAATAACCTCACTTTAGCACAGTCTCGTAACGGAGCCAATAGATGCCCCAACCGTATTATCTTTAATTTCAGGAACAAAGAATGGGAAAAGAGATCATCCTGATTCTTGCCTCCAGCTTGTGCTAATTCTTACAAATCTTCTGAAAAATGCTTCCCCTCAATATCCTAAAATCTTCAACAAATGAAGCAACCATCCAGATAAATTCTGCAAAGACAAGCTTTACAGAAACGAAACCTAGAGAACTGTTATCAGATTATGAATCTGTGGAGGACACTTTCACCTGTTCAATGAATGCCTTTCTACAAATAATTTCGTATTGTCGTCCATGAAGATGAATTCAGGGTCTGCGACGCCTCTAAAAGCTTCATTTAGGGCTCGAGAATCCCCCCAACTGTACCTTTGAGCACTCAAAGTACCTCTTTCAGAGTTACAGAGATCGATACGGCAGTTCAGTTCGAAACGATGACATCGCTTGGTTTGGGAGGACATCATGAGAACACAATCAGAATAGTGATCCCTTTCTCTGACGTTAGAGATGGGAGCATGATTCCATATTCTCTTCACGTAACTCATTTAAAAACTAAATTGAGACTCACTTTGAAAGCGAACATTGGCCCATTGGGCTTGGCTCCAGAAACAAAACGTCTTCTTGAAGTTACATTATCCTCTGAAAAGAGTGATCAGGGTTGAAGCCATGGTCCGCTCCAGCATAAATTTTCCCTTGCCGTCTGCACAGTTTACCATAACCGTCTTATGGTTATGGTAAACAAGAAACAATTTTGGCTTACCTTACAGAAACTGGCAGGAAATTTTCTTCTTATCAATACAGAATAAATTATTTTCAAAACCTGCAACAGTCGCCAAACAAAGCAATAATTAAGACATCTCAAAAGAAAGAAATTGAAATGGATGTTTACAAGTTTTCTCATTGTTTGCTGAACGTTACAGGCTTCTCAGTGTAAAAGTGAATCTGGATTATGTAAATTTGGTGAAACAAGATGCTGCATCATGTTTCGCATCTTAAAAAATGCATTACACGAAATCAGAGTAGCTAACGCCCTTAAATCAAATCAGTAGACCACATCGTCCCCAAGCTCTATGGCACCAGTTTTCCAAGAAGTAACTGTTTGTAAATTCTATGAACACAGTTCCAAACAGTTAGATTAAAGTGAAATCTTTAGGAATCCTGAGTGGTAACACCCCTTTATAGATCTCCCAAGTTATACGAAGGAAGGGAAGACTGGGTTACGAGAGCTTTGTGATGTCATTAAAGACCTTAAAAGACTTTGTAATAACGTAAACGTCAAAATGTTGAGAGATGTCATTTCAAATGCAAAGTCAACCAAAAACAAAAAGTAAGTTTGAAGGGTTAATGTTTATAATTAAAATACGGACGAAAGTAATGTTTTATTACGATTGCGTATTGTGGAAGAAAAGATGAGTTAATTGAAAGCAGGGACAGAAGGAGGCAGGATATTATATCGTTATAATGATAACGGATTGTGTTATTTCCGCTGTAACGACCACGCTGGAAATGCGCTTAACATCCTCGCTTTTATTGGACGATTTTAGGTTTAAAGACACACGTCAGCTACCGAGGCATTGATCTGGATTAAATTCGTGGAAGATTACCCAGTTAGCTACCAAATGGAATGAGTAAAGCCAAGTGCAGATGGAATATTAATTATCATTTTATGTGTGGATGTGATGGAAGAACAAAAAGGCTTAATTATTCTGATTATACTTCAGCAATATTCATGGTTCGTGTGAGCAAATGATGGAGATACAAACCGAGTCTCATTAGGAATTAAAAAAATTCAGACCCGTCACAGATACGAAAAAATTGCTAGGAAGTAAATGTATATGAATGCGCCTCTTAAATCTGAGACTTGTTTTCTTTTGTTCTGCGTTTAAACCTGGAGTATTTAATTACAAGTTAACATTCGACGATACTTTTTTAATGAAAATCAGCTTTTAGTAGTGCTTTAGCAAACAGTGGTTGAAGGCGCTCTGTGAATCATATGGGAATCCTCCTACAATTGTAACCTGTCAAAGAAAGCAGCTAATTATCAAGGGGAAACTCCCTTTAAGTAAATTTACTAAACATAAAGAAAACAACTGATTCTTACAGTCAGGTTTTTATGTTATTGCACCTTCGGTATTCAGGAGATCATTTCAGCTTCCCTAACTGCTGTTGACCTTTTTGTTGTACAGTGCTCCCATCACGACTCTGTTGATTCAGATATCCAACCAGAAAGGCACACCTGTGGACTTCCTGAATCTATTTCATAGGGCTGCCGAATAATGTGAAATAATTGGTGAGTTAAATGAGTTCTTGGTCCTCGCAGCGCTGGGCACATCCTGTGCTTCATACCAAATGTTGGAGTGTTTTTGAAAGTGTACTTGTGAAGAAGGAGATAAATTCAAAGTGTACACAAAGGTCATTGCTCTCTGAGTAGTGGTTTAGAGTAAAAGCAAAAGACTTACCTTTCTTTTGCTGCTTCTTGTCCGTTTTTTTTGGGGGTGGGTGGATGTGATGCTCCCAGAGAGAGAAAGCCACACTCCACTCAATCAAATGAGATGACGTCACTCAAGTAAACACTAATCTTTGGCCACACCAGTACCACTTTCATTTCGGTGCAACCGTGTCGAGGCCTCTTCGTAATAATAGCGCGCCCTTCGATCCTCCTACCTTGACCCATCTGCTGTGGGCCCGTCACAGAGACGGGCATCCTCCAGCGCCCCCTGGCGAAGCAGTGGAAACCGCCGATTGCCGTCCCTTTTCAAAAGTGGTTCAATAGGGAACTCGGGCGACGATGGAGGACTGCACCGTCCTAGCAGCGGAATATCCTGCTCCTCCACTTCACACGGCGAACAGAACCTCCCCCTACCGGGGAAGTCCAACGATTCCGCAGTATCACTGTCGGACAAACCGTCACTTTCGATCGATGCAAGATAGCGAGGTTCCAACTGCACGCGCACTGTCATAGGACACCGAGTAACATAAACGTCCATTTCTAGGGAGGTGATGGAGTCTGGGGTGCATCCGTCTGGGTCTGGGATCTGGATGTCCTGAGGTGACGGAACGAACTCGTCGATGAGGGGACTCAAAAGGCTGCGTCGCTTCTTAGGTCGCGTAGGAGGTGGGGGAGGCGGTGAGGGCGCTTTCACTGGTAGTGGCAGGCGGGGTCTGGTCTCGCGGCTAGGTCCATTAGGAATCACGGCTACTGTCTGAACCTCTGCAACTGTGGTCGTACCTCCCCCTTTATCGGGGATTTCTGCAACCTCCGGAATCGTCGTTGGCTCCCGAACAATCGTAGTCACTTGGGGAATAGGCAAATACGGACTTCCCGGGTTCGGGCCGTTGAGTCTTCCCTTATTTACAGGTCCGTCTATGAGCTGCTCCGTGAGCATCCCGTCCCCTTCGGATGGCCTCCGACCCTTCATCGGCACCACTCTGGAGTTCGTTTCACTAAGTTCAAAGGTCATCACGCACGCAGCGACGATCACGAAACCACCGAGTCCCATAAAGACGGGACCGACGAAAGTGAGGTTATGTAAATGATATTTGCGGTCTTCGTCGAGCACCTCCACGGTTCTGTTGCCCTCCTGAACCCTCTCCGTAGACAGGGAGTCGGCGTAGAATCCAAGCACAGTCATGGCCGTTCCGATCATGACCATCAGCATCCCTCCGCTCAGTGCTTTGCAGCACATCCAGATACAGCGCATCGACACGCGATTCTTCATTTTCGCTAGCGTCCCTTTCTCTTCCTTCTTGTCGTGTTTCCCTGGCCCCTGGGTGGGGGACTGGACCTGTTGAACTGCCGGGGGATACTGGTACGCTGGCTGATGGGACGGCGTTCGTGGCCTGCCCCTGTAGGGAGTAGAGGGGGGCACAAGAGGTCCAGATGTACGGCCTGTGTTCTGTTGCCGCAGCTGACGCCCGATTACTGCGGCGCTATTCATGTCCGCCGCTTCTCAGGCAGTCCCACTGCTGAGGGAAGTCGGCAGCAAGGTCCAGACGCAAGCGACAGGACCTTTTATACCTGAATATCGGGAATGGCAAGTAGGGGGTTCCTCACCTGCCGAAGCCAGCATGGTGTGTCCGGGGCTCCGGCTCGGAGTCGGTCGTCTGTTCGCCATAGACAGATACGAAACGATCCCACAGCTGCGGAAGGATAAGATCCTAACGAACAGCGGTGAAGGAGTCTGCGCATGCGCGAAGGAAGCTGCCCGCTGTCTGTGCTCACTCGGCGGAGCACCAGGGAGGAGCTGTAGGAGGAGGAGCGCGTCACGACGACGGCGTTACAAAATGCTTTCGCCCGGAGGTGACGATAAACTTCGCACCGTCCTCCACAAAGCGTACAGTCTGTTGAATCGCCTCTCATCCGCATCGATAAGAAATTCCAGCATCGCCCGAAACGAGACAGGCCCGTACCGGATGAGAGTTATGTCCTCGTGCTTTTGTCCGTGCGCAGCGACTTCCTTGTAACCCCTATCGTTGGTGCTGCCCGTCTCGCTACAGATTTGTCAGATGACCTTTCGAACTCGCATATTTCACGAAACCTAGGCAACGTCGGGGATGCGTACGGGCACGACACGCGGAAGATGCGCCAATGGTGTTTCGACGGACGAAACAGTTTTCGGAAGAAACGTAAGTAAAGGGTTTGCGCGGAAAAAGTCTTAACGCGTGTAGCTTGTAACCGTTAAACTCGGTAGAAGTTGAGGTCATATAACGGGGCTGAAATTCATCAACTTCTGCGTCATTAATCGTATCGGAGTAAACAAAGCGTCGCTTGACTTTGCCGAAACAAACTTTGGCTCGATTTGTTCAAAAACAAAAATGGCATCTGTTGTTTCAATGTCCGGAAGCGAAAACCTGGCTCAGATACGCCGAGTTGTTGAACGTTGATCGTTTTTAAGTTTCCATCTTTTGAATTCCACGCCATTGCAATCACTGCACAGTTTGTTGAAATATTTGTGGATAACAAGTCCGAAATTTAAGGTAAGAATTGATGTCCTTGAAATTTAATAGAAAACTAGTGGTAAACACCAGTTTCCAATTACATTTCATCCAGAAAAGAAACAGAAAGTGGATCAATAGTCTCATAACTCCGAATTTGGTGTTATCAAACACTAATTTAATCTCAGATAATGTAGAAGCAAAGGAATCCTCTTTTTTCCCTTTCATTTTAGTCGCAGTAAAGTTCTCACTTTGACCTTCAAACTAATTAGATCATCAACCGGAACGATCTCAAATCCTGGGAGAGATTTTCTTCCTTTTACAGCGAGAGAGAAGCGTTGAACAATTAACAGCGCGTGGATGAAAGAAGGAAGTACGTGATGCGAAACCCTCCCTACGTTTCTCGTCTGCGTCTGCCAGCTACCTTAGATGGAAGCGGTGTTATTAGCCCTAACGCTTCTACGTGACTAAGAAGTGGTCGTTAGCCCAAAAGAACTCTGTGCGAAAGCAAAAACACCCACTACGTACGGTGGCTCCTTGGCCAGAATTGCCCGCGATAAGATCGCTCTAATGTTTGATAGGGCCAGTCGAAGTCTTGCATGGAACATGAAGCGGGAAAAAGGTCACTCGTTTTGGGCAGAATGGATCGTTTTATTTGCTCGCTTTCATTTGAATGAGAGAAAAGAAATGTGGAATTGGACCGCAATTAAAAATATAATCTAGAATTTCTGGATTTTTTTTTCCAGTTAAAAAAAGACTAATATGCTAGCATAAGCAATCAGCAAAATATGGTGAAGGACAGAAAAATACGAATCCTGGCAGCGTTTCAACGTATCGGAGCTATTTATTTGACTATTAAAACGCGATGAAAGAAAGTAACAATTTATTTAGAGTGTGGAAAGTATCGCTGAGTTTAAAGAATATTTGGACAGATTATACCACTGGAATCCATCCAGTGAAATTAGCTGAGTTTCAAATTATACAGGGGTGATAATAATTAACTGTCACTTCGAAGACTTTTGGATGAAAAATTGGTCTATCGTACAGTTTGGAAAGGACAATATCTGGACCGTGCTTAAATGGAATTTAAAATGTTAATTACAAACAGCTGCAGAACATATGTCGGTCAAACTTTCAATGTGGCAACCAGCGATGGTGAACAGTTTTCCAAATAAGTGTAAAAATACATCGTCAATTCTTGCTGGCAGTATTTTTTATGGAATATTCCCAGCATGTTTTGAAGCATTATCCTTTTAGTCTAGCAGAGCTTGAATAGTTCACTGATAAACTCTGTTTTTGAGGTAATACCATTATTAGAGGTATCACAGATTCCGGTTAGGAGGTTAGGTGGCCAAGCATTTGGAAAACAGTTGTAAATTATACGATCCCTATATCGCATGCAAACAATTATGTCTGAACATCCTTTTACGTGAAGTGATCTACGCCCCTTAGAGTCCCAGTCAGAGAACCTTGAGTTGGGAACCTGATGGAACAAGTAGGTTCCAATAAGAGAATTTATAGTAAAAGCACACTATAGAGTAGTACATTGAGAGCATAATGGAGTTTCGTGGATACTTGGCGGTCAGTATCTACATTCGACAATAATGGATGTTCACAAAGGCATTGAGCAGGATATGCGTTGTTTGTCCCTCACTGTTTCAAGACCAAATATTGTTCACCTCCATTCCAGTCCGTACGTTTCATAAAATCAGATAATGTCGGCTGCTACACAAAGTGCTCGCTTGGTCTCCTTTACAAGATGACACGTGGCGCACCAACTATAACCATCTGATCCACGAAAATACGAAGATTCGCAACATATGCAAAGATTTAACCAGAAATGTTGGGTTGTCGTGATCGCGATCTGGCAGGTGATACATTACAGTCTCTAGCTTGATCTAGCAACGGTGAATTTGTTGACATATTCTCCTCATCCTTGTGGCCCAAACCTTTTCTTCATGTTGCACAACCCGTATTTTTAAAGGAGTTCCTTTTTCAAATCGTTTCGATATCCCCGAAGTTCAACGCTGAACATTTGTATCAGTAAACTGTTCTTGTATTTAGAATAAAATGTTTAATAAACTATAAAAAAGGAAGAAGAGAAAGGAAAATTAAAAACAAGATAAAACCAGTTAAGAACGGGTGAAATTTTAGGGCTAAAGTTGATCTGGATAAAGATCAACTTGGCATTATATAAAGGAGGCTAACGCTCGAAAACACACATAGGTACGTACCATAAAGTAAGTAACAAAAGAAAAGTTGCATAGGATGCTGCTGGATGCCAAGGACTTCTAGTGAAAACATTTATAGTTAGTGGGAGGGTAGTTAGTACACGCGTTTGATTTGACCGTTGTCCTAATCCATATGACTACTTTACAGTGATGGTCTATTTTTTTTTTCTATCTCGAACTCTGCTGACCCCTATATAACTGTCCCGGAATATAAAGAGAAAATCTAGTTTTCTATTTTGGATGGATTGGTGGGTCAGTTTTCCTCGATGTTGTGGAGAGGATGCAGAATTGAATTCCATGATCCTTACAGGGAAAATCAGTTTGATCCAGTGAGGCATTTTCCTCAGGGCACGTTGGCTTTTAACTCTCTTGATTAAAGCGTGGTAAGGCAGGGGGCAATTAATTGGGATCGTGGGGTTAGTGAACGGAATGTTTATTTTTGCGCCAGAGCAACTAAGGCTACGAGTCATTATATATATATATATATAATTTTCTTGTGTCCCTCTGTCCTTGACGCTCTTTGAACTTGAAGAACTCAAGGACTAAACTAAGCATTTGACCTGATTTCCTTTGCAGTAGGTTTTATTTAACAGCAAAGTTGAAAAATAACAAATTTTTAATGGGCAATATAGTCATACATGTAAAAATTTATCAAATTGCATTTTAGCCGTTTTATTATCCGAGTCCGGCCCCCTAATACCTTAGCTAGCAACGAGGGAACCAAGGGAGAGATGACTTCAACGGTAATCTTAACTTCTCAGAAACAGTCAGCTGGCGGAATATTCACCACAGGCATTGTAGTATGTATATAATGGCTGTAAGTTGGGTCTATTCTGCTGTCGGGTAGCCTTGTTTACTTGATAAAAAAAATCCCTGGTTATCTTGGGACGGGGCCGAACCATGGTCAACAACTTTAACAGTGGTCATCTTTTTCATTTATTTTCCTTTCTTCTGGTTTCTGTGCCAATAAGTTTATGCCGTCTTCCAGACTCTCACCCAATCCATGCTGCAGAAGAGAACAGGCTTCAACTGCATTAGAGAAGCAAAAACGAAAATACGTTCAGTATAAATCGAGATGTATATTAAAAAATAAATAAGTATCCATATTTGTATTCACGGTAGTACAACATGGAGGGACAGTCATGCTGTTAATAGGCGCATACGCACTTGCGAAACCTCCATAAGAATTGATCTTCTTTTTCTAGTGCTTATCTCATCAAATGTTTTGTAACCTCTCCCACCCTCAACCAGTCCATGCTACTAGAGTAATATCGGCATTGTAATCTCCTGCTCGATTCACCCATACAGTCAATCCTACGATCCTAGAATTTTATAATAACCAAAGGAATAGGTGTCTTCACATTCGTAATGATAAAGCCTGATACATTAACTTCGTAAAACTTGGAAAGTGTCCTAATGATAGGAACTGTACAGTAAGCGGTGAACGAAATTCTGTCACTGGAAGGAGTACCTTTTCGTTGCACGGTATCATTGTGGTTAGGCTTGAATTTCTAATTCAGGAATATGGGGAGAGTATCCACTTCTCACAAGTTCTACGCCCAACCGAGAAATCTCAATGTCCCCGAATAGCGGAACTGGTCTGGAACCAAACCCTCTTAAACAAAGGATAAAGATACAGGTTCCATCTATTGCTTTCAATCCTTTATCAATTCTTAACTGGTTTTATTTTATTTTTAATTGTACTTTCCAGCTTTCAATGTGTATAGTTTATTAAATATTTTATTTTATTTGAGTTAGTGTTTAATGAGTGGATGCAAGATCATTTCATTGATTGATTCTTGACGCCCAAATCTAAGACCACGAATTGCCGTTGGGCTGCTAACAGAACCTTACCAGCAACGCACGATTTCGTATTGACTTTTCTGGGCGTGTTCTCTGATCACGTAACTCGCGCGAAGTACAGTTTCCATCAAAATGCTTCTGTTTGAATCCCATTGAAGAAAGAACATTTTATGGATTTCTCGCTGTGGTAGTTTCCTGTCCGGAAATTTCATCCTGTAAAACAAGTAAACTAGATTATTGTAATCTTCTTCCCAATTCGCCTATACAGTAAATTATACAATAAAACATTTTTCAGACAGAATATGCTGACGCCTCGTAGCTTATTTGCCTTGGAACAAAACAACAACCTACTTTTATAAGATTGTTGAATTCTTTCATTCATTCTAGTCATTCTGCAAGATAGAAGGTTGTTAACAGTAGAGCCAAGTATGGTTCGATGATGGGTTCTGGCAAGGTTCTCAAAACCTTACCCAATTGTATAAAAAAACCCACATAGTATAAGAGTGGTTATTTAGAGAAAAAAATTGCCATTGCCACATAACGTCATTTCCTGATTATATTAGATGGAACATAACCCTCACTGACAAGAAGGAAAAGACTGCCTACCTGATCGACACAGCGGTGCCCAACACCAGAAAACGTACGAGGAAAAGACCATGAAGTACACAGACCTTAGACAGGAAGTCAAAGAGATGTGGTATATAGAACAAATAATGACCATCCCGATCACCGTGTCAACAACCAGCATGGTGCCAAGGAACCTAGCAGCAATAGCCCTCCCAGAGAGCACCTACAAGGAACTTCAGGGAGTTCCTTCCTCGAACAGTAATAGTAACCTGATATAACAATCACCGTACCCGTCGTGAGACGGAAAAAACCCATGAGGAAAAGAAAGAGATAATGAGTTAACTACATCATTACATGTACTTCGACTACATGTACCTCTCACCCCTTTGGCCGAGTATAAATTCCCTCCTGCTATGTTATAAGATGGGAAAATTAAGCTTAAACTACTCGTAATTTCAAAAATATATCTGTATCAAAACTTTATTCTTTAACTAAATCTTCTACTGTTAAGAACAGGCCAGTGCAAGATCGAAGAAGAAATGACTCTCTTTTTAAAATAACCTTTAACCTCATTCGAAGTGTAAAACAGAGACCTATTCGGTTATAATAACAGTCTATAAAGTTTTGACTGCTTTCTTTCATTTAAGAATATACCGGTTATTAATATCATTATTAGTTGACCTCATCATGTAGCATAAAGATATCCTCAGTTGTATTCATTATAAGGGATATACTCGTTCATCGCGTGAATTATCCATCCCTGCAGGAGTTCCCTAGGGATCATCATTAGGTCCTTTTTTTTTTAACGTGTATGTTAAAGACTTGGCAAATATCCTTAGTCCAGATGGTGTAAATCTTTGTAAATCTTTTATTATATGCTGATGACATCAAACTTTATAAATCTTGAACTTACTTATTGACTGTATTCTTCAGACCTTTCTTGAGTCTTTTTATCGTTGGACCAAACTCAATAATTTACGAATAAGTACCGGTAAATGTAAAGTGGTTTCTTACAAAGGTCCTCGTAAAAGAGTCATACAGTTTGGTTACAGTGTAGAACACCAAGAGTTATTAATTAATCACCAATGAAATGTGTAATGTAGGCGTTGTATTTTCGAGCAACTGTTCCTTCTCATCTCACCTGTGCCTTAAATAAATAATTACAACAGCCATCATTCCAACAACATTTCTTCAATGTGAAAATTACAACTTATGGAGTAATGTGGGAGATTCGGCAAGAGTACACCGGAGTAATCTCGGACGTCAAAACCATAAGATCGCAATCTTTTCATCTAACAGTATTAAAAATAATAATAAAATATGCTTAAATGCATGTAAGAATCTTATTTGATTGTAATTATTTATTATGTCAAGGTCGAAATACCAATAAAACGCATTATTTCAATGAAAATATACATTTCAAATACTGGATTTGTATTTAGATCACATGAACATCCATTTAAGTATCTTAGACACATTCATGATTTTTTCGTTGGTTGTAGGCAGCTTGCTGAACTGTCGTGAAGAAATTTCTATCCATTGTTAGCACGGTTCCAATCTAGAACTTATTTCCAATTAGTCATTAATATTAATGACCAGTTATTAATGATTAATAATTGCACGGTCCGAGGGGAAAGTAAAGGGAGGAAGAGGACCCAAACTCGACCAAGAGGGCTTTCAGGCTATTGCCAATGCAATCACGGAAAGATCCGCTGACAGTGGTGTACCGACTTTGAAAGAGGGATGATAGTGAGTAACCGACGCAGGGGTCACTCTATCGCGGAGATGGTAAAGACATTGCACTATCCCCGTTCGACAGTATCAAGAGTGTATCTGGAATACGCCATTTCCGGAATAACATCTCATCATGGACAGCGCTGTGGGCAGAGAAAGGTGGTGGATGAACTTTGCCGTCGACGTCTGTCTCGCATTGTTTCAGCCAACCGGAGAGCACCAGTGGCACAAATCATCGCCGAATTCAATGAGGGAAGTGCCAGAAATGTCTCTACCAAGACCATCAAGCGATCATTAGCCGCAATAAAATATAGGAGCCGCTGACCCACGAGAGTCCCATTGCTAACACTATAACACAGGACTCAATGCCTCAACTGGGCGAAGAACATCAGTACTGAACCTTGAATCATTGCAGACAGGTCTCCTGGTCTGATGAGTCCCGTTTCCAATTATTTCCAGCGGAGGGGAAGGTGAGTATCTTGCGGAAACCACCCAGAAGCTATGCACCCGTCATTTCAAAAAGGAACTGTTCAGTCAGCTTCAATTGGCACAAGTTGGGACCTCTGGTACATCTATACGCATCTCTGAACGGTCCAGGTTACATGTCCATCCTTGCACATCGTGCACCCATAGGGCAGCGGACTCTTCCAAGCAGGACAATGCGCTTCCCCACAGAGCCTGGTGACTAGGACATAGTTCGAAGAGTATTCCGCAGATTTTACAACCATGGAATGACCTCCCCGTTCATCGAACATGAATCCTGTGGAGCATCTTTGAGATGCTGTGGAAAAGTCCGTTCAAGGTTTGGATCCTACACTCAGGAATGCGACGGAATTATGGATAGAGGTGCAACAAGCACAGATGGAAATATCTGTGGAACGCTTTCGTGAACTTGTGTACTCGATGCGTGACTGCTCTTATCAGGGCGAAAGGTGGGCCTACCCGTTACTAGGTAGATGTCCCATGATATCTGTCCACTCAGTGTACATTGTGTAGACAAATAAACAAAATAAAAAGGCAAAAGTAAACTGCATACATCTCCATCCGTCCTTCATTATAATCAGATAGCAACCAGTTATATGAACCTTACAGAATAATAATAAAATAAATAAATAAAAATAACAGATAAAAATAATTAAAATAAAGAACATAAATTGTAAACACAAAATAAAATCACTTCAATAATAAGCTGTGTTCAGTCGTCCTTTACATTAAAAAGAGTCCAAAAATGTCATCTAGATAGAGCTTCTCCATCGACTCTAGATCCAGATCGATGTTTAGCGAGTTGATTGTATCAATATTGAGACGTTTCTCAATTTAACACACTCATATTTATGAGGCGGTTATAGAAACTGTATAGACTCGCGGGAACATGAAGCACAAGGCGTGAGTGCTGCGGAGTGCTGGTTCCCTGGCAAGCTCTGCCTCTCCGTGTTCATGTGATCATGTTGGACAGGCATAGAGGGATGAATGCCTTTATTTTCAGCACACGGGTCTGTGGATTGTGTGCCTTTACACAAGATTGGAGCAAAGTGCAGTCTCAGATGTAGTGATGATTTGGTGAGTTCAGTCATTGGTTGGCCCATTGATTGGAAGGCATCCGATATGTGAAGATCTTAATAAAAATGCTGTTACACCATTTTACCACTGAAAGGGTTGAACCATTCAGTTTCCACAGCTTAGCCAGCCCGATGGTCCTAACTCACTCCTTTCCTCCTGTAGTTCTGGTTCCTCAATCAAATCGTTACACAACTCTAAAGAGGGATAATTTAATTGTGCCAGTATAGATCGTTAGTAACACAGGAAGTGAATGAATATCAATTTAAACAAAGCCGGCAGAGATGTTTGGAAAGGTATGCGATACTAACACCTGCATGGATATTGCAGCAAAGATAAGAGTGTGGCATTACAAATAAACATTGTAAGTTTAAAATGGTACAAAAACTGGTGTTTGGATGAAGTATATCGTAGTTTTAGGAAGTAGAGGTAAAAACGAATTGAAATGAAATAAAAACAATTTGAGTATATACCAGTATATACCAAAAATAGTTTTGATAGAAATTTCTATCCATTTTTTGCTCCCATTTATGTCGCATTGATAGTAGGGCTATTAATATAATCCTACTTTTTATATATATATATATATATATATTGGTTATAATTAATTTCATTTTAGTTCAGTTCTATCCTTTAATTTTTGTTCCCTAAAAACGATCCTCACTTATTATGAACCAATCTCCATAAACACAAACCAATTCGTTTGCTTGTAGAAGTTGAGAAATATTTCCTTTTGGAATTACTGAGAACTCCCCTACAAACCAGACAGTCTCCCCTACAAACTTGATGCTTGCAATGCAGTCGTTTTTCAAGGATGTTCTACAAGCGCTGTTTTAGGTCATTTATTTTAATAATCTGACTTGCGCCGTATTCCACACTGTTAACATATTTTAATAAATAAGGGCTTCTCAACTTTCAACACTTTATCCATCACAATTATTTGATGCATTTTTTGGAGATTTGCTCGTTTTATTAAAGTTGATCGTGATACTAATTCTGGTACATTTTTAGATTACGTTATCAGAGAAATAGCTTTGAATTCCTTCTTGGTTCAAGATCTTGTATCTGAAGGGTTCCTGTTTCAGAATTAGTGGTGGGAAATCGCCACCATATCGATCTTATTTTCGCAGTAATACATCTGTGAAGTTCTCGCGTTCTAGACAGAAGATAGCATGCTGTAAGATGTAAACGCATTCTTTGAAGAGAACAGTAAGAATAGGTCAGGGTAGACCTGTGACTGGGAAGAGAATTAAAGTAACGAAAATGAACGTCTCATTTTGAAGCCTTTCATTATAATTCGATTTCTAATTTAGAATCAGGACTTCAGAAACCTTTACCAATTTTTAGACAATATTTGGCATTTTTTATGCCCTAGTTCAGTGGACATTAACTAGGCATACTCGCAACCTTGGGTTGGTTGTTGTAGGGCTTATAGGCGCATCAAGGGGGAGGAAATATTGATCCGCATATAATGTCTGTGAATTTTCCGTGTTCCGTGGTCAATTGGGCAGTTCTGATGGATGAAAAACCGGAGTTTTCTGGTGGGAAAACCATGATACCCTCGACTGAGACTGACTAACTTAGCCACATTGTGAAAAAAGACACAAAAATGCTTTGCTTCGTTGACGGGATTCGAACTCATGTATTTTACACTCTATGTGGAAGAGGACGGTGATTATTCCGACCGAGTTACCCACGAGGGCCATTCCCTGGGGTACGAGGAACAAATACAGGACTTTCAGCTTAAAATCATTACTCCTGCTGAGCTTTTTAAGCCCGTAATTTTTAAAATGGGGTTGCGACAGATTTCCTTAAGAGCTTCATGAGATGCTTTGGGGAGAAAATAAAAGGTTTGCGAATAAAGTTTTATGCCAAGGAAGGCATAATTTGAGGGAGAAATAAACATCCCCCAAATATCATTAAAAATGCAGTAAAACTCCTTAATTACGCTTTTTCTAGAAACCGGAGAACAAAAACAAATGAACTGCGTGAAATTGCAAATTCTGGGAAATGAAAACATGTTGAACTTTTCTTTAATTCCATTAATAGGATTGCACATATTCTGGCATCTGGTCTGTTGAATAAGTGTGCTTGCTACCCATTCCACATTGTGCTTATCTATTGGTATTCTGTCCGCCTCCACTACCCTTCATCACTTTGAAATTAATTAGCATAAATATTCTATCCAAGACTTCACTAACGCTGTTTTCCTCCGTCTTCTGATATTTGCAAGAGCTTATTGTAATTTATTGTGAATTCAAAGCAATGAAAGTGTCAGCTAGTTATATTAGCAGGAAGATAAATCACCACAGAGATCCTCACTGCCTTTGTTTTGGTTTCAGATAACTTTCCACCGATAATTAACCAAATGTTATAGTACAACAGGAGGTTTATTTATCTTAGTTTTGTTCACCACCCCTTCCTTTTACATTTCCTTTCCTCCCGCTCTTTATGCACATATTTTTGAAGATGTTCATTGTGACTGCATTGTAATGAGTGGTGTGTTGTTACTTGTGGAAGACCAATTTCTTAAGTACACGTTCGAACGTGGTTCCACTTTGAATAGTAAACTGTGTGGAGTACGCTAGTCACTCCTGTGGAACGTACAAGAAAATATTGTTTTTGTCAGTTTAAAAATTGCCAACTGTTACTTAGAAGGAAGGATAATGTTGTATTTTTTTGTCCAGACTGCAAGTGGGATACTTGAAATGTTAAGAGAAGCTTATGGAAAAGATCTGAGCAAGTGATCAGCAGGAACTGCTGGGTGGCACAGAAGGTTTAAAGAAATAACAAATGAATATAACATTAATCAGCTTGTTGGCATTGTTCACAGAGAATTCAATCCATAAATTTAAAGAGTCTATCAGTCTTATTATGCAAAAATTCTGAATCGCTTTGGAGATTATTTAAGAGAACTGTGGCCTGGTGATTGGCTTCTTCACCATGATAATGCATCGGCTCTGTAAGTTTTCTACATGCTATTTCAGCTAATAAAACACGATATTCCTAATCTTGTTCGTCACCCACTTCATTTTTCAGACTTTTGAGTATTTTGAAAGATCAAAGGTATCCACAAAAGACAAATATTTGTAATAATACAAGTCATAAAGAAAATGACGTAGGTTCCAAAGTAAATTCCAAACGAGGACTTCCAAAAATATTTTGGGCAACATTGTTGGAATAAGTGCCTAATCTCCAAATGGGACAACCTCTCGTTGAAACTAAATCTATCATCTATTAAGGAAATCTGTGTACCAATTTCATCGGTAACTTTTATAAGAAATTTTTAGAACCATCTTTTTGAATTAATGGCAGATTAGCTTTGGCGACATCATTGGTTTGATAGTACAATACCAGGGCAACTCGGTACCCCTTGTTCCTCTCTGAGAATTAAGTCCTGTTTAAAGCTAGTTTAAAATAGCATCAGCTGTTTCATAATTTCGAAATTCTAATAACTGCTTACCATTAAAGTTTCCTGGACTGATCATTAAATTTTCTGCATTTAATGCATATTAAAAATCGATATCACTAACAGAAAAACATGTTTTTCCAGGTTGAATGGCTACATCTTTTCTCATTGTTGTTAATATGAAAGCAAAAAAAAATCTACTTAAAAATAAAGCAATTTTACAGAGTCCCGTGTGTTTTTGAACAAATGTTAATTTTCATTTAAGAATGTTTAAGAATACCGAAGTAGCCAAATTTTATTACTACCAAAATGCGCTCGCAACGGACAGAGACATTTTTTTTAACTTTTTTTACGGTAATTTCCCGAATTTCTTTCATAATTACATCTCTACTCGTATTAACGCATGCGCAAACTTTGAATGACTTTGCTCCTCCAAGAGACCATTAGAAACTATGAATATTTCATAGAAAGTTGGTACCTTCTCACTGCTTATTACATTTAAACGTATCGAGTAAATGTTGGCGTATACGGACAGAGATGTTAATAATTAAAGTTGCCTAATGGTCGCTGGCGTGAGAATCTCTGTTCTACATGCAAGCAGTGAGAAACTTGCGAATGCTTACAGTTCAAATTACTTGGAAGAGGTGAAACTGCGCTGGCAAGACGATTGCCTCGTTGTATTTGTTTAATGCGGCTTTGAGTGTAAGGGCGAACGAAGTTGGAAGAGTTGGTTAGGGGTGAAAGGTGAACACGGATAGCATGTCAGGAATAGCATTAGCGAACTGATGCATAAACAAAGAAGGCGATGGAATTCTAATATCAAAACCGAGTTCGTATTAAATAAAATTTAAGTTATCATTTAAATTACCTGGAAATTAATTAACAAACGATGCTTGTTAAATTTTATATGTTATATTCAGTAGTGATAATCCAGCCATCAGTTTTTGATGTGAAAACATCTATAGCGGCATCTAATAATGAAATATAACGGAAATGTAACGGAAGTGTAACGGAAATGTAACGGAAGTGTGAAGGAAATGTAACGGAAATGCAAATGTTGTGGTCAAATATTTGTATTGTTGCAATCATACTATTCTACAAATGGATTTCGCTAACGTCTTCTAAGCCAAGGATATTTTCACATAAAACGTCTTTCGTGCATACAGGATACACACGCTTTAATTTTATTTTGATCCAATTTCCATTGTTAGCTACTTTAGATAAGTGGTAGATTATCATTTATTGTGATGTGACCTTTCTTTTAATCCGTTTTGCGTATGAAAATCGGATTTAACTCAATATATTAAATTTTAGGATAGATTTGGGACGCTTTCTTAAACAGAGCATCGTGCGCAGTCCAGATCCGCTTCAATTGTCATTTCTCCTTTTGAAATTCTTAAGAAGGAGACAGAAATGTCTTTAGTTTCTTTATGTGCACCGTTTCAACGTAAGGTATGCTGTTCGCCCTTGCAAGCTTTCGCCTCAGTGCTCGATTCTGCTTATGCTCAGCTCGTGTGAGTGAGTTTCCCAGCTGGTGAAAACGAATGACAAACATTCTTTTCGACTGTAACATCGACTTTTCCGTCAACACGTTTACCGGAAGGCTGCGTGTCAAATTCTCAATAATTTCGAGTGTGCTTATGTTATACGCTCGCACCTTTTACCATATCGTATTTTCCCATTCCCCACAGTCTTGAATTTCAATATAAGAAATAATTTTCATTACATCTTTTGCCTATTTTTGTACTATGTTGTATGTAGCATTTTCTTTCCCGATACAATATTTTAAATATTATATCCGGTTAATTACACCGCGTAGAAAGAAGATAGATGTCTTTGCTTCTTTTCTTGCTTGGCTAAAATGTAACAACTAGATGAGTGAAAGCCTTGCGTTTCCCAGGGTGCTCTCAGATTACTGCACATTCATTTTAAACGGCATTCCTATACGAATGATCTAGGGTTAATTAATGAAGTAATTAAAGATAATTCTCAGACTTTCCATAGTGATTCCTGTCCCACTTCTTCATTGCCTCTAATGAATGGATAAAAGCTGATATTTCAATTAATTTCAAGTTGCTTAACTATCATTAAATAATTGATTAAAATTAACAGAACAACTGTATATTAATGGTAAAATAATTAAATAAATCGATTAAATTATCATCTACCATAGACTTCGCATTTATTTATTTATTTATCTTTGAAGTCTCCTGGACTTCAATTATATGTCAGGGAAACTTTTTGGTCTTTGTGGGACCAAAATGTTACCCACAAGGACTAAAAGAGTATCTTTCTGTCTTGGGCCAAATCTTTCGATTCGTTCTTCTTAATTGTATAGGACGAATTAAGAATTAGGTGGAGATACTCGTAGCAGTGGATTTGTTATTCTCATTATCAACATTTTTGTATCTATTAATTCTATTTCCGTGGCTCTTCTTTTTATTGGCTTTCATTTCCATTGTATCGATTGCCAAGCCATCCGTCATTTCCTCTGCGTTGTCTGTCTAGGACGTCTCTTATGCTTTCAGTCTTTATTAGTACCACTCGATATTAATATGCAGTACTGAAAATTATGTCCTTCTTTTAGCCAACCTATTCTTTACTTTCATTTGATAGAATGTCATGAAACGTACGAGAAAATAAACGGAATTCTATTTATTCTAAAATCTACCGTTTCAAAATGTGCATGTAATTATCTATAGCATGTTTTTTTTACGATTAATATTATTCATCATACCTATAATAAAGACTTCTTTATAAAGTGTACTCTTAAATGTTCACTTTTCTCCACTTCGATTTACTGGTGCGCCATGTCACTAAAAGAACAACTAAATTACTCGAAAAAGAAGACTTAATCAACAGTTAAATATACTTTTCGAGTAGACTTAACGAGTCAGTTCATCTTGGTAAAGTCCTCAGGCATGCTCAATCGGATCCAGGTCCGGAGATTTGGCTGGCCACTCCACCTCAAAAATATCCTCATTCTAAAGGAATTCATCGACCAGTTCAACCCAATGTATGAGAGAATTATCGTACCTCTGTTTACACAGGACTCAGGCATCTTTGCCTCGCCATGTCAATAGTCCCTTTCCTAATGTTAAAGATAATATTCCATGTACTCACCAGATGACAACAACGTCTAGAATCATTTTAAGCTCGAATCTGGACTCATCTCCGAAGATAATACTGGTTCATTAGGTTTTGATCCAGAAACTGTTTTGTGCACCAAGGCAAACGATCTTACTTGTGATAGAGGAACATAAAATCCATGGACTGTCTCATATAAAGACGCCTTTTCCGAACGTTCTCTATACAGGCCGCTAAGAATTTGAATAAGAGAAATGGCTTTCTGTCTTCTCATTGTTGGATAAAAAAATAAGTCATTCTAGAATGCTACAATTCTTGATCGGCATTGAACTTGTCTTCGCCACTTTTATTTGCCTTCTGTTATTGTCGTCATAACCTTGAAATTACAGTTCTTGACACGTTTAACCCTTGCTACCTCAACTGTAATTTGCCCTACCATCATTTTGCTGAAAGCCATCCATTGTTCCGAATTTTCAAAAGAGAATTATCAAATATGAATATGTTGGAGTCTATATTTGTATTCGAAATGAGCAGTACACTATTTTATAACTCCATATATTTTGCATATTCCTGGCTTAAAATTATATTCCAACGTAATTTGAATTTATAATGTTAAATTACAGAAATGAAGATAAAATTTATGTAAAAAATTTATAGTAACGAATTTTAAAATGCTTGTAAATTTTGGTGACAAGTGAATTGAAAACATACAAATTTTACTCACTTTTTATTTATATTTTTTTTTGGCAAATATTTTAAACTTTTAATTAAAAGGAGCATTTCCACCATCCAAATATAAGATTAATTAGACAGTTTCACGGGTTTTGCTGATTTTATTTTGCTCATGTTGCCACAAGCAGTCTCTTTCCAAAGTTATACACCAAGAAGTGTAATTTCCTGATGCTACAGACTTCAAATAACATATTCTCATTGGAAGAATTACCATCTTACTTTAATGTTGGATAATTTTTAAATAATTAATTTCCTTTGAGTGCGCAGGAATTTTCTTCCTCCTTTTTAAACAATAAAATAAGAAGACAAACAGAAACAGTGTCCATTAAGAAGAGTAGACTAAGGTGCCGGGAGAGGAGGCGACACACACATAGGAAAAGACGTAATTGATTGATTTAGCCACGCAACCAGAAAGCGCCCTGCTCTCTTAGTTTTGCGCTTTACTTTGAGCGATAAAAGCTCCATTTGAGCAGTGAACAAGCAGTTTTGAGGTCAACAACGGCAAAAACACGTTGACAGAAATAAAAGAAATTTATGAAGTAGAAAGACAACCTGCTTTTATCATCACTGGGCAACTTAGTTCGGAAATATTCATTAAAATATTTGTAGACAATACAAGTTTTAACGTACTGAAACGTACAGATACATAAAATCCAGTGATTGTTTTTTAGATCAAATATTTCAGCCATGATATTTGAGACAGTACTTTTCTCTCGCATTCCAGTCAGGTCAGTGGTTTAGAATTTGCAAAAGGCAACTAAAGTCGTATCATCATGTCCCTTTACTACGTGTATTCATTGATCAATTTGCGGGATGAAAATCGGAGTTTCCCCGAGAGGAAATCTATGTAACTATGTTTCGCCCGAAACAAACTAAATTGCCAGTAAAGATAAAAAGGTAATTTCTGTACAAATTAATGGTCAGACCACACTTTAAATACCAGATGTGGTGGCTCAGTTTCAGAAGAGATATCGAGTTGCATGAAAGGTTATAAAAAGAAGATCAATAAGACTAGCTTGTTACACTGAATAGACACTTTACTAGGTAAACTTACCAAAAAGCGAGTAAGTGTCTCTTTATCCCTCAGAACATATTGGATTCTTCGTAGCGTGAACTCAACGAAGTGTTAGAAACATATCACAGGGATGCTGTTCCATGTTCACTCAACAGCTTCCCACAGTTTTCAAGAAATTAACTTTGTCGAGATCTCTACTCTGAAGAGCGTCATTCCACAGACGCTTAATTGAACTGAGGTGAATTCTTCTCCACCATTCCTGGAAACAGTTCTATATAATATCAGCCTTGTGACATGGCACATTATCAGTAACACAAAAATCCTTTCTTGGCTGCAGTGTAGCCATCTACAAACCCATTCGATGGCTACACTGCAGCCAAGAAGGGATACGCCTGGTTGGAATCAAGGGGTCCAATGTACACCAAGAAAACACTCCATTACACTGCCACCACACAAGAAGTGTGGTGGCAGTGTAATGGAGTGTTGATGATACCCTGTATAATCAACACTCCTGTATTGATGATACCCTATATGATGGGTCCACGGACTCGTGCTGGTTTCGCCATATTCTGTTTCTTCCTTCAGCGGAAACAGCAGGAATCGGTATTCTTCTGAACAGACATAAATTAATTCACAGTTTAGTGTTGGTGTAGCCAACCCTTCATACCTTCTTGTTTTTCGCTGAAAGAGTTGAAACCCAGTTCGGCTGTCGCCTGCGGTACCTCATCCGTGACAAGATATGACGGGTTATGCATTCCGGTTTGTCTCTTTTCTTACTATTGTTCTACTGGATCTCTATTTGACTGACTGTAGCTTTTCTCTTACCCTGTACACGTTTTGGCAGCTTTTATCTGCCTCTTACATCAAAGAGCTATATTTTTGTTTACCACAGAGTTGTCTTCGGCTGGATCTTGTTTGATTATTAGCTGTACATGATAACTCTCCACCATATCTGTAGCCTGTAGCAGATATAAGCTAGTCTGTAATCAGGTCACAAAGGAGGTTCGGCAGGCAAAGGCGGATTACGAGAAATCTTTGGCAAAAGATGCTAAGAAAAACAGCAAGGATTTCTTTACTTATATAAACTCTAAAAGGAAGGGGCTGAATATGATTGGTCCACTTGACATCGATGGTTCGACTGTTGATGATCCTGCTCAGATAGCAAACAAACTGAATGAGTATTTTGCATCTACATTCACACGTGAGGAATTATTACAGTTTGAAAATGGAAGAAGGTTATCAAATTGTAGCAGTGTGCTTAATGATTTTGTAATAACTGAGAGCAAAGTGGAGGAGAAATTGTTGAAGTTAAACATAAGAAAGGCACCTGGGGCGGATGGGATCTATCCAGTTATATTAAAGGAGGCGGCAAAGCAACTAAGCAAACCCTTAGCCATAATTATGAGAGCATCCTTGGATTCAGGGGAGGTTCCCACGGACTGGAGATGTGCAAATGTATCCCCAATTCACAAAGGAGGTTCGAAGGGTGACACGAATAATTACAGACCAGTTAGTTTAACTTCTGTTCCGGGTAAAATAATGGAGTCACTGGTTAAAGATGCATTGCAGGATCATCTAGACAAGACTGCAGCAATAATTCAGACACAGCATGGGTTTGTTAAGGGAAAGTCTTGTCTGACAAATTTGATTGGTTATTATGATGTGGTCACAAAGGAACTGGATGCAAAAAATAATTTTGATATCATATACTTGGATTTCAGGAAAGCTTTTGACACTGTTGCGCATGGAAGACTACTGTACAAATTGGAGCAGAATGGTATTAAGGGTAAGTTGCTACAATGGATAAAAGGATGGATAAGTGGGAGAAGACAGAGGGTGGTAATCAATGGGTGCTGCTCTTCGTGGACTAATGTTATTAGTGGAGTCCCACAGGGTTCGGTGTTGGGTCCACTGTTGTTTTGTATATTTATCAATGATATTGATGAAGGTATATCAGGCTTAATGTCGAAGTTTGCAGATGACACGAAGGTTGGCAGGGTTGTTAATGACAGTAATGGCATTGTGCTACTGCAACAGGATCTAGATAATTTGGGCAGATGGGCTAAGAAGTGGCAACTGAAGTTTAACCTTGACAAATGCAAAGTACTGCATATGGGTAGAAGTAACCCCAGAGAAACGTACCAACTGTGTGGTACTACACTTAAGGTGGTAGAAAATGAAAAAGACCTGGGAGTAATTGTGCAGTCAGATATGAAGTTTTCTGAGCAATGTAGACAGGCTGCTAGGGCAGGTCATGGGGTTTTGTCAATGATATATAGGAATTTTGCTAGCAGGGAAAAGGAGGTGATTGTCCCTCTGTATAAGGAAATGGTCAGGCCACGCCTTGAGTACTGCGTACAGGTCTGGAGGCCTCATTTTAGGAAGGATGTAGATTTGCTTGAGCGTGTACAGAGAAGAGCAACACGATTGGTGAGGGGAATGAAGGGATCCTCTTACCAAGAGAGGCTTAAGTTCTGCAAATTGCAGTGGCTGGAGACTAGGCACCTGCGCGGTGATCTGATTGAGGTCTATAAGGCCTTGAATGGGTTGAGCACGCTGAATTCTGATGGGATCCTCCCACTTGTTCAGAATACGAACCTACGGGGACATAAGTTCAAATTAAGAAAGGATAGATGTAGAATAGATGTGCGGAAATTTGCCTTTAGCCAGCGGGTGGTTAATTGCTGGAACAAACTTCCATCTGTCGTTGTGGAAGTTGATAGGTTAAATAAATTTAAGGAAGAACTGGACAGGCAATTGGAGGGTATGGTGTGATTTTTTTTTTTTTTTTTTGGCTGATGCTGCATAAGCTCCTACACGTGCTTTCTTGCATCAAGTGCCACTACTACTACTACTACTACTCTAGTTTTGTTGCATTTTCCAAGATAGTCACACTAGCGCGTCCGTTACCGACTACCAGGTTAAGTCACTTAAATCTTAAGCCTTGCCCATTCATCCCTGTGAGTGTAAGTTCTTTTTTTTTATCACATGGCACGAACACGTATTGCTGTTACTGAAGGATCTTCTCATTTCATGAATCCTCTCAAGGTGGGCACCTGAACCGTAGTGAGGCGGCCTTCAAATGATCGACTTCTTCCAGATTAGTATCACAGGTATGTAAAGCCCATACCGTGGTTCTAGGATTACATCATTGCAATGCAGTGTGTTCAGCAGTCCAGTCCGACTCGTGGTAACTCAAAGAGGGTTATGGTATATTTGAACTGGGCTCAGTCGAATAATACCGTTTGGTACCTGCTTCGACTGGACAGAAGGTCCTGGATCTACCCGACCATGATTAATTGGTGGATGGCTTTTACTGCTAGGATCAACTATATTCGAATAGGTCTCCTTTTCTTTAATCTTGTGACAGGATCATGATTATTCGAAATACGGCCATAATTCTCTAGAGAAATTTATCGAATTACAGGCGTACGAAGAACCTGATAGTCCGTAAAGGTAGGCGTTCCCCTCGTAGAGCTCCATGATAGGTGAGATTCTTGGGGCATATGAAACCGCTTTGACTCGTACGAGTAATTTCAAGTTTTCTCCTTCGGAACAGTACCAGTGCCTAACCCAATCGAATTGAAGATGAGATAGAAAATTCTTCAGAACAAATTAGTCAATGTACGCCGTGTGTTACATTTTAGGAGGATGCGATTTTTTTTTTCTTAAAATAATTGAAGTTTTTTGTTCTTTTTCTGTGATTAACAGAAGTGATAATTATTTTTTATCATCTAATTACTAAGATTATTACTTTATAGAACAATTAATGAAACTCAATAGTTTTATGTCCTTTAAACATAGGCGTTTCAGTTCGGAGGATATCAAGGAACTTTCCCTTCTATGCATTAGGAACAACTCTAGAATACCTGAATTTAGGAAGACTGCCAGTAATGGTACTTCCTATAAAGCGTTCAAGAAATATGGTCATTCACGGCATGCCTTAGATTACCTGGACCAGGAAAGTAAAGCATCGAAATCCAGCAGTATTATTTGTGGACGAGAATATCTTGGGTATTTTGGCGCATCTGCCGCGGAAACACGAAAAGGAAATGCAAAAACATATTTTTGGTCATTCTTTTTCGGAAAGGCAGAGTTGCATTTTTGAACTAGAGCTTCTGTTTGTGAGAATTTTCGATTTTTCGAAGTGTAATGCAAGCAGAGACTTCTCACGCAGTCAATATCCGAACTGTTTCCTTTTATTTGTATGGCATCTATTTCCCATGAATAGGATTCACATTTATTTCGGTATTAAAATTTTCTGAAAGTTTCTTTTCATCTTTACTTTGGATTTGTCCTCTGAATTGATACAGGTTGCGAGATTTTCTCGATATTTGTCAACACTTCCGAATTTATTTTTTTCATTTCATATTACATCTGGCAGTTCTCATATCTATAGAGAGGTTCACATTTTCTTCATAAGTTTTTTGGCGCCCCTCCAAAGCAGGAAGTTTGTCTGCGAAGTAATGGATTTCAGCTTTTTGGTTTTGAAAAAATGATGTGTAATATTTATCCAGGAAAATCGACTCAAACTTAATTAAAGAGTGAAGTCAATGTCACAATTAATTGAAAAGTATGAATTTATTTCAAAGTGAGTTTATTAAGAGTCGCGTTTTTAATAAGTAAAAGTATGTTTTTCTGAGCAGAACTTCGATATTTTGCCTTTTCACTCCAAATTAGTCTTCCTTAGGTGGGTCCTCCGTGACAGCAGATTGGTTTCATTACTTTTAAATCATTTGGAAAAGTCTGGGTTCAAATTGCATCGATGACCCGAGGGATTTATAAAGGTCTTTTCATCCGGGACTGTAGTTAGCCTATCTCAGGAGGAGGAATAGGGTTTTTAGATAGTGTGTTATTTTGTGATTTCAGCCTGCTCAACATGCAATTTCTCTCTCTCTCTCTTTGGTTGTATAATAAATTAATATGTGTTCATTTTTCTTATTAAAGTTAATTTTAAGATAAATGTATCAAACGATACTCGTTTGATACATTTTAACTTCTGGGGTATCCCACAACGGTGTCCTCTGGCTAATTGTAGACGAGTAATGACGAGAGGGTTCAATAGTACCCTCGTTTGAGTGACTGTTTTAAGCCCATTCTAAATACTATGGTGTTCTTGTAATGTCTATATCTTGTAAGCTCCTCTGACCCTACTTGATCGCCCCAGAGTGTAAACAGAAAATTTAACCATCCCTCACGTACAGGACTGCATGAGTTGCTCACCTATGCGAACGGCATCAAACTGTTCACACCAGTCCGCCTCGTGCGGATCTCTCAAAAATCACCCAGGCCCTGAATACTGATCACAGTATCATTTCAATATGCCAATTTGGTATGTTGCAATCAAACTCAGACAATGTAGCGTGCATGTATTACTCCTCGAAACAATGTCTTGCCACAATTCATTCCATTATTAAAAACACAGTCATACCTAAAGTTCTCGATGCAAATTTTGCGGTAGGTTTTTAATCCCAAACTCCACAAAAACCTCAATAAACTTATATGGGCGACTTGACTAAAGTGGATTGTGTTGTAGCCCCACCAACTACAGGGGGAAAAAGTCTTGGCATCAAATTACACAAACAATTGTCTACCCTTCTTTGCAGAAATCTGGGTTATATGCTACCCCAAAACAATAAAACCTTCCTTTCTTTTCTGTCCAGTTCGGTCTTCTTCAATCGGCTAATTAGAAGCTTAATCATCTGCTTCTGCAGCGGACGACTGCCAGCCAAAGCACTTAGGATACAGAGGCTCCCTGCATTAATTGACGACCAACACTTGATGGTCGCCTTCAAACACCTAGATATCCTATAATCCATTCCACCAGAGAGAAACCTATGGGAAAAATGTGACCTCCTTTATTCAGAAGTTTTGGAAGGGTCGGCAGCTCTCCTCAATCTATAAAATGACTGTGTTCTGGGGATATCCTTATTGAAACTAAGTGTAAGAAATACGCAGAACAGCTTATCCGAGCCACCTCTGCTGAAGAAATGCCAGTTACGGTAATATCCCACAAGATACTGAACTAATCATTAGGCGTGATCTCTGAATGGAATCATCTTGAAGTGTCTGAAGAGGAGATCTGTTCAGAGCTAAAATCGCAAGGACTGACAGATGCAAAGTAAATGTTTGCAAGTAGGGATGAGAATGCAATCCCAACTAGAAACCTCATCCTTACTTTTAGCACGCCAACGTCTCTCCTAATAAGGTCCAAGCTAGTCGTCTGAACTGCACAATACATCCATATGTTCCAAACCGTTAAGCTGCTTCAAGTTCCAGAAGTATGGACATTCACAAATGGCTTTCTGTGGTTCCCTCGAATACATTCGATGTTGGCAAAGGACCATGAAATTACGTCACATTTAGTTATAAAACAACCTGCATTAATTGCCAAATTCAGCACCCTTCATACTCTCGAGCAAGCCAGAAGTGGAAGGGAGAAAAAGAAATACAAAGACTTAAGGCAGAGCTGAATATTTCATACCAGGAGGTCAGAAAAGCAGTTAAATCAGTAAATAGGAATAAGGCAACATATTCTTAAAAGGTTGCCAAGAAGTGTTCAACTGGCACGTAAATTGAAATGACCATACCACCGAAAGAGTAATTTACGCCTATTGCTCGATATATACTGAGCTCAGAAATACCAGCAAGAAATCTCAGTCACCTGTAACTCCAATATCGGTACCCTTTTTGTCATTAAAGTAAACGCCATTACCGAACAAGTTCCTCCCACCGTAAACTGTGCAGTCTATGGCGATTACTTCCCCCGGTCATGCAACAAGCCATTGATTGCCTTAATCTCACCGATGAACACCGTTTGCGTTACAGTTTTGTCTCAAGCATAATATTACCCCGAACCTGAATTAAGAATTTGAAAAATAATTGTCCTTGTACTACAAAAGACGAAATTCCTGGTACTCATATTTAATAAAAAGTTGACATTTTGTTCACCGTAATCATCGTCATCTAAGCACAAAGTGCTTGAGACGGTTGAATTCTTATACTATTTCTCTTCTCCTTCTTGCAGGCAGTTTAGACTGGTGAACTTTGCTCGGTCTGTATCCAACTATTATTTTTAGGCCACCCGAATAATTAAATTCATCTGCCGTGCTGTGTCTTATGTCCTGTTAAATGCGTGTGTTCTATGGTCGATTTATCTGTTTTGCTGGACGAAAACCATCAGTTTCTAGGGGAAAAACCTTGCTATCTACGCCTGAGCCCCGAATAGCTCAGCCACGGAGTGAAAAAAGCCCATTAAAGTTCCTCACGTTATCGACAGGATTCGAAACCGGGCATTTTCCACCCGGTGTGGGGAGGACGGTGACGATACTACTGTGCTATAGCGCAAACGCCCGGTCTGTATCGTGCACCTTTGCGATCAAAGAAAGATGGTTCTCAGGTATATGCGTCCGCTAGAAATAGCTTCCTTCGGTGGCTTGACCCATTCCCCATCTGGCTATTCGTATTGCTAATGGCGCATTCAGAAAGTCTCCTGTCCAAAGTGGTTATGTTTAATTCTTTTTGCTTCGACAATAACAGTTGTCTCTATAGAATGCTTTTAAGCTCATCAGCCCCTAGTATGCTATTAAGCTGAACTGCCAGAGCACTCCACTTAGACATCCGTCTTTGAGCCACGAGGGAAAAATCTTTATAACCCTCGCCGGACTACCAGCCTCCCATTCGTATTCGTGTCGAAGAGCTACTCAGAGAGCTTAACGTGCATGAAGGTAGACAAAGTTACGCGATCACCAAAGCAGCTCCCACCCTTCCACTCCGGTATGTTCAAATACCAGCACGCGACTTCTCCCCTAAGAATTGGGAAATTCTGTTATCCCCGTCTATCTTCAGCTCAACACCGATCAGAAAATTCTAACTTCTCCAGTTTACGCAGACGGCTCGAAATCGGAATTGCATGTGTAATCTGCTGCTGTTTTTCAGACAATGTTATATCTGAGCGGATAGCTCACTTGGTAGAATCGCCGGGTGGAAAGATCTGAGTTCTAATCCTGTTGATAACGTGAGGAATTTTTATGGAATTTTTTCACCACCTGGCTGAGTTAGTCGGTCTCAGACGAGGGTTTCATTTTCTTCCCCGAAAACTAGGTTTTTTAATTCCAGCTAACAGGCAAATCGACCATAGAACACACGATTTACAAAATCGCGTGTATTCTATGGTCGCATAATATACACCGCATAATATATACGGCGCCTAAGAAACCCTGCATCAACAACAACAGTCTGAATAGATTTCCCTTGAAAGCAACATGTACACTGCTAAGCTGCGTGCTATTGAGTCAGCATGCAGCTTAATAACATAAGAACTCGCCAACATCAACGGTTTATAATATACAATTCTTTTAGTATATTACAGGCTTTATCAGCGTTGAGATAAACTACACATGCAACCCTCTCCCGGGATGAGCAGTCGGTTCGATATCTGCTTCTGCTAGATCCCCAGCAACATCCGGATTACTGGAAACGATTTGTCTGATACTCCAGCCAAATCATCAGCACCCACGAATAATCTTGGCCAATCAACTCTCTATATAGACTACTGGCAAATAATCCGTTACAAGATACATTCAAAGTGCCAAGCTTGATTGGTGGCATGGGCAGCTGATAAACAAATTATATCAGATTAAATTTGTAATCAAACCATGGAAATCTATTCTGCTCAGCGATCGTAAAAAGGAGGTTGTTCTCGCTGTGCCCCACATAAAACATAGTCATCTGAAACATTCCTTTCTTTCTTCTGAGGGCTAATAACCCTCCTCCTGTGTGCGAGCAATGTGACACCATTTTATATGTTATACATGCTTAAACTTTATTTACAACTTTGTATGCTTAACAAACATTCCTAGTAGGAACAACAACACCACTATTCTAGAACACCCTTTCGAATGATTCCGCCAGCCACCATAAAAACAGCTCTACCTCTATTCTCTATCTACACTCTCCTTCCTTTTATCATCAGATGCTATCTGGTGCCCAAGTGCCCAAGCCCTTGACGCAGGATCTGAACAAATTTGTAATTGCCCTCCTACAATAGATAATCAAGAGCAGTGTATGCACAGTGACATGCATACACTGCTCATCTCTTCTGCCGACTCAGTTGAGCTTTTCATCCGAATGCATTATTAATTTCAGCTTGCTTTTATCTACAGTGAGCTATTTACTATTAATGGCAGCCATGGAGGAAGTGAAGTAGGACTTCTATTGTTCATCAATCGATGCTGGCTACTTCATTGAATTTTTTTTTTACTCATTTGTAAGCGACTTTTAAATATTTTACTCAAACTACAACGTATACAATATATTATGTCTGTTTTATTTTATATCTATGTTATTCGGTAGTTGCTGTATTCTCTAATCAGTCGTGTTATTTGGATTTATCAGTATATCCTGATTGGCCACTTTATTAAATGCCATTTCAAGAAATGACGCACTCCTTCAATAACAGCATCGTTCGTACCTTGAGATATAAAACAGGTGAGCAAATACGCAGGAGTGCTACATATGTGTCAGTCAGAGCGAGAATGAGGAAGAGAAAAGAAAAGCTTTAAGTGACTTTCAGTGTAGCACGGTAGGTATCTAGTTTCCAAGATATTCATGCTACGTACGAACATCTCTGAAACTGCAGTCCTGTGAGAGTTTATGTACAACTGTATCCAGACTGGTCCAATAAACAAATAACATCCAGCCAATGGCGACTCTTGGGGTGTGGTGGGGGGGGGAACTGCTCGTTGATGCGAGTGGCTGAAAAGACTTGTGTGGGGTAACAGAAAGATTTCAGTTAGTCAAATAATAACAGCAGTCACAAAAGAGACACTTCACAATGCACCACTCCTCGTCCCTTATTACAAATGGAGTATCTCAGCTGACAATCGAAACGAGTTCCACTCTTGCTAGCCAGACAGTACGGTTACAGCGGGCTAAGGCACTCCAAAATTGGAGTTTTAAGGATGACAAAACGTTGCTTGGGCTAATGAACTCCTGTTCTTGTTTTACGCTGAGAGGACCACAATATGGAAAAAAAATCAGCATGAATCTTGGACAGACCCATCTTGTTCTGTGTTGACAACTCATGCTGGAGACGACGGCGTAAAGTATCTGGAGTGATTTTTTTATGCACATTGGGCCTCTCGATACTACTAGTTCAAAATTTGGATGCTGCAGGTTATCTGGAAATTGTTTCTGACCAGGGGCATCTCATCAGGGCTGCATTGTATCAATTTACGAATGGATTCTCTTCCAACGCATTAATGGCCATGTCCAAAAATGGCCAATTTTCACCACTTGTGCGAAATAGGGTCAGTATCGATCAATATCCCTGTGGCATGCTTTGAAAACTTTGATCCACATTGCAACGAATCCAAGCTGTTCTCAAGGATAAAGGGACCTACTCGCTATTGTTGGTAAAGGGTTTTTGGAGCATCTGGCAACTAAAGCCATATTGCTCCATATATACTGTCAATAAATTGCGTGTGTTCTTTGGTCGATTTTATGTTTACTGGACGAAAAACCAAATTTCTGGGAGAAAAAACCATGCTACCCTCGCTTGAGGCCGACTAATTGTGAAAAACGCCCATAAAAATTTTTCGTGTTATCAACGGGACTCGAACTGAGGACTTTTCCGTCCGGTGTGAGAAGGACGGCGATTCTACCAACTGTGTTACGCACGAGGGCTACTTAGTGTTAGGTAGGAATGCTTAATAAATTAGCCATTCAGTATATATATGAGGTGTATTTTTCCCTCAATGTCTTCTATATTTACTCCCGTACTACTTAGCCTTAAAGGGAAAATTGCTGTTCCTCCGTGTACGTATGTGTAATGATAGCATTAGCATTAGCAATAGTAGAGGCATTTGATGCAAGAAAGCAAGCTTATGCAGCATCAGCCAAAAAAAAAAAAAAAAAAACCACTTCCACTTCACCCCTCTGTTCGTTCAAAATATCTGTCCAGCTGAGCCTTTAACTTATTTAGGCTATCAACCTCCACTACAAGGGATGGAAGTCTGTTCCACCAACCAACCACCCGCTGGCTAAAGGCAAATTTCCGCACGTCTATCCTACATCTGTCTTTCCTCAATTTGAATTTATGCCCTCTCAGGTAAGAGCGAGAGGAAGAATCCCATCAGCATTGAGCATGTTCAAACCATTCAAGGCTTTATACACCTCTATCAGATCACCTCGCTGGTGCCTAGTCTCCAGACACTGTAATTTGCAAAACTTAAGACTTTCTTCATAAGAGCACCCTTTTGTTCCATTCACTAATCTTGTTGCCCTTCTCTGTACTCGTTCCAGCAGCTCTACATCCTTCTTGAAATGAGGCCTCCAGACCTGTATACAGTACTCTAGGTGTGGCCTGACCATTGCCTTATACAAGGGAATAATCACCTCCTTATCCCTGCTAGAAAAATTCCTATATATCATTGACAATACACCATGAGCTACTCTTGCAGCCCGTCTGCACTGCACAGAGAACTTCATATTTGCCTGCACAACCACCCCCAGGTCCCTTTCATTCTCTACCACTGTCAGTGTAGTACCACAGAGTTGATACGTTGCTCTGGGGTTGCTGTTTCCCATGTGTAGTACTTTACATTTGTCAATGTTAAACTTCATTTGCTACCTCTCAGCCCATCTGCTCAACCTTTCCAGATCCTGTTGCAGCAGCATAGTGTCAGTAGTGTCCTTGACAAGCCTGCCTACCTTTGTATCGTCTGCAAACTTCGACATTAAGCTTGATATACCCTCATCAATATCATTTATGAATACAGAAAACAGTAATGGACCCAACACTGAGCCCTGAGGGACTCCACTAATAACATTAATCCACGACGAGCAGTGCCCATTGATTACCACTCTCTGTCTTCTCCCCCTCAGCTACCCCTTTATCCACAGCAGCAATTTGCCTCCAATGCCACACTGCTCCAATTTGTGCAGCAGTCTTCCATGTGCAACAGTATCAAAAGCCTTTCTAAGATCCAAGTATATAATATCAAAGTTATTCCCTGCATCCAGTTCCTTTGTGACTGCATCATAGTATCCAATCAAATTGGTCAGGCAAGACTTCCCCTTAACAAAACCATGCTGTCTCCGAGCTATAGCTGAAGTCTTGTCTAAATGATCCTGCAGTGCTTCTTTAACTAGTGCCTCCATTAATTTTCCTGGAACAGAAGTTAAACTCACAGGTCTATAATTACTTGTGTCAGCCTTTGATCCTCCTTTGTGAATTGGGGTGACATTTGCACATCTCCAGTCTGTGGGTACCTCCGCTGAGTCCAAGGAAGGTCTCATAATTATGGCTAATGGTTTGCTTACATCCTTTGCTGCCTCCTTTAATATAACTGGATAGATCCCATCCACCCCGGGTGCCTTTCTTGTGTTTATCTTCAACAATTTCTCCTCCACTTTACTCTCAGTTATTACAAGATTCCCTAGCTTACTGCTAGAGTTGAATATACCTCTGGCTTTCCCCTCGCCAAATAACTCCTCATGTGTGAATGTCGATGCAAAATATTCATTTAGTTTGTTAGCTACCTGAGCAGGATCATCAACAGTTGACCCATCGATATCAAATGGACCAATCTGATTCATCCCCTTCCTTCTAGAGTTTACAAAAGTAAAGAACTCTTTGCTGTTTTTCTTTGCATCCCTTGCCAAAGATTTCTCGTAATCTGCCTTCGCCTGCCTAACCTCCTTTGTAACTTGGTTACAGATCAACTTGTATCTATCATAGGCTTCTGTGTCATGTGTTAATTTGTAAGTATCCCATGCATTTTTCTTCTCTGCCATATGCCTCATTAGTTCATCTGATATCCACTTAGGCCTAAACCTTGAACAATATTTCTTAGTTGGTATGTAAAGCCTAGTAGCTTCCAAGATAAGTTCTTTGAATGCTTCCCATTTTGAATTTGCTGTTGGTAACATCATCAGTTGGTCCCACTGTATAGAATTTAAATACTGTCTCAGTCCATCGTAGTCGCCTTTACGAAAGCAATAACCCTTCCCTTTACCCCTAATGGTAGTTACCTCTGAGTAAATCCCGCTTCAGCACACTGATCACTGCCACCTAGTGGTTCATTTATCTGCAGATTCTTAATGCATGAAGAATCACTGCTGATAATCAAATCAAGAGTATTCCTCCCTCTAGTTGCCTCCCGAACATGCTGATGTAGAAAACAATCATCCAATAAATCCACAAAAGTCCTGCTAGTGTGTGAGTGACCAACCCACAAATTCCAGTCAATATCTGGGAAATTAAAATCTCCCATTATAAGACTCTCTGATTTACTGGCCCACTCTATTTCCCCGTACAGTTTCTTATTATACTCATCAGAGTCATTAGGCCTCTAGCACACTCCTACTCTCAATTTTGATCTCCCAATGCTTATGTCACACCAAACTGACTCGACACTGCACTGTCCAGTGATGTCCACTGGCTTCACTTCCTTGGATTTCATGTATTTCTTAACTAATAGCATAACCCCTTCCTCCCTTCCTATCCAGTCTATCCTTTATGTAGACGTTGTACTCCCCAAATTCCAGTTCCGCATTACTTATATCTGTGTGACACCACGTCTCTGATATCCCAACAATATCTGCCTTTGATGTTTTGAGCAATACCTCAAATTCATCAAATTTATTTACTAAACTCCTAGCAAAAAACTCATAGCTGTAAAGCTTGTTTATCAATTCATTCTTGCAAGAAATCTTTTATATTAGGAGAGCTCTTGAGACCAACTCTATACGACCCGTTCTGTATAAAGGAACCCTATCGTCCTGCGACATTCGATTACCCTGTGGATACAACTTTAACAATGCTAGAACATGGTTTCTAGTAATGCTTAACATGCACTGATGGTTAGCAGTTACTCACCAATGAGTGGATTAATTCACGAAATGGTATTAAGAGAAGTGCTTTTCAGTTTTATTGTAGAGCTATGAGAACTCGTGGCGATTTGCTCCTCAGTATTGGAGTGATGAAATTTTTAGCAAACTATGTTTATTTATTATTTTTTTGACATATTAATGTATTAAAGCTCTCACAGCCCTGCATCTTGTGAACTCTAAACTATTTGAACAACACTAATCGAAAGTTGGCAATTGGCAGAAGCTTAAAATATGATTTCAGTCAGCTTTGATTGGTTTCTTTGTTTGGAGAGATTTTAGTGGCTGCTTTGACCTTAGTTCACCAGATCGTATGATATTCTGGTTCAAATTGTATTTTTCCCGTGTTATATATGAGTGCGCGCGCGTGTGTGGTGTGTTTATACATGGACTGATTTGCATGTTGTAAGGGCTGCAAAACCTGGGAGAACTCGACCTCTTACTACTGAAACGGCTAACTGCGTTTTCAGGCGCAAAAGTCTTAAGAAATTCCTCTTGCGCTATGTGTGTTATTTAAGTACTTGTCCACATGAATTAGTTTTGGAATAAAATCTAATTCCAGGAATGTATGTTTCTACTATTAAAGTCTTAATAAAAACGTCTCGAGCGATTTCACACGCTGCTACACCACAATCTCTAGAAATGAGTTTATTAAAGGAGAGTCAGTCGGTACATAAATTAGGTTATATGCACTGCCTCGAAATTCTATAACAGCGACTGACATTATGGATAAAGCAATTAAGTTGTCTCTTTTGATTGTCGGTTTATTTTTATTCGAGTCTCGCTCCTTCTCCTAATTGAACTCAGTGCGATAACTGCATATGTGGTCATCGAAACTGGTTTGCGACTGAAGTTGTTCTAAATGGAATTAACGAAAGTAGAAGTCAGGATTAATCAGTGAAGTTAAAGGTTTAACATGCAAAGCTAAATATTTTGTGGAACGTAGTCAGTTTGTTTTCGATTTGTCTCTTCATTTCCGAAAACGTGTGGAAGATTTTTAAGCTAATGTGTATTTAGTTCACTTTATACCTAACGTGGCCTGAGAGTTTAATGTAAATACTTTTATTAAATTCACATCAGGAAAGAAAGAATGGGGATCTGCTCGAATGAGTTATGAAACTTTAACGTCTCTAAATGTCTTGGTTGTGAAGCGAACTTTCCGTTATAAATGAGTAAATTTTTAATCTTTAAGACAACTTAAAAAAAGCTATTAGTGTTTACCATTTATGAAATCCAGCAAAACTATATTCATTCTGTCTATATAATAACAGTTGGGTAGGTTATTATTTAGCCATTGAAGAATGTTGGAAATACTTTAGTATTTCCACATTATTCTTAGGGATGACAATCAAAAAACTCCATTATTTTTATAATATATTTGAAAATCTATTTATATGCTGTTAATTTATTTTTGTTAATTCAGAAAATTACTTTACTTCAATCACCAAAATAAGTGAATTTATTCAGACACCTTTCTTTTCATTTAAAAAATATTATTATATATAAAATAGCGAAACTTAACAGAAATCAGGAATTATTAATTGCATATTGTATTAATCGCTGCAGAAACTTTAATTATGCGTTAATTCGCAGTGTAGTCGACTTTAACGTGATTTGCTTATTAATCCTTAATGTAATTTATTTATTACTTGCTGAGTTTTATTAAAACTCCGAAAGTAATAAGTAAAGTGCATTACGAAAGCGTTGACAGTACACTACGATTGCTTAATTTATTTAATCTCACAGTTTAAAAATACGTGTTTTGTTGTTGAGGACAATTAAATAGTATTTAATTAGTAATAAGATAATTAGTTATTTACCTTTCGTGTCTATTAATTACAGAATAAATTAAAAAATAAAAATTTAACGCTCCCGAAATGTAGTGTATTGCTTATATCACATAACTTGTTAAAATTAATGGAATAGTGACTGTTGATTATGATTAAATGATTACTATATGATATATATAAATTACCATATTTAATTTCATGAAAAAGGTCTTGCCTCGGGTTATCAGCTTATTATAAATAAATCTCGTTGCGTCTGACGAAACTGAAGAAAGAACTTTAGAATATAGTCAGAAATACAACACAGGAAGAATACAACCAACACAACATTCAATGTATACAACAACCAAGTAGAAAGCCATATTTCCGCCATTTAAATCTTCGATTCCAGAAACGTTCAGGAGTAGTGCCATTTGTGAAAAAAAAAGGATCCATGGCGAAACAGTCGTTGAGCACGTATACGCTATGTGGATTTCAGTTGCAGTAGTCGAACATATCTTGCAAAAGGAATGCCATATTAATGCCAGATCCCATCTGACAAATTGCCATCGGATACTCGAATGACCTGCATTTGCGAAGCTGGTTAGAAGCTCTGAACATGCAATGCGAAAAAAAATTGTCGATGAATCAGAGACAGACGCCCAATTCACCCGATCTTTAAATCGGTAATATTACCCGGCGAAAGGTCGAAATGCAGAAACAACAACATCAGAATATGATAATCGATAACGCAGATACATCAGCTCACATGGTTAACAACACGTAGTATGAAGCTATATTTAAGGGGCTACCAACTACAGTTAATTGGCTGAGAAATGCAACATCTGGAGTCGAAAGTTACTGTATAATTTATTCCATACATTTATACAGTATAATATATTACTATAAATTGTTAAACTTTTATTTGTTTAGAGCTCCAGAATTTTTATTTCACCCGTATTTTATATATGTAATCGGCATGTTAAAATTATAATTGTACAATAGCGTTGTTTGATTTTATATATAAAATTGATGTAGTCAATTAAATGGTCCGGCAGATGAGTTCAGGAGATACTTCTCAGAAATAAGTGATAAAATAATTTTAGAGAAGCAATTTTAAAAAAAAAAATTCTACCGAAATCAAAAGAAATAAAGGGGAGGATATTAAAATGCTGCATGTGAGTTTATCAAAGTGATGGGTTCGTTAATAAGAGTGTCATTAGACTGGAAAGATTCCTTGTTCTGGAGAAATGTTAAACTCCCTTATCCACAAAGGTGGTATTGAAAACTTGTTGGTTAACTTTACACCAATGAATTTGATTTCTGTCGTGGGGAGGATTATGAAATCTCTGATTCAGGATGCAAATCAGGATTATCTAAACAATAATTGTATCTTTAATAAAACCAGCATGGATTAGAGATCTGCAGAGATCTGGGCATTCGCATTTTCCTCAACCACTAAACCAGTATTCTCCTTAGAGTACTGACTCCTCAAATGGGCTTGCCACAAGCTCAGCCTACTTCCCCAGCTCCGAACCACCGCCATGGCCAACACACTAGACATGCCAAGGCTCACGTGGCCCATTGATGAAAGAAGAATCGTCATTACAGTCAAACTCATGACTGGTCTCATCTCCTCTCCTTCATTGTAGGATAACTGTGCATGGAGGATCCCAGTGGCGCATCTGCGAGCAAATCCACAGCTATTCCCTCTTCAAACACGCCTTCACCTGTCGGACCAGTTCCTTCTTCAGCAGATGTTATCACCCGTCCAAGATCTAGATGTCGACTTCAACAAGTTTAGTCAGGATCGACATTACAGAAAAAGAACAATCCGTAGTGGGTGGCCAAGGCCTCCAATATTATAACCTGAGTCCCGATGTATTCTCTTATTTAATTCAATGTATATAATTATGCTATTCGATGTACAGCATATTCTTATATTATGCATTTTGTGACTAATCTTCTGTACACTCTTAACGTTTAGTATACCAAATTCATTTCTCTATTTTTCTAATATTTTGTTTAACTTATTCATTATTATAGTAGTCTTTTATTTATTTATTTATTTTTGGTTTATTCAGGCAACTTTGTCTTTACATTACATTGTTATCCCCTGACCACTGTGCCGTAACGGGCAGTTGCAACTGCACCATTATATGCATCAGTGGTCTCCAAACTTTTTTGGTCGCGCACCCCGGAACAAAATAATTAATTAAATATATATAAATTTAATATATATTTTTTTATTTATAATCATTTACATGGAACGCATTATATCTAAAATCACAAATAATTTTAAAAGATCACAGATAAAAAAATACAAAACAAAATTAAATTGAAGTTCAAAAACAAAATGATAAGAAATAATTAATCTAACAAGTGTAGTAAATGTAATGCAATACTATTTGTTTTATTTATAAATAATTTACATGGTATGCATTATATCTAGATAAAATGTATTATATCTAGATTATAAATCAGTGTGGAAAACAGCCCTCACGATTTTATTGAGTATTATCTCGCGCACCCCATGGATCATCTGCACTGCTCAGAGAACTTCATATCTGACTGCACAATTACCCCCAGAAGAATTAAAGACTTGAAGGTTTTTGTGCAGTCAGATATGAAGTTCTCTGAGCAGTGCAGACAGGCTGCCAGAGCAAGTCATGGAGTTTTGTCTATGATATATAGGAATTTTGCTAACAGATACAAGGAGATGATTGTCCCTTTGTTTAAGGCAATGATCAGACCACACCTTGAGTACTGCATACAGGTCTGGAGGTCTCATTTTAGGAAAGATGTAGAGTTGCTAGAACAAGTACAGAGAAGGGCAACATGATTGGTGAAGTGAACATAGGGGTGCTCTTACGAAGAAAGGCTTAAGTTCTGCGAGTTGCAGCATCTGTAGATTAGGCACCTGCGAGGTGATCTGATTGAGGTGTATAAGGCCTTGAATAGATTGAGCAGGCTTAATGCTGATGGGATATTTCCGCTTGCTCAGACTAAGAACCTGAGGGGGCATAGATTCAAATTGAGGAAGGACAGTTGTAGAATATATGTGCGGAAGTTTGCCTTTAGCCAGCAGGTAGTTGATTGCTGGAACAGACTTCCATCTCTTGTTGTGGAAGTTGATAACTTAAATAAATTTATGGCTGAGCTGGACAAGCATTTGGAGTGACTGGATGGGTGAAATGGAAAGGTTATTTTTTAATTTTATTTATTTATTTTTTGGCTGATGCTGTATAAGCATACTTTCTTGCATCATATGCCTCAACTAATGCTAATCTCGCGAACCTCACTTTGGAGACCACAGATGTACATCGCTATTTTCAGTGTTGCAATAAAAATTTATCTCTCTCAAATTACAGGCTATGTATATGATGAAATATGGTCGGAGTTGCTGATGCGCCTAAAAGTCTACAACAATGTCACAGAAGAGGAACAAGATTACTCAAGGAATTACATACCTAACGTGTATGACGCAATATGGTCTTATCGAAAGGGTAATCTTACTCTTAGTTCTATAAATTGCTGCATCTGGAAACTAAACACCTGTGAAGAGACTTGATTAAACTGTTTAAAGACTTCAAATGAATTTAAACTAAATGATTATAGCATCCTTACTCTTTATCTGACGACATGCACGAGGGAGAATAAATTTAAATTAGGGATGGTCGAAGGACAAATGTGCGAAAATTTGCTTTCCTTCTGAGAGTGATTGTTTATTGCAATAGATGTTCACTTGGTGTCGTGGAAATGAGAGTTTGGATAAATTTAAAGGAGAATTAGATAATTTATTAGAAGATATGGGCAAATCAAATGTGTAAAGTTATTGTTTTATATCTCAGCTGTTGTTTCCATGCATCATTTTGCTCCTATTAATGCTAAATATAAAGGAAATTTCTATCAGTTTTCTCGCATTAAAAAGATTAAGAGATGCAATTTTATATTTCAATGATGGTTAAAACATACAAAAGCTTACGAAATTAAATTAGATATAATATGATAAAGAATTAATTGTGAAAATGTTATAAACAAAAGTATAAAGAAAATTCTAGAAGAAATTTTTATTGAAGGGCAGGTAAGGTGGTTATAAAGTTGATAAAAAAAAATGTACAATGGAACACCGAAGACCTTTTGCTTTAATTTTAACAGCTGCCTTACGACGATGATATATTTATTTATGTAAATTGGGTTTACCCTTTGTCGTATTTATCAACGCTTAAAATTTAAAAATAAAATAGTTCGATGCAGCACAAATATTCTTCATAGCGTCCTTGCTTTAGGCGGCGTTGCCATTTTCTTTAAGAGCTCACAGGCCTCACTTGTTCATCAAGTATATATATGGCAATTACATCTTATAGATGTAATTGCCATATATATATACCCCCAGCACCTTCATATGACGCCATCCATGAAATATCAAACTGGATCGTTAACCAGCTTCATCCTTCAGCTTTGCACTTTGTCTGTGGAGACTTTAATCTTCCTCCCCAACTAGCTAACCTTCAGCAAATGCTCCTGTCAAACCTATCTTGTACTGGGTTACAAATGATTAATGACCTCCCGACCAGAGGTAACAATCAACTAGATCTCATCCTTGCCTCTTTTCCTTGCACACCTGATTACATGCCAGAGACTTATTTTAATTCGGACCACAAGCCAATTATTGTTCTTTTACAGATACCTGCTCCAAACTTCAATGTTGTGAATTCAATTAACACCAGAGTAATAGTTAGTCCCAGATTTTTGAGCATTGCTATATGTGTTGAGGCTGCCTCTGCCATCCCGTGGTCAGTCCTAGAAAACTATAATCTTGAAATTGCAGTAAATCTGCTTACTAATTGGCTTAACACGATTGCGACATTTGCAGCATCAAAGAGAATTTCTATTATGCCTCGGTCCAAAGCATGGTGGACTCCCCATCTTAATATGAGCTTCAAATTAAAACAGCAACTCTACAAAATGTGGAAGCAGTCGCAAAGTGTTCAAGACAGGATAGCTTACTCTAGATCCCGTGCAACATTCAACAGGCTGAAATCTCAAGCAATTAAGAATTATATGGACACCACCCTCCGTAGAGGAAAAACCCCCTACTTTGAACGGCCTTCTGATTTCCCACAAAAACTTGAACCTAACCAGTGGCTAGACTTTATATCTAGATTTGCCTCGAACTCGGAACAATGTGCTCATCTTGAGATACCAACAACTGAAATCCCGCCTGACACGCTTTCTGCAGTATCAATTTCCAGGGAACAGCTTATTGCTGCCATAAATTCTACACCGGCTTCTGCTAAGGCAGGTGCAGATGAAATACCCGAATTCATTATTAAATGTCTTAGCCCATACATTTTGGGTCCCCTTCTAACTATTTTTAATGCTATTTTGTCAAGTAATTTCTTTCCCCAGCAATGAAACATCTACCTTGTGAAGCCTATACCAAAAATTCAATCACCTACTCTTCTTAAGCACTACCGGCCAATCTCCAATGCCTCAAGTCTTCTAAAACTCCTAGAGAAGATACTTCTCCCCATTTTAACTAAACAACTTCTTCCACATCAGCCTCATCAAATCCACTACTCTCTTCCTCATAGATCCACTGTGACTAATCTCTTAGCCACCACCAGCTCTATCCTCTCTGCGTTTGAATCTCATGCAGAGCTTGCAGTCACTTATGTAGACCTCGAAGCAGCATTTGATTCAATAAATGTTCCTGCAATGCTGAAGCTACTTTCAGACCATTATCAAATCAAGGGAGACACCCTACAGTTCCTCACTTCACTCCTTCAAAATAGAATAATCCGGCTTACTGTCCACGGCCAAACATACGAGCGATGTGTCTCTTCAGGCGTGCCACAGGGTGGTGTCTTATCTGGCCTCTTATTTACAGCGCTCATCTCGCCGCTTGTTGAGTCCAGGCATGAAACTCTATGCCATGCTGATGATATGAAACTCCTCACACTGATTTCTCCACATGATGATCTTATCGTGATAACAGCATCAATTAACAATATACTCCCGGAATTTGCAAACTACCTCAACCAGTTTGGACTAAAAATAAATCCAGAAAAGTCTGAATTTATGATATTCTCGTTAAAGAAAACGCCTTCCTATATTCAGCCAACACTATGCAATTCCCCTATTCCCATCGTCAAGAAACATACTGATTTGGGGGTTGTTTTTGATCCTAAGCTCTGCTTTGGTAACCACATGGAAAAGCTGCTCACCCAGGCAGCTCGACTCCAGTGGATGGTCAAACAGCATTTGCATTATATTAATGAAGTAACGACCACCAGAAGATATATAAAAAGCACGCTATACTCTCCGCTTCTATATGCTGCAGAAGTATGGGCATCTGCTGCCCCTAGCACAATTCGACCACTCTTTTCTACTGAGTTTTGGCTCTTAAAATGGGTCATAAACAAACATAAACTTCCTCCACAGTTAAGGACAACTGAAATGGCCGGTTTGATAAAAATTCACAGGCTTCCCACGCTGATTAGGGTGAAATGCCTTACCACAACTGTAAAAATGATCACTGGAAAGATCTCGGCACCATCATTCTGGGACTTGTGCTCTTGGAGAGTCCCTCAGCCTTCCCTCAGAGCGACTCCAACTCTATGCCCACATCTTAGCCGTCTCCACCTATCCGATAGGTTTCTGCCATATCAGCTACTTTCATGTGCCCAGTCTTTGGATGCTGACCTTAATAAGTTTTCCAGTGATAAGGAGTATAGACGCTGCATCCTTAAATTGTACTTCCCCATCCCTGATTCTGCTCCTTGAAGCTCGCCTTAACGCCAATCCAGCAATGCGACATGAAGATGGCTTACCAACCAACCTTGTACTTTTCCACCTGTATATTCTTTGTACATTGTGATGTTTATAATTGTGTTATACTTTGAGTGTTGAGCTCTATTTACTTTTGATTCGTTCATATATGTATTTTATATTTAATTTATTAATTTCCTTTCTTACATATTGTAATGTCACTGTTAATTCCTGGCCTTGTGGCCGTGAAGGGCTTATTGCAATGTATCCATTGTATTACTATTATTATTATTATTATTGCAATAAAGATTTCTAATCCTAATATTAGAAGTGGCAAATGATGCAAGAAGGAAGCTTATACAAAATCAGCCAAAAACTACCTATTTACACAACACTAGATGGAGTTGGTTCCAACAAACAACTACACGCTGGCTGAAGACAAATTTCCTGACGTTTGTCCTGCAACCTTTGTTCCCCAGATTCAGTTTATGCTCCCTGATATGCATAGTCTGAGCAAGAGGAACGATTCCATCGGCATTAAGCTTACTCAATCCATTTAGATCCTCTGATTTAAGATGTCTACATCTCAGTCAGTACTTCAAGCAAATGTCAAGAAGTCAAGGTTTGCCTGGAAAGAGCACCTTTTAATTCCCATCACAAATCTTGTTGCTCTTCTCTGCATCTGTTCAAACATACATATTCCTTCCACAAATAAGACTTCCAGACCTGTACGTAGAACTCATAATGTGGCCTTAGCATTGCCTTATTCAACGGGATAATCACCTACTTAACCTTAGTGGCAAAATCCTCTATATCATTCACAGAATCACATCAACTTGAGCAGTGTAGAGAGGTAACCTCTCTACACTGCTCAAGGAACTTCATATCCCACTGCATAAAATCCGCACATCTTTCTTATCCATCGCAACCCTGAGTGTGGTGTGACATAGTTCGTATACGTTTATCTACGATTACTGTTCCCCACATGAAGTACCTTGCATTTGTCGAAATTAAATTTCAGTTACCAATTCGCAGCCCATCTTCCAAATATTTCTGGATGGTTTCGATTGGATGCTGTAGTGTTTTAGGCGTATTAGCAACTTTGGCCATATTGCGCTGTATACAGTATAATACAGCGGGTTCGTATCCCCTATGTAAATTGTGTGTGTGTTCTGCGGTCGATTTGCTATTTGCTGGATGAAAAACCTGTGTTTCCAGGAAAAAGCTATGGGCAGCCTGGATACCTTCTAGCGGTGTGTGCTGGCAACGTGGAGTCCTACCCGGGGCCCTACGGCCAAAAGCCAGAACACACAACAGAACCCAGCATAAAGATTCGTGAAAATCCTTCTGACATACTTTTGAGGGAAGACCACAGGAGGCATTGAATTGAGCGTGTTGGGAATGGTGGGAGGTGTTTTAACAAGATCATTAATACAAATTACATTAATACAAATAATACATTTGTACATGAGTTGGAAGAAAAATGGGATACTAGCAGGTCAGCTTTATCCTTGGCTGAACTGACAACAGAACCATCTGGTTTGAACAGAGGTGGGAGCAAATATGGGCAAAAGTTGCGGCCAATAGCTTTGGTAAGAGACCAGAATGCTCGGCTACCATTAGGGCAAGAAGCAAGTTTTCTACTCTTAGCCTGTTCAAACTCTAGTTTGGACTGATTAATAACTGCTTTACAATTGTTGCGAGCTTTGGTGTAGGCAGAAAATGAAACTGAAGAATTAGAAACAAGCTAATTACGATATGCAACATTCTTCTCTTGAACAGCCTTAGCACATTTATTGGAAAACCAAGGTTTAGATAAAGGACGAGATTTTAATGTGAAGTGTGGGATAAAGGATTCCATTCCTGCAAGAATAATTTCACTGACACGATCTAAGCAAACGTTGACATCAGAAGTTTTGAAACAGTAATCCGACCAAGGAAAAGAAGAAAAGAAGTCTCGCGGGTCATCTCATTTTGCATTCTTGTAATGCCAAACAACACGAGGTTAGGAATAGCCATGAGATAAAGGTTCCATTCGAGAAGAGACAATCACCAAGTTGTGATCTGAAGTCACTAAAGGACCACTCACTTCGACCATGTACTTAGAAGGGTTGTTTGTGAGAAAATGATCAAGCGTATTGTCTATATGATTAGGATTGTCCGGTATTCTTGTAGGTAAATGAACAATCTGTTCAAGGTCATTAGTAATTGCAAAAGCCACAGCATCTCGACCAGCTGGGTCGGTGTGATTAGAAAACGGAAGCCAGCTGGAGTTGTGAACATTAAATTCACCGAGGAAAATTACCTCAATTTTAGGAAAGTTGCACTGGATAAAGTCAATTTGCAAAGAGAGGAAGTCAAAGAGCTCCAAGTGATTAGCGGAGTTGGGAGAACGGTAGAGACAACAGATGAATTTGACACAGTGAGGTAGACGGATTTTAAGCCAGAGAAGATCAAAGAGAGGAGATTCCAAATTGCCAAGTCTCTGACAGGGAATATCAGAACGAACATATGCACAAGTACCACCTTTGAGGCGAAAGGAATCATCCAGCGAATAATTTGGACACCTGAGATGAGCAGTAGTTGAATCAACCGATAACTGAGATTCTGTCAGAAAAAGTACATGGGGTTTGGCAGACTGCAAGTGGAAATGGACATCGTTGAGATTAGAATTGATACCACGTATATTTGTGAAATGAATTAGGAAGTGCCTAGGAGGTTTAGATCCTTTCGCAGATAAGCTTGCTCTATTAGTTTGACAATTCATGGTGTATTCAATAGTAAGAAAAAGTGGGTGGGACATGCTGTATGAAGTAATGAAATTTTTGGGTATGGCGTACACATGGTAAGAATATACCCAGATCCTTGACATAACGTGGCTTCGACAATGCTCCCCGCAACACACTACTCGGACTCACTGCAGTCACTATCTGGCAGAGTACAGGTAGCAAGATTGTATACTAGCTGATCCGGAAGCCTCTTCGAGAGTTACCAATAGGTTCGGTCCCGTGTACTAACCAGCGGGCGGCCTGCGAGCACCGTTTTAGAGCTGTACCCTCGAAATGTAACGAATATTGGATCTCGCCACGATGTTCATCGTAACCTCAAAAGTCATCAATCATACTGCATAATGGAAGAGATAGGAAAGGGTTGACCGGAACTTAGCTCTAGAGACTAAACACGGGTTCCACCACTTCAAGCCTCCAATAAGCAAAGTGGTGGTGGTATTGCACCGGTTGATGAGAGTCATCTGCCACCTAGTACTGCCTTGTCACATAGAGGGGGCGACGTTGCTCCATGTGGTGTGGGCGCCACACCTCGACCCCTGCTTACGTTGGTTCACACCTGCGTGGTCACCCACCATGTACTTATGCATGGAGGTTATACCCAGGATTACTAACAGTCCCACGATCGTGAAGGTGCAAGCAGATAATTTGGCTGTCACAGACCGTACGGACTTCGCCGAAATTGGGTCCACTTGACTTGAGTGTCACCCGAATATCAGTTCCATCAGCGTTTTAGACCCCCAGGTAGCAAGTACAGCTTGTCTGGGATATCTGAGAGAATGTCTGTGACAACCTCAAGTACCCGAGTTTGTCCACCTAGGGTTGTTCCTAGCTGGACTTTTCCTTTCCTTATCTTGACGGAGGCACTTATTACTGCAATGTCCCTCTTACAATCAATTCTTGCCCTGCTCTCTATATGCATTTTAGGGGAAGATCGCCTTCAAATATTTGACTACCGCAGTTCTTAACTTTTCGACATTAGTATACTCTCCCTTATATGACATGCATCCATCACACCACCTAAATAGTGTATTTTCCATTGCACTACATCACTTTTCACCGCCTCAATCCTTTTTCTCCCTTCGCTCCCAAAGTTTTCATATATATCCTTCCCCCCCAGCAACCTAGTTCCCCTCTAAACGCCTTCCCTAGGCCAATCAAATCCTTCTTTCATTCTAATTTCCACGCATTCTAAGGGCTGAACGTTATACGTCCTTTTCCTACTTTTCAGCTCCCAAAAAAGTTCCATTTTTTCCACACAACCTTTCTTAATCTCATCCAGATAAAGACACTGCTTTTCTTGGAATCATAGAGATTCAAATTTTTCCATTCTTCTTCTCAAATCTGGCTTTTACGGTTTTTAATAGCGTCTTAACTGACCTAAAGTGTTTTTTTTTTTTTTTTTTTTTTTCCCTCACCGTACTCCCATTCGTTTTGACCTTGAATTCGAAACGGCTATACATTGTTTTTCAAATATTTCTCGATATTATTGCTCTTTGCATTCCAAATGTCTTTCTTGGAACCTAATTACAAGTTTATAAACCTCTTCCCCCTAGGTAAACTGTAATTTTTTAAGACCAGGTGTCATACAGATAGTAATAACAACATGTTTTCAATGAGTCACGCTTCCATTTTAATGTATGAAAAACTGATCGAATTAACGAAATATGCACTGTTTCTAGTGTTCCATGCATTTTTATGCACTAATTAATTAAATCTAAAACACCCATTTGCCTTTAATTCAGTGTTTAGTTTTGAGCTTCGACTCAGAGAATATTGAAAATGGGCTTTTTCACACAGAGTGGATTCGGAGTTGGCTAATAAGATTATTTATTTATTTATTTTCTTTTTTTTTTGTTATCAACAGCAAATATCACTGAATAATCGACAGATAAAAGTAAATAATTCGGAGAAGATTTAACATTTTATTTTTATGAAGCTATTTATTGAAACCTATCTCAATGCATAATTGAAATCTAAAAGATTATTAAGGTTTTATAAAATCTTTGAAATTATAATAATTTTCGATTTAATTTTTTTATGATGGTATACTATAATTATATATTTTTAAATTTTATCTTGAATTTGTATTTCGTTTTTCTTATTAATAAAATTAATTATATGTAGGAGTAACCATAAGTATTACAATAAATAATATAAAACTGTTTAAGGCAATTTTTTTCATTATACACCATTTTAAGAAATCAAACTATTATATTAAGCCACCCGAATATTTAAATTCATATGCCGTGCTGTGTGTCTTATGTCTGTTAATTGCGTGTGTTCTACACTGAGTAAACACTGAATCATGACCACCCCTATGAAAACTGAACGCGACCCGTTGACCACGTGAGGTACGAGAGTGCGCAGTTAGTCGACCTACGTAGCATAGATAAGGTGTCAGTAGTTCGGTATGTAGTAAAATTCCGAGCGTGACAGATTATGGGAGCTCGACGAGCTGGTGCCTCGATTTCCCAAATGGCTGAACTGGTGGGGTGTTCGAGAGCCGCTGTTGTTAAAATGTACCAGGACTGGCGTCAAAATGGTCAAACAACGACCCGACGGCAAAACTGCAAATGTCAGTAAAGGTTGATGTTAGAGGTAAGAGCTAACATTTCGTCCGACGACTCGTATAGGCGCAGCACTGTTCAAGCGTCGACTACCCAATACAACATGAGCCAACGGGGAAAAATATCTGGTATGACCATGTGTCACACGCTTGCACGTATGGGCTATACCAGCAGAATACCCCTACGGCATCCTCTCCTAACCAAGGTTCATCGGCGTAAAAGACTCGCCTGGTGCAATGAGCATGGAAGTTGGACGTTAGAAGACTGGAAGAAGGTGTGCTGGTTGGATGTGTCACGGTATTTACTCCATAGCATGGATGGTCGTGTACGGATTTGGCGTCAACAACATGAGGCTCTTGATCCATCATGCAAGTGGAACAACGTATCACTGGTCTCTGTTATCGTCAACTGCTTGCTGACAGTGTACACCCCGCTAGGTTACACTTTTTCCCGAATGATAACGGTGTCTTCCGAGATGACAGTGCGCCGAGCCATCGGGCAGTTAATGTGCAGGAATGGTTTGAGGATTTCCAGCATATCGATTGGCCTCCGAATTCCACCAATATCAATCCCATAGAGTACTTGTGGGACACAATGGAAAGGCATATGAGGCGTCTTTCTACACCAATCGCCTCCATATCTGCATTGCTAGCCGCATTACACACAACTAACAAATAAATTTGATGATGGTAAATAAATTTGATGAATTTGAGGTGGTGGTCAAAACATCAAAAGCAGATATTGTTGGGATATCAGAGACGTGGTATCACACAGATATAAGGAATGCAGAACTGGAATTTGGGGAGTATAATGTGTACAGGAAGGAGAGGAAGTGAAGAGGGGTTATGCTGTTAGTTAAGAAACACATAAAATCCAAGGAAGTGCAGTGTCGAGACAATTTCGTGTGACATAAGAACTGGGAGATCAAAATTGAGAATAGGAGTGTATCATAGGTCTAATGAGTATATTAAAAAACTGTACAGAGAAATAGAGTGGGCTAGTAAATCAGAGAGATTATAATGGGGGATTCTAATTTCCCGGATACTGTATTGACTGGAATTTGTGGGTTGGTCACTCACACTAGAGAGGCTTTTGTGGATTAATTGGATCATCGTTTTCTGCAGCCATGTTCGGGAGGCAACTAGAGGGAGTAAATACTCTTGATCTGATTATCAGTAGTGATTCATCATGCATTAAGAATCTGCAGATAGAGGAACCACTAGGTGGCAGTGTAACAGTGTGTTCAAGTGGGATTTACTCAGAGAGGTAACTACCATCTGAGGTAAAGGGAAGGGCTTTCTGCTTTCGTAAAGGCGACTAGCGAGGTCTGAGACAGTATTTAAATTCTATACGGTGGGACCAACTGATGATGTTACCAACAGCAAATTCAAAATGGGAAGCATTCAAAAAATTAATCTTGGAAGCTACTAGGCTTTACATACCGACTAAGAAATATTGTTCAAGGTTTAGGCCTAAATGGATATCAGATGAACTAATGAGACATGTGGCAGAGAAGAAAAATGCATGGGTTACATATAAATTAATGGGTGACACGGTCACATTTGCACATTTCCAGTCCATAGGTACCTCCCCTGAGTCCAAGGGAGCTCTCATAATTATGGCTAAGGGTTTGCTTACTTCCTTTGCTGCCGCCATTAATATAACTGGATAGATGCCAACCAACCCGGGTGCCTTTTTTATGTTTATATTCAACTATTTCTCCTCCATTTTCCTCTCAGCTATTACAAAATCATCTAGCTCACTGCCAGAGTTTAATTCACCTCTGGCATTCCCCTCCCTGAATAACTTCTCATGTGTGAATATAGATGCAAAATACGCATTTAGTTTGTTAGCCACCTGAGCAGGATCATCAACAGTTGAACCATCAATATCAAGTGGACCAATCTGATTCATCAATTTCCTTCTAGAGTTTACATTGGTAAAGAACTATTTTCTGTTTTTCTTTGCATCCTTTGCCAAAGATTTCTCATAATCTGCCTTTGCCTGCCTAATCTCCTTTGTGACTTGGTTACGGACCAGCTTATATCTATCGTAAACTTCCATTATTATGATTATTATTATTATTATTATTATTAGCCTTATGGTGCCTAAGGGTTTGCTTACTTCCTTTGCTGCCTCCTTTAATATAACAGAATAGATCCCATCCATCCCAGGTGCCTTTCTTGTGTTTATCTTCAACAATTTCTCCTCCACTTTACTCTCAGTTATTACAAGATTCTCTAGCTTACTGCCAGAGTTGAATATTATTTCAGCTTCCCTTCCACCTGAATATAGTAACTTTTCCGCTGATCTACATGGAATAAAATTAGCTCTAGAAAATTTCAATCTTTACCCATCTTCAAAATATTTCATATATACAGACTCTGTCAGCTCAATTAGAGCAATGCAAAATCCCTCCTATATGAATCACCCTGTTTTAAATCAAATCAGGAAGTTGGTCTGGAAAATTGAACAAAGTCAACAATTAGTGAACTTTTATTGGAATCCAGCACATTCAGGGATAAAGTGAAATGTACTGGCGGATATATCGGATAAAAATCCCTCCACATTAGATTTGACCTCTGCCCATATTGCAGCATTTGACCATGATATCATCATAAAAGAAGCATTCCTTGAACAGTGGAAAGAGCTAAAGCACACCCAGACTAATAAAAAACTTTTCCAGTTGAAAGAGGAACCAAAAGTTTGGCACTCAAGCACCCAGGCAACTAGAAGGGAAGAAGTGGTACTTGCGCAGGCAAGAATAGGACATACTCATCTGACCCACCTCCATCTACTCACAGGTGATGATCCTCCTTATTGTCTACTCTGCTCAGTACATCTAACAGTCAAGCATATTCTTATTGATTGTCCTCAATATCACCAGGACAGAACATCAGTCCTGCTTTCTCATACTAAACTGGCGCCTCCGTAGCCAGGTGGGTAGGATCGGCAGTGTGTAGCACACGCTTCTTGATTAGACCGGGGTTCGAACCCGTGACCACCAAATACGGAGGATGCGGAAAGGTCAGGGAATGACCACCGCATATCCTCGGAGCAATATGGCCTTAGTTGCTAATGCTACTAAAAACCAAATAACAACAACATACTAAACTGCAAGAACCAATATTACTAGAGCATTTTATTGGCGATCAGGCAAACATTAACGAACTTTTCTGTTTTCTGTAAAAAAATTGGAATATATCATCGCTTCTGAATAGTTACTAAAATGAAATTGAAATGCCTTCAATTCTGAAGCACACGCTTCTTGATTAGACCGGGGTTCGAGCCCGTCACCACCAAATACGGAGGATGCGGAAAGGTCAGGGAATGACCACCGCATATCCCGGAGCAATATGGCCTTAGTTGCTAATGCTCCTAAAAACCAAATAACAAACAAACAAGCCTTCAATTCTGAATTATTTCGTAACACATCTCTATGGACAGGCGCACTAGAGCCAGTGTAGCTTATGCGCCATTAAACATCCATAACACACACACACGCCTCATTTTAAGAAGGATATAGAGCTATTGGAAAAAGTACCGAGAAGGGCAACAAGATTAGTGAATATAACGAAGGGTTGATCTTACGAAGAACGGCTTAAGTTTTGCAGATTACAGTGTCTAGAGACTAGGCACCGGCGAGGTAATCTGATTGAAGTGTATAAAGCCTTGAATGGTTTGAGCATGCTCAATGCTGATGGGATTCTTTCTCTTGCTCAGAATAATCACCTGAGAAGACATAAATTCAAATTGAGGAAACACAGTTGTTGGATAAATGTGCGGAAGTTTGCCTTTAGCCAGTGGGTAGTTGATTGGTGGAACAGACATCAATTTCCACAACATCTTTTGTTGTGGAAATTGATAGCCTAAATAAATTTAAGGCTGAGCTGGATAGGTATACGAACCGAGGGGTGAAATGGGAACTGGTTTTTTCTTTTTCTTTTTTTTTTTTTTTTTTTTTTTTTATTTTGGCTGATGCTGCATAAGCTTGCTTTCTTGCATCGTATGCCTCTACTAATGCTAACTTGGTTGGCCCTACCTCTCGAACGCTTCCGACATCTTGTTGTATCAATGCCACGTCGGATAGCTGCTGTACTGAGGGAAAAAAGGAGGACCTAGGAAGTATTAGGTAGGCGGTCATAATTCAGTAATCATTCAGTGTATGGCCGAAAAACCGTATTTCTCAGGGTAAAACATTGCTATCTATGCTTGAAACCTACTAACTCAGCCACAGAGTGAAAAAAGCACATTAAATTTCCTCGCCTCATCGACGGGATTCGAAGCCGGGCCTTTTCCATCCTGTGTGGAGATGACTGTGACGATACCACAGTGCTACTCGTGCAGAGACACATCATTTTAGTAATCTAAAAATCGTGGAAAGCTAAAAAAAATGGCGCTCTTGTACTTCACAGACATTCTATTTGGCATAATATATAAAAAGGGTTGCCTACCCCTGTAATACTTGATCATTTAAAATAAGGTTTTATTATAATAAAACCTTAATTTTAACCTTCTTTTAAAACTTTATTTTTAAAAACGATCGTTGATTATCGCATGCTCCATTTCGTGATGCTCCATTTTCCATTTCGGTATCTGGTTGGGATAAATAATTGACTTTTCTGACGTGCATGGCACGCTGCATATAGCAATTCGCTGAACTTAACAAAAATATTAGGCCTATTTTAAATATTTCATATAACTTTATCACAAAATTTTGAATCTTTCCGTGTATATAGGGTGTCTGAAAAATACTGGTAAAACTTCAGGAATGAGTTCCTCATATGTAGACAATGAAAATATTTTATATCAACATAGTTCCGGAAATGCTTGGTTTTCGAATTTTGAAAGTCTGTCTATGACATTTAACTGTTCACATCACCTTATAGTAATTGTTCAGAATGTCCACCTTCTGCCTGAATACAGGCCTCGCATCGACGTCTCATGGACTCGCGAAGACCATGCCAAATTCTTGGCATGTTTCGTATTGTCTCACAACCTGCCAAAATTAGATTGCGGAGAGTGCCACATCAGCTACCGGAGTCGAATACACCGATGACTTTAAATGGCCCCACAGTAAGAAATCTAGTGGGTTTAAATCATGTGAGCGTGGAAGCCAGGCAGTTGGTCCACCTCTACTATCCACCGACCAGGAAACCTTCGATTTAGGTAATTGCGGGCTAGGTGGCTGAAATGTACAGGAGCGCCATCGTGCATGAAGTGTGCTTGTTGACGAATGATAAGTGGCGTGTCGTCCAAGAAATCAGGCATGTTGTTTTCCAGAAAGTTTCTGTACACCTGCCCTGTGAGTTTGTTTGGAAGTACCAGGGGCCCGAATAACTTATCACCAAAAACATCTGTACCGCTGTTGGTGATGTGATGGAAGAATTGCATGTGGGTTTTCCTCACCCCATAAATGCTGATTTTGAAAGTTTTGGATTCCGTATCGTGTGAATTGTGCTTCATCTGTGAATATCACTAAGGCAGGAAAGTGAGGAGTTGTACCACACTGCTACAAGAACCACTGACAGAATATTACTCGTGCAGGAGAATCTGATGGTGACAAGGCCTGTACCCGTTGCAGATGTTAAGGGTACAGTTGGTGTTCTCGCAACGCTTCCAAATAATCGAACGTTGAACAGCCAGTTGCATTGCTATCCTCCGTGTGCTGATTCCAGGAGTGGCATGCCCAACATCCCAAATTTCCTCCTCTACGTCAGGAGTTGTAGATCTTGGTCGTTCTCTGTCGGCAGCACGAGGCGTACAGGTTCCATGTTCACAAAGGCGGCGATGGATACCTTCAAACGTTTTCCTGTCTGGACATCTTCGTTCTAGGAACATTTTGTGGTACGACGAGCCTCCAAAGCATTGCGTCCGCCAAACCGTACATAAAGTGCATATCCGCTTGCTCCTGATTTGGGTAGATGGTCGGAATGGAAACCACCAGATTCTGTCAGTACCTTGTGATGAAGGAAATCATCTGCGGGAGATAGTAGTAGTATTAGTGGCATGTGATGCAAGAAAGAAAGTGTATGAGCTTATGCAGCATCAGCCTAAAAAAAAAAAAAAAAAAAAATATCACACCATTTCTTCCAAATGCCTGTCCAGTTCCTCCTTAAATTTATTCAACCTATCAACTTCCACAACGAGAGATGGAAGTTTGTTCCAGCAATTAACCACCCGCTGGCTAAAGGCAAATTTCCGCACATCTATCCTACATGTGTCCTTTCTTAATTTGAATTTATGCCCCTTTAGGTTAGTAATCTGAACAAGTGGAAGGATCCTATCAGAATTCAGCGTGCTCAACCCATTCAAGGCCTTATACACCTCAATCAGATCACCGCGCATGTGCCTAGTCTCCAGCCACTGCAGTTTGCAGAACTTAACCCTCTCTTAGTAAGAGGATCCCTTCATTACCCTCACCAATCTTGTTGCCCTTCTCTGTACACGCTTAAGTAAATCTACATCCTTTCTAAAATGAGGCCTCCAGACCTGTATGCAGTACTGAAGGCGTGGCCTGACCATTGCCTTATACAGAGGGATAATCAACTCCTTTTCCCTGCTAGCAAAATTCCTATATATCATTGACAAAACCCCATGACCTGCCCTGGCAGCCTGTCTGCATTGCTCAGAAAACTTCATATCTGACTGCACAATTACTCCCAGGTCTTTTTCATTTTCTACCACCTTAAGTGTAGTACCACACAGTTGGTACGTTTCCTGGGGTTACTTCTAGCCATATGCAGTACTTTGCATTTGTCAAGGTTAAACTTCTGTTGCCACTTCTTAGCCCATCTGCCCAAATTATCTAGATCCTGTTGCAGTAGCACACTGTCATTAACAACCCTGCCAACCTTTGTATCATCTGCAAACTTCGACATTAAGTCTGATATACCTTCATGAATATCATTTATAAATACACAAAGCAACAGTGGAGGCCCCGGGTGCCAAGCGATTGTGACTGAGCGATTTCTCTGTGCTATTACTGCGATTTCTCAAAAGTGATTTATAGTTATTTTGAGTTCTTCACGTTAATAAATCTATTCATTTAAAAACAGCTCTTGTTACAAAAACACTTGTACAGAGCAAGAAAGGAAAGGCACCTTTCTTTATTTCTTCTAGTTTACTACTAACCACTTACTACTTTTCGCTTGGTCACACCAGGCACTGCTCCTGCCTCCCCGTGGCGGGGCCGGTAACCTTGGCAGAAAAGTTCATCTGCCAGGGGCTAAGAGGAGCCAACATGGAACAAAGTATGTTTCCAACTCTAGAGCCGTCGAGCTGTCGGCCAACCACAGAAAATGACCATGATTCGTCGCAAGCAAAGAGGTTGAAAACCAATCCCTCGGCGACAGACTTACCTGCATTCTTAATCATGCACTCGCTATCTGACCAGCCTCTCAGTAAGCTATCCCCTTTTTTAATCCAAAAACACCTGGAAAGTATTGCAGGGTCTCCCAAGACGGTTAAGAGACTGCAATCAGGGGACTTACTTATTGAAACTATAAATGGCAAACACTCTGAAAAATTACTTAAAAAGACAACTTTCGCTGGTATTCCAGTGAAAGTAACTCCACATGCAACCCTAAATACATCAAAGGGTGTAATATCTAGTTGGGACCTGATGAATGTGACGGAGGAAGAAATTAAAGAAGAGCTTCAGGAGCAAAATGTAATAGCTGTAAAAAGAATTATGATAAAAAAAGACAATATTCTCACACCTACCAGAAATATCATTCTTACATTCAACAGTCCAAGCCTACCCGCATCAATAAAAGCTGGATATCTACTTTGCCGCACTCGTCCTTTCATACCCAATCCGTTGAGATGTTATAAATGCCTGAAGTATGGCCACTCTCAAACAACGTGCAGAAGCAACCCAGTTTGTCCCAACTGTGGATCCTCCGATCACATTCAAAGTGATGTTCGGTGAAAGAAATGATCTGTCCCAACTGCAAAGGCAACCATCCGGCCTACTCTAAGACATGTGAGAGGTGGAAAACAGAGAAAAAAATTGTGAAATATAAAGTTGAAAACAGAGTTAGTTATCAGGAGGCTAGAAAATTAATTGCACCGAGTATACCTAACCGTACCTATGCCAATATTACAAAAAAATATCAAACCATTGCGACACAAACCGATGTTACCGTACCTTCAAACACTTCCATCTCTGACTGGGCTCGGGCTGTTCTCTCTCATCAACAGTCCAGTGCCGTTAAGCACTCAGACCAAGCAAATAATACGCCTCTCACAATACCAGCAAAATCTCAATCTCCGCCAGTGAATGCCACTACAAATAATAATAGTTCGACTTCGAAAAAGATTATCCAAGACAAATCGATGGAGGCAGAGTATCCATCCAACCAGGAAGATCCAATTCTGGAAATATTTGCTGAAGAAGAGATGGACACTGGTCGCCCTTCCTTTCCGAAAGAGAAAAACCAAAGCCAGAACGCCATAAGACAGCCACGTCAGGTACAGCTTCTTCCTCTAAATTCAAATAATGTCTAATATCTTGCAATGGAATTGCAGAGGCTTTCGTGGAAACATTGATGACATCCGTTATTTAATTAATCGATACTCTCCAGTTGGTTTCTGCCTGCAAGAAACCTATTTAACTCCTCAAATTTCCATTTCCATCAAAAACTACTCGATCTATAGACGCGATCGGAATACATCCGATTCTGCTAGAGGTGGTGTAGCAATTTTAATTAGTACAAGGATTCCAGCTAAGCAAATTACTCTCCAAACCCAAATCGAAGCTGTCGCTGTGCGTCTGATTACTCAAACTGCATTAACTCTAGTCTCACTTTATCTCCCACCAAACCATGCTTACTCTTATAATGATCTTAAAGAACTTTTATTGCAGCTACCCTCCCCTATCTGCCTGCTAGGGGACTTCAACGGCCACCACCCTTTATGGGGTTCATCTAAATTAGACAGACGCGGCCGACTGATTGAAACTTTACTGGAAAAAGAAAACCTCACTCTTCTTAACAGTGGCTCGCACACCCATATACAGTTACCCAATGGACAGACTTCTGCCATTGACCTATCGATTTGCTCCCCAATACTGTTTTCAGCTATGCAATGGTCCACCCTGGATGATCCCATGGGTAGTGATCACTTTCCAATTGTTTGTAATCTGTTGACTACCCAACCACAATTACAACATCCCTGCAGGAAATGGAAATTCTCTAAAGCCAATTGGGCGAAATTTCAATCAGCAATCACTCTTGACAAAAAAACTATTCAACTACAGCCCATTGATGAAGTTACTGATTATATTACATCCCGCCTTTTAGTTGCAACTAAGTACTCAACTCCGTTATCAAATCCCCCGTCCCGACGGCATTTCAACTACTGGTGGAACGAAGAGTGCACAAAAGCAAAGAAGGAAAAAAATAAAGCATTTAATTTATTCCGTCGATCTCCAACCACAGCTAATCTAATTAGCTACAAGAAACTAAGGGCAAAAGCGCGTTACATTCAAAAGCAGGCCAAGAAAGATTCTTGGACTAGGTTCGCATCAACTATCAATAGGAACACTGACTCCAGACTAATATGGAAAAAAAATTAGGCAGCTTTCTGGGAAGTTTCCAACTGTTCCTTCCCCAATTCTCTCCTGCAATGGGCAACAACTCTCTGCTCCTATAGATATAGCCAATGCCTTGGGCAAAACTTTTGCTGAAATATCGGCTGCATCAAACTACACTCCAAAATTCCAGAAAATTAAGACTGCCAAAGAACAGAGACCTATCACCTTTCGAACCTCACTGTCACTTCCATATAATCAGCCTCTGCAATATTGTGAACTTTTACAGGCCATCAGAACAACGCGAAACAGTGCCTCTGGGCCAGATGGCATATATTATGTCATGCTGCAGCATCTCGATGAGAAAAACTTACAAATGATTCTAATCTTTTTTAACCGGATCTTCCTGGAAAATATTTATCCAACCTCTTGGCACCACGCTACAGTTTTGGCGTTTTTGAAACCTGGAAAAGATCCCTCCAGTTCTAATAGTTACAGACCAATATCTCTGTCAAGTTGCCTTGGTAAAATTCTTGAAAAAATGATCCATAGTCGACTCACTTGGATCATTGAAACTCAACATCTACTGAGTAATTGTCAACATGGCTTTCGTAAAAACAGGTCATCCCTAGATCTGATGATCAAGGCGGAATCTGAAATTCGCAATGCCTTTGTGAAAAACGAACACCTTGTCATGGTCTCCATTGATATAGAGAAGGCATTTGATACTACCTGGCGGTATGGCATTCTCAGTGACCTATATAATCTTGGTCTACGAGGCAACCTACCCATATTTATTAGGAACTTCCTCGAGAGCCGATCTTTCCAGGTGAGATATCAAAATTCCCTTTCTGCTACATTCTCGCAGGAAGAAGGAGTACCACAAGGATCAGTTTTGAGTGCAACCTTGTTTGCCCTTAAAATTGATTCCATTACAAAAGTACTCCCAAATACCGTAGAGGCTTACCTTTACGCTGACGATCTCGCTATTTCTTGCCATTCTCAGAACATGAGATCTGTCGAAAGGCAATTGCAGATGTCCCTCAATAAAGTTCAAAAGTGGGCTGAGCTCAATGGATATCGTCTTTCCCCAGAGAAAACAGTTGCGATCCACTTTTGCTGTCAACGCAAATTGCATGCAGATCCTGAACTTCGGATTTCAAATTCCACCATTCCGATTGCCAGCAATATGAAATTCTTGGGACTAATCCTGGACAGTAAGCTCAACTTCTTAGATCATGTTAAATTAATACGTACTGTCTGTCTTAAAAAGATCAACATGCTAAGAGCTTTATCTGCCCTCTCTTGGGGAGCAGATCGTACAACTTTGCTGCTCTTATATAGAGCACTGATTAGATCCCGTTTAGACTATGGTGCTCCAGTTTATGATTCTGCCCGAAGGAGTGTGCTACGCTGGCTGGATCCTATTCAACATAATGCATTGCGGATTGCAATTGGTGCATACAGGACATCTCCAACTCAAAGTCTATACATTGAAGCTAATGAGCCCCCTTTGCATCTTCTTAGAAAAATGTTACTACTTAAATATGCAGCCAAAATACAGACTTGCCCTTTGCATCCTATTCAGCCATACCTTTTTAATCAACCACTAGTTAATCTCTATAGAAATAAACCAAGTAAAATCCAACCGGCTGGCCTACGGCTCCTTGAAATATCACAGAACTGGAATGTTCCTCTCCACAATATGCAACAGATAAAGAATTACTCTCATCCACCATGGACCACCTTTCCTCAACTGACCTCTGATACCTCTTTTCTTCAATGGGGAAAGAATTGCCTACCGGCAGTGACTGTGCAACAACTCCATGCTAGCCATATTCAAACTTATGCCGACTTCTTACCGATATATACGGATGGTTCCAAATCTCTGTCAACTGTTGGAGCAGCAGCAGTGTTTCCCTCTGCTATCATATCAGCTTCTCTTCCACCTGAGTATAGCAACTTTTCAGCAGAACTATATGCAATACAGTTAGCTCTAGAAAATTTGAATTTACATCCATCTGCAAAATATATAGTTTATACTGACTCTCTCAGCTCAATCAAAGCAATGCAGAATACAGCTCAAAAGAATCACCATATTGTAATGAAAATCAGGAGTTTATTATTGCAGATTTATGATCGTCAACAACTAGTGAAGTTTTGTTGGATTCCAGCACATTCAGGCATAAAAGGGAATGAAGTGGCTGATACATCTGCCAAAAGTCCAAGTTCAGACCTAACGTCTGTCCCTATTCCAGCGCCCGATTATAATATCTTAATTCAAGCAGCATGCCATGCACAGTGGACAGAATTATGGCATAACCAAACGAATAACAAACTTTTCCAGCTGAAACAAAACCCAAAGTTCTGGCATTCCAGCAAACAGACAGTGCGGCGGGAAGAAGTGGTACTCACAAGAATGAGAATAGGACACACCCATCTGACTCACCTCCATCTACTAATGGGCGATGATCCTTCTCAGTGTCCACACTGCTTAGAACATCTAACAGTCAAACACATTCTGATTGACTGTCCGCAGTATCAACAACATCGAGATGCAATACTTCAAAATATGGATAATCATTCAGAAACATTGACATTACATCATATCATTGGAGAGGATGCAAATGTTAACAAACTTTTCTGCTTTTTAAAACAAATCGGAGTGTATCATCTTTTATAAATAGGCTACAGAACTGAAACTAATTTAAACTGGATTATTTTTTAATATTCCTAAGAACAGGCGCACTATAGCCATAGCAGCTAATGCGCCAATAAACACCCATACCACACACACACACACACGCAACAGTGGACCCGACACCGAACCCTGTGGACCTCCACTAATAAGACATCCCTGTGGGACTCCATTAATAAGACTCCAGATAAGGAGTCTCCTTAATGGTTATTAACTCGGGAACCAAGTTACTGGTTCCCGAGTATTAATGGTTATTAACTCGGGAACTCCATTCCGGTTATTAACTCGGGAACCAAGCATTTCCGGACCTATGTTGATATAAAATATTTTTATTGTCTATATATGAGGAACTCATTTCTCAAGTTATGCCTTGTATTTTTGAGACTCCCAGAACATTAATATTGGTGAACTATCGTTATTACTCATAAAGAATATTAATAAAAATATTAAAGTTATTTGATATAGGTGGCGCAACGAGCACGCAAAACATGTGCTTGAAATTATTTGTTTTGTTTTCTTCCCAAGCCTGAAAATGCAGGTTTCGAACCCAAACAATGTGAAAATTTATAATTTAAGTGCAGGAAAATCACTTCCAGAGGTCAGTACTTTTGAAATATTAAATTAAGAAATAATATTCGTGAAAATTTGTACTAATTGCTCGTATCTTTTAATGTTGAATATGTTATTAATAAGTTACAAATATTCAGCAATTTCTATTTAATGCCGTGTTTTATATTTATATAAATTTACGTAGGAAATAATAAAAGTAATATACGATATAAGTTACGCTTTTTGTTTTTTTATGCAATTAAGATTGCATAATGGTACTATATTATATTAAACATAACTACAGGGGGATTTATATATGGGGTAACTTGAGAGGCTGATTTCTCAGGCAATGGAGTTGAAAAGTGCATATAAACGTTCGGTTCCAAATGATTAGAGCCGTGGCTGTTTGAATTCTAGGAAAAAGCATTTGAATTCTAAAATGGTCTTGATTTATTTTTATTTAGTGTACCGTCCGTGTGTACAGATTACAGTGTTTGGTATATTGCATACCAAACACTAATCTGTTTCATTCACCTTCACATCGTTAACCCCAGGGGCTCACAGCTGGTGAGCGTGGACTTGGCACACCCAGGGTCCTGAGCTGGATATCATCATTCTTCTCTTCCTTGGTGATTTCCTTTTATTTCTCTCTCTCTCTCTGTCTCTCTGTCTCTCGGGGTAGTTCAGAAATTTTTTTTTTTTTTTTTTTTGGCTTGTGCAGCATAAGCCTCAGGCTTCCTTGCACAACATGGTTAATAATAATAATAATCACTGTAGGCAAAATTTAATAACTTGAAGGTGGATAGTTTTATACAGACAGTTTAGGGAAATTCAAAGGTCAGCTGGATAGTTACCTATGGAGGAGAGAAACACATAGGTTATCAATTTCCTTTTTGTGTATTATTTATTAATTATCCATTTCATTTCATTAATTTTGTTTTATTCTTTCTTTTTTTTTTTTTTTTGACTGGTGCAGCATAAGCCTTAGGCTTCCTTGCACCATGTGGCCATTACTAATACTGACTATCCTAAATATTAGCATTAGCAAAGGCACATGATGCAAGAAAGCAAGTTTATATAGCACCAGCCAAACCATCCCCCCTTATTTCACCCATCCACTCACTCAAAACGTTTGTCAAGTTTTGCTTTGAATCTATTTAAGCTATCAACTTCTACAATGACAGATGGAAGTTTGTTCCAGCAATCAATCCCCTGCTGGCTACAGGCTTTTTTCCACACATCTATCCTACAACTGTCTTTCCTCAATTTGAATTTTTGCCCTCTCAGGCGATTATTCTGAGCAAGAGGAAGAATCCCATCAGCATTGAGCATGCTCAAACCATTCAAGGCTTTATGCACCTCAATCAGATCAGCTCGCAGGTGCCTAGTCTCCAGACACTGTAATTTGCAAAACTTAAGCCTTTCTTCGTAAGAGCAAACTTTTGTTCCATTCACTAATCTTGTTGCCCTTCTCTGTACTCGTTCCAACAGCTCTACATCCTTCTTAAAAGGTGACTCCGTAGCCAGGTGGGAAGAAGCCACAATGCGTAGCACACGCTTCTTGATTAGACCGGGGTTCGAGCCCGTCACCACCAAATACGGAGGATGCGGAAAGGTCAGGGAATGACCACAGCATATCCCGGAGCAATATGGCCTTAGTTGCTAATGCTCCCAAAACAACAAAAACAATCCTTCTTAAAATGAGGCCTCCAGACCTGTATACAAATATGGTTGTTGATTATGATATAATAAATGTACTTATATTTATTTAAACTTATTATCACTAAAACTACTGGTATCTCATGGGTGCTTGGTGGTAATTAGCATTAGCATTAGCATTAGTAGAGGCATTTGATGCAAGAAAGCAAGCTTATGTAGGTGGTAGATGACTTTCATCAACCGGTGAAATACCACCACTTTGCTTATTGGAGGCTTGAAGTGGTGAAACCCATGTTTAGTCTCTGGAGCAAAGTTTCCGGCATCCCCCTCCCCCCATACTTCTCCTTCAACCCATGCACGGTACTAAGTACTATAGGTTTTGATACCTTTCATGTTTGGGGTTTTCATAAAAAAAAAAAAAAAAAAAAAAAAATTATGCAGCATCAGCCAAAAAAAAAAAAAAAAAAAACCCACTTCCACTTCACCCCTCTGTTCGTTCAAAATATCTGTCCAGCTGAGCCTTAAACTTATTTAGGCTATCAACCTCCAACACAAGGGATGGCAGTCTGTTCCACCAACCAACCACCCGCTGGCTAAAGGCAAATTTCCGCACGTCTATCCTACATCTGTCTTTCCTCAATTTGAATTTATGCCCTCTCAGGTGATTTTTCTGAGCTAGAGGAAGAATCCCATCAGCATTGAGCATGCTTAAACCATTCAAGGCTTTATACACCTCTATCAGATCACCTCGCTGGTGCCTAGTCTCCAGACACTGTAATTTGCAAAACTTAAGCCTTTCTTCGTAAGAGCACCCCTTTGTTCCATTCACTAATCTTGTTGCCCTTCTCTGTACTCGTTCCAGCAGCTCTACATCCTTCTTGAAATGAGGCCTCCAGACCTGTATACAGTACTCTAGGTGTGGCCTGACCATTGCCTTATACAATGGAATAATCACCTCCTTATCCCTGCTGGAAAAATTCCTGTATATCATTGACAATACTCCATGAGCTACTCTTGCAGCCCGCCTGCACTGCTCAGAGAACTTCATATCTGCCTGCACAATCACCCCCAAGTCCCTTTCATTCTCTACCACTGTCAGTGTAGTACCACAGAGTTGATACGTTGCTCTGGGGTTGCTGTTTCCCATGTGTAGTACTTTACATTTGTCAATGTTAAACTTCATTTGCCACCTCTCAGCCCATCTGCTCAACCTTTCCAGATCCTGTTGCAGCAGCATAGTGTCAGTAGTGTCCTTGACAACCCTGCCAACCTTTGTATCATCTGCAAACTTGGACATTAAGCTTGATATACCATCATCAATATCATTTATAAATACAAAAAACAATAATGGACCCAACACTGAGCCCCGAGGGACTCCACTAATAACATTAGTCCACGATGAGCAGTGTCCATTGATTACCACTCTCTGTCTTCTCCCCCTCAACCACCCCTTTATCCATAGCAGCAATTTGCCTCCAATGTCACACTGCTCCAATTTGTGTAGCAGTCTTCCGTGTGCAACAGTATCAAAAGCCTTTCTAAGATCCAAGTATATAATATCAAAGTTATTCCCTGCATCCAGTTCTTTTGTGACTACATCATAGTATCCAATCAAGTTGGTCAGGCAAGACTTCCCCTTAACAAAACCATGCTGTGACTGAGCTATAACTGAAGTCTTGTCTAAATGATCCTGCAGTGCTTCTTTAACCAGTGCCTCCATTAATTTTCCTGGAACAGAAGTTAAGCTCACAGGTCTATAATTACTTGTGTCAGCCTTTGATCCTCCTTTGTGAATTGGGGTCACATTTGCACATTTCCAGTCTATGGGTACCTCCCCTGAGTCCATAATTAAGATTTAATATTGTCAACATTAAAACTGCCCAGGACTTTAAATGTATTAATAGATGCACAGTATCCAGTAGTAAATTTGCATTGAAAGTTTTAGCATTGTTTCTTTTTTTGGTATAATGGTAAAAACCTAAAACTCCTTCAGTAAGTACAAAATCTCTTGTTATAAAATTTAGAGAACTCTCTTTTTTATAAGCCCATATATATATATATATATACAGCCACTCCCTGACTTGTGTAATACTTGACTTACGTAAATTAGACTTCATATAAGTTATTGCCGGCCGGTGCAAGCAAAGTGAAAAAAAATGTAGAAACATATTTTGCATCCCCCTTTTTTTTTTTTTTTTTTTGGTAATTCATTCCAAGACCTCAGAGGTTGAAATTTTTGTTATATAACTAAGTTATTTAACTCTCTAAAGGTCATTTTTATGATGGAAATTATTAGATTTATATCATTTTATGTCAAATAAGCACATTACAAAGGATGCAAAAACAAAACACGTTTGCAAACTCTGCTATTGGCTGAGAGGAACGCTGTGCAGTTAGGCCGGAGAATGCACTACACTGATTATAAGAATTCAAAACTGATCATAAGATTCAGTGTTGAATGCCTTCGTGATATTTTTCTAAAGCACATTTCTGGAGGTCACACCCATAAGACAATAAAACAATATGCACTTTCCAGTTTATTGAGCTTTTCTGTTAATGAAGTCTCTTATAAACTGGCAATAAACTTGATCTTATTGCATTTGGGATAATACCAGTAACTGGAATTGTGTGGGCTTTTACGTTATTATGGTGAAGTGTGTTTCCCCTTGACTGACATCTTCAATCATATAAAAATTGTAAATAAATTTTCAGAATCTTCTATTTACTTATTACAGTGATGAAGGGAAAGCGACCAACAGGTATAGTGCATGCGGTGGCAGTGCTAGAAAATGAAACAAAATTGATTTAGAAATGAAGATGAAAATGATTAAGAAGTAAGAAGCAGGACAAGTTTGTTATATATTGCACAGGAATTAGGTCTAGTTGCTTCAACAGTGAATACTATTTTAAAGGACAGTGTGCATATAAAAGAACATGTTAAAAGATCAACGTAATTAAGATGAACAGTATTCAGGTGCTATATCGAACATGGAAAAGCTGTTAATAATATGGATGGAAAATCAGATTCAGAAGCGAGTACCCCTGAGTCTACTGGCCATTCAAACAAAAGCAAGGAGTATTTATGAAGATATTAAGGATAAGTATGGTAAAGCCTCCGTAGCCGAGTGGGCAGGAGCGGGAGTGCAGTAGCACACGCTCTTTGAATTAGACCGGGGTTCAAGCCCCTGACTGCTGAATACGGTCGATCTGCCAACCCGCACTGGACCAGCGTGGCAGATTATGGTCCATTTCCCTCAGCATGAATTGTTGAGGAGGCTACCACCCTGCAGTGGGTTGATAATGGCTGCACTTTACTTTATGGTAAACCCCAAGCTAGGTTCATGGCAAGCAACGGGTGGCTTAATAGGTTGAAGCATTGTGCTGGTTTTCACAATGGTACAGTAAAATTTTTGTAATTGCACACTTTTGTAATATTGTACACTTTTAAAATCTTTCCTGCACATGAGATAAAAAAACATTGAATAATTCTATTTACGTGTTTCACAAACATTTCTTTTTTGCTTTAATCAAATTCAGTGTGCATAGTTGCGAATGCTGCATAATCCTTTATGGAAATTCCGACTTATGTAAAATTCGACTTACATAGAGTTCTGTGGAATGCAACTCTTACGTAAGTCGGAGATTGGCTGTATGTGTGTATATATACAGGGTGTTTCAAAAATGATGGTCAATAATTTAAAGGTGAAAAGTACAAACTAAAATAAACAAAAAAAAGTCCCAGTGAACATCTGACCTTTTTCGAGATAATGCACATTTTCTGTTAAGATGTGCCACTGACTATGGGAGCACTAGTTTAGCAAAAAAGTCGTGGATTCTTTGCTAAGGGTGGTTTTATTAAACATAAGATAATACATTTTTAACTTTTAGTTTCAACACCACAGGATTTTACAGACATTACAAAAGGTGTTCAAAATGCTGTCCTTACATCCCTATGCAGCTTTGTAGTCTTCTCTGCATTGAGTTGTGAATCCTCTCAAGCATTCCTGGGTCATTTCTGAAAGGTTCCTTCAACCCAACGCTGCAATTCCTCAACTTTGTTAATATCAGAAGTATACACCAAGCTTTTTACATGACCCTAGATGCAAAAATCCATAGGATTTAAGTCTGGTGAGCTGGGAGGCCACATTACATGCCCACCTCTACCTATCCACCATTGACCATACCTTTTAGTTAGATACCGAGTCACAACTCAAGCAAAATGTGCTGGTGCACCATTATGCATAAACAACATGTTCTGGCGTTGCTGAAGTAAAACATTATTATCATCAACAAGGAAGTCTGGAAGAACATTCTGCAGGAACTGAAGGTATAGCTCTCCTGTTAGCCTGTTTGGCAGAAAGTGTGGTCCAATTAGATGGTTTCCTAGTAGTCCTGCTCAGATCTTCAATGAGAAACGTTGCTGATGTCGTGACTTGTGAATTGCATTAGGATTTTCGTCAGATCAAATGTGACAGTTATGAAAATTAAAAATACCATCACAAGTAAACCAAGCTTCATCAGTGAATAAAATATTGTTTAAAAATTGGTGGTTCGGGACACATTGTTATTGCATCCACTGGCAGAAGTTCACTCCTGGAGAGTAATCTGTATTGCTGAGACCTTGTACACGTAATTTGGAGGGGTACAGTAATTGGCGATGTAAAATTTGCCACACACTGCTGTGACTCAGTATACGCTCTTGCAGAGCAACCCTCCTTTCGAAATTCCTGAATTTTGTCCTATTCTTTCTAACACCCTTTCCTCAACATCAGGTGTTTTGCTTTTGGACCTACCTGCTCGTACTCCATGTGTGAAGCACCCATGTTCTCTAAGGCGTTGATGTACCCTGATGAATGTGCACCTGTTGGGCTATCTTAGGCAGGGAAATGCTTCATGGTATAAACGTGCAGCCTCCAGTGCACTGTCGTTGGTTTTACTATACATGAAGTGCATGTCTGCATACTCTTGGTTGCTGTAACCTCTTTCCATGTTGACTATCCTTTGACAAGTACTAGTATGCCTGCTATGTCTCTGCTAGAGCCGACAAGCTCTCGGCCAGAGTTAGACATTGAGCATAACACATCTCAACCCAAGAGGTTGAAAACCACTTCCTCATCAACAAATTGTCCCGCATTTCTTATAATGCACTCTCTTGCAGATCAGCCTCTCAGTACTCTCTCTCCATTCCTTATCCAGAAACACTTGGAAGTCTGGCAGGATCTCCAAAGACAAAGAGACTGCAATCAGGGGACCTTCTAGTGGAAACAATGAACCGTAAACATTCAGAGAAACTGCTAAAACTTACAAGCTTTGCTGGAATTCCAGTTAAAGTTTCTCCCATTGCAACCCTGAATACATCTAAGGGTGTTATATCCATCTGGGATCTATTGAATGTCACGGAGAAGAAGATAACACAAGAGCTTCAAGATCAAAATGTCATTGCTGTGAAAAGAATTATGGTTAAAAGCGAAAATACACTCACACCTACAAGGAATATTATTCTAACCTTTAACACGCCAAATCTACCACCATCGATAAACGTAGACTATCTACTTTGCCGAATTAGACCATACAATCCTAACCCATTGAGATGTTTTAAGTGCCAAAAGTATAGCCACTCTCAAACGGCGTGCAGAGGAAACCAAGTTTGTCCTAATTGTGGGTCCTCTGACCAGGGCAAAAGAAATGACTTGCCCCAACTGTAAAGGAAACCATCTTGCTTACTCAAGGACATGTGACAGATGGAAAACTGGAAAGCAAATTGTTAAATATAAGATCGAGAATAAAGTAAGCTTTCAAGAAGCACGGAAATTAATTGCTCCCAGTATGAATAAGTGTACGTATGCCAATATCACGCAAAAATATCAATCAGTGGCCACCCAAACTGATGTTACTGTCCCTTCAAATACCTCAATCTCTGCTGACTATGCTCGGACTGTTCTCTCTCTCTCTCAGCAACAGTCCAATGTCCCGAAACAGTTGAACCAGGTAAGTAATACTGCACTTACAGTACCAGCTACATCTCCTTCTCCTCCCCCAGTGATTGCTTCTACACCGAATAATCGAAGCTCAAATTTAAAAAAGAATATCCAAGAAATGTCTATGGATAAAATTGACTCATCCAGACAAGAAGAACCAATCCTAGAATTATATATGTAAGAAGATATGGACACTAGTCAGCCATTCTTCTCAAAAAAAGACAAATCAAAGCCTGAAAGCCATAAGCCAGCCACATTAAAGAAACAGTCAGATACAGCTTCTACTAAACACCAGTAATGTCTTACATTCTACAATGGAATTGTAGAGGATATCGTAGCAATTTTAATGATATTCAAGTCTTATTTAGCTGTTACTCTCCAGTTGGTTTCTGTCTACAAGAAACCTACCTAACGTCTCAAATTTCTACCAACATAAAGAACTATTATATCTATCGACAAGATCATAATACTTCAAACGCGGCCCGTGGAGCCGTGGCCATTTTGGTCAGTACAAAGATCCCAACCAAACAAATTGTTTTGCAAACTGAAATTGAAGTTGTTGCCGTACTTTTGATAGCCCATATTGCGTTAACACTAGTGTCAGTCTATCTCCCACAAAGTCGTACTTTGTCGTACCAAGATCTTGAAAATCTTTTAAGGCAATTACCTTCCCCTGTCTGTCTCTTGGGGGATTTCAATGGCCATCACCCCTTATGGGAATCGACTAAATTAGATAGTCATGGTCGACTAATTGAAACCTTTCTGGAGAAGCAAATCCTTACTGTTCTTAATACTGGTGCACCCACTCACATACAGTTACCAACTGGACAAACTTCTGCAATCGAACTATCAATATGATCCCCGATTCTGTTTCCAGTCATGGAATTGTCCGCTCTGGATGATACCATGGGAAGTGACCATTTTACAGTCATTTGCGAGCTGCTCACTACCCAACTACCATTATCACAACCCTGTTGGAAATGGAAATTCTCTCAAGCCAACTGGGTCAAATTTCAATCAGCTATCAGTGTGGATGAGAAATTTATACGAACACAGCCAATAGATAAAGTCACAGATTATATCACGTCACACCTATTATCTGCAGCTAAATGCCCAATTCCATTGTCAAACCCTCCTTCTCGACGGCACCATAATTATTGGTGGAATGAAGAATGCACAAAAACAAAGAAGTTAAAAAATAAAGCATGGAATTCTTTTAGCAGATCTCCAACCACAGTTAATCTTAATAACTATAAGAAGCAAAGGGCAAAAGCACGTCTCACACAAAGAGAAGCCAAAAAGAATTCCTGGATTCGGTTTGCCTCAACCGGAAACAAAAACACTAATTCCAGGTTAATATGGAAGAAAATTAGGCAGATTTCCGGCAAATTTCCAACCACCCCTTCCCCAATTCTTTCGTGGAATGGACAAGAGCTCTCTGCTCCTGAAGATATTGCAAATGCCTTGGGCACAACCTCTGCCCAAGTTTCGTGGCATCAACTTATTCTGTGGATTTCCAGAAAATTAAGACCATGTTTGAACAGCTATCCATCAACTTTCGAACCTCTGTACTCCTTCCATATAATCAGCCACTTTAATATTCTGAACTACTACATGCTATAAAAACAAGACGCAGTAGTGCTTCTGTGTCAGATGGAATATATTATATCATGTTACAACATCTTGAAGAAAAAAATTTAAAAATACTGCTGGTCTTCTATAACCGAATCTTTCTTGAAAACCTTTACCACCTCTTGGCACCATGCCACAGTTCTGGCCTTTTTGAAACCTGAAAAAGATCCTACCAATCGTACAGTTACAGACTGATTTCTCTCTCCAGTTGCCTCGGCAAGTTACTTGAAAAAATAATCCATAATCGACTTGTTTGGATCATATAAACGCAACATCTGAGTAATAATCAGCATGGATTTCGCCAGAACAGGTCCTCCTTAGATCTCATGATCAAAGCTGAGTGTGCAATTCGTAATGCCTTTGTAAAAAATGAACACCTTGTTATGGTTTCCATAGACATAGAAGGCATTTGATGCTACCTGGCGTCATGGCATTCTCAGTGACCTCCATGCTCTTGGTCTATGAGGCAACCTTCCTATATTCATCAGGAACTTTCTTTAGAACCGTTCGTTCCAAGTTTGATACCACAACTCACTTTCTATGATGTTTCTACAGGAAGAAGGAGTACCACAGGGGTCTGTACTGAATGCAACCCTTTTTGCCCTTAGAATCGATTCCATCACAAAAGAACTTCCAAATACTGTTCAGACCTACCTTTACGCTCATGATCCCTCTATTTCTTGCCATTCTTAGAACATAAGATCCATTGAATGGCAATTACAGATATCCCTGAATAAAGTCCAGAGGTGGGCAGTGTGCAATGGCTATCATCTGTCACAGCAGAAAACCGTTGCAATTCACTTTTGCAATCAACGTAAATTGCATACAGATCCTGAAATTCAGATGTCAAACTCTACCATTCTAGTGACCAAATTTAGTGACATTCTTGGTACCAAAAACCCATAATGCAATGTTCACTCAGCTTTTTTTGATAGTTTGTGTTTCCTCACAGATTTTTCATGCAATCAGACATCCATGAAAAAAAATAATAATTGTCAGATTTCTATTTGTGTGATTTATTGAAATTTGGTATGGCTTCGCAAATTTCTGTAAACAACTTAAATATAAAGTTAGTATTAGCATTAGTAGTGGCATGTGAAACAAGAAAGAAAGCTTATAAGCATCAGCCAAAAACAAAAAAACACTAACCATTTCACCTATCCATTCCCTCCAAAAGTTTGTATAATTCTTCCTTGATAGTTTCATAAAACTTTCAAGGTAGTTTTCTTCCTTGAAGTTTTAATGAAATTTGAGATGCAATATGTACTTTGTGGATTTGTGATTTAATAAAATAAATAGCAAAGCATGTCTCAGTTTGTAATATGCAGTCAACATTTTTGAAAATGTAAGAAAATTTGTCCATTGCAAGTTGAGTACAGATGGATGGATGGATGGATCCATCCCATACAGATGGATGGATATGATGAAGAAAAGATTCAGTTTAAGCCTATATGTGTTGTACCTAAAAATAAGGTGTAGCAGCACTGAAAAGCAGTACACAGTTTTCTTTTTTTTTTCTGGAGAACAATTTCATTTAAAAAGATTATTTCAGAACATCATATTTTCTCTGTATAAAACCATGTGTGTAACTATGTAAAATTGATGAAATCTTTAAAGCTGCTGATGGTTGCACTGTTATAGACTTCTCCTGTACTGTACAGATTTGAATCTGGTTGAACTTTTCTGGAGAGCAATCAGAGCTAAATTGCTGCAGAAAGACTGCACTAACCCTGAATACCATGTGAATTCAGGGTTAGAAGCTGCACTAACCCTGAATACCATGTGAATTCAGGGTTAGTGCAGCTTCTAACCAGTATTAGAATGCATTCTAGTACTGGAAAGTGTTGTGATTGAAAATAAGTATTACTGGAAAGTGTTTTGATTGAAAATAAGTATTGGGAAAATGAAAGTTGAATGGATTAAGAATTTTATAAAATAATAATTACAGATATATACATGTACATATATTACAGATATAATAATAATGACAGGTGTATTGTCATCTTACAATCAAATTGTCAAGTTGCATGACAATGAGTGCTATAGAGCAGCGGTTCCCAATCTTTTTTGATTTGCAAATCCCTTTCAACATCATAATATTTTTAATGCCAACCACTAAGCCTATATTCTCTGAAATCATATAATATTTCTGAATTTTTATTATAAAATATTTCCAGTACTATGTTTTTATAAGCGATATTGCATAATAATAAAAATTATTATTAAGTATTATTTATACTGTACTTTGTAAAGTAATTATGAATCAGTCCAAACAGGTTTCGAACAGGCCAAGAGTAGAAAACTTGCTTCTTGTCCAAATGGTAACTGAGCATTCTGGTCTCTTGCCAAAGCTATTGGCTGCAATTTTTGCCCATCTCTGTTTCCACCTCTGTCTAATCCAGATGATTCTATCATCACTTCAACCAAGTATAAAGCTGACCTGCTAGCATCCTATTTTTCTTCCAATTCATATATTGATCTTGGTAAACCATCTCAAACCATTCCCACTACATTCCATTCAAAGTATCCTGTGGTCTTCGGTCAGAAGGATTTTGATGAATCTGATGCTAAGAAAGCTCCAGATCCTGGTGGTATTTCTCCACTTGTTCTCAAAACCTGTTCCACTGAACGTATTCCTGTTTGGTGTCATCTTTTTTCACTTTCTTATTCCAAAGTTTTTTTTTTCCTTCTGCTTGGAAATTTGCTAATATCCAGCCAGTTCTTAAAAAGGGTGACAGATCCCTTCCATCCAATTATCGTCCCATTGTGATTACTTCTACTCTTTCCAAAGTAATTGAGAAATTAATTAACTGCCAATTCTTAAACTACAGTATCTGGAAATCATAATCTTTCATCTGATCAACGATTGCCAGTATGGATTCCGCAATGTTGTTCCACTGGCGGAATCTGCCTTATGTTACCCATCTCTGGACAATTTAAATGGAAAAGGTTGGTGAAACTCAAGCCATTGCTCTTTTCATTTCAAAAACTTTTGATCATGCTTGGCATAAAAGTCTTCTAAATAAGCTTCCATCCTATGGTTTGCTAGCTGTTCTTTGTAATTGAATATCCAGTTTTCTCTCTGACCGCTCACTGCAGGTGATGGTAGACGGCTCTCTGTCTTCTAACTTCTCCATGAATGCTGGTGTCCTCCAAGGTTCAGTTCTTTCTCCCACTCCCTTCCTCTTGTATATTAATGACCTTCTATTGACCGGAAATTCTATCCATAGTTTTGCTGACGATAGCACATTGCATTCTACCTTCCAGTTTGAGAAACCTTGCCCTGCTCAAACAGCTTCAACTTCTCGAGTATCCACTGTGAAATCCTTAAATGCTGACCTTCAGGTAATTCTCCAGTGGGGCAAAGATAACTTAATTTCAATCCTTCTAAAACTCAGTCTTGTCTTATATATCGTAAAAAGAATTCTTCTGCTCTTGTGCTTATCTTCGATGACGCTCCGATTTCTAGGCAAGATCTATGGGATTACCCTGACTTCTAGTCTCTCTTGGTATAAAGCGCATTACAAATACTGCTTCCTCTGCATCTAAAAACTGGGTGTTTTCTTTTGCTCTCAGCATTACTTTTCTTCCAAACAGCTGTTCACTCTGTACAAATCGCAAATCTGCCGTACCATGGAATAATGTTCCCACATCTGGGGCGGTGCCCCCAAAACCTCTCTCAGGCTTCTAGATTCCATTCAAAAGAGGGCAGTTAGGTTAATTAATGTCTCGTCTCTAACAGAGTCTCTCCACTCTGTCTCCATTGACTTTCTGTTTCTGTTGCATGCCTTTTCTACGCATGGGCACTGTTCTTCTAAATTGGCTTGTATAATTCCTGCCCTTTCTTTCAAAGCAGTTCGAACATGTGCTGTAACCAGTCAACATACTTTTAATGTCTAAGTTTAAATTCACAGAACCAATTTTTATTCTTCCTCATTTATCTTCAGTTTTCTGCAACAACCTTCCTTCATAAGTATTTTCTGAAAATTACAGTCTACAGAAGTTAAAGTCCATTGTCAACAAGTATCTTCTTTCATCTTTTCAATCTTCAACTCATGCATGGTACTAAGTACTACAGGTCCTAAAAAAAAAAAAAAAGGTACCTATACATAACAATGATCCTTGAAAATAAAAGAAAAATCTAGTATGGAAAACAGATTTATTTAACATAATAAACTGTAAGATAGTAAACTAATTATAAGGAATTGTGGGAGATGTGGTTTCTTTCTTTGGCAATTCTTTACTTTTATTTAATTTTATTTTACTTTATTGTTTATTATTAGTACATTTTGTAGTTTAGAATAATATACGTATGTAAATCTAAGCAGACGCCATTACAGAATTTTTAGTGTGAACCACCTAGAACACTTTCGTGAACCACAGCTATAGAGAAAGAATAAACAAATGTTGTTGAACTGAAATGTCTTGCATAATGTAATTATCATTATTTTTGTATACTGGTTCATATCATGTGATCATTTTAATTTCTGTTTATAAATATTGTTGTACTTTTTTTATTTATTTTTTATGAATACCAGGTTTCTAAAGTTTCAATAAAGGTACATTTAGATAAAAATGGCACTCTGAAGAACACACAACATGGTTTTGTTAAGGGAAAATCATGTTTAACTAACTTAGTAAACTATTTTGATACAATTACTCATGAGCTGGATGTAGGGCACAATTTAAATTTAAAGTTTATTTAGATTTTAGCAAAGCATTTGACTCAGTTCCTTGTGAGAGGTTACTGTATAAGCTAGAATGTGTTGGGATTACTGGAAAAGATTCTAAGATGGTCTGCAGGGCAGAAGACAGAGCATTGTAATTAATGGATATTCTTTGGCTTGGTGTAATGTCAGCAGTGGGTTTCCCAAGGATCGGTTCTTGGACCACTATTTTTCTGATTTTCATAAACAAATTTGACGAAGGGATAGTGGGCTTTATTTCAAAATTTGCAGTTGATGTAAAGTTTGATAGAGCCATTAATGACCAGTGCCAAGCAGTGATGACTTGAACAGTCTTCAAGAATCGTCAGAAACATGGCAGCTAAGTTTTAATGCAGCAAAATGCAAGTTCTTATACTTGGGGAATAGCAGCCCCAAAATAAATTATGCACTTATTGGGGTTGGATTAAAAACAGTAGATGAAGAAAGGGATCTGGGTGTTATGGTATGAGCATATATGAAATTTTCTGAGTAGTGTAAACAGGTGGTCAAGAAAACCCATGGCATCCTATCGATGATTCATCGAGCGTTATCCCATAGAGATAGGGCTCTGCTGGTAACATTCATAATCACACTATATAAGGCAATTGTAAGACTGCATATGGAATACTGTGTCCAAGTATGGAGACCTCATCTGAAAAAAGGCATCGAGCTTCTTGAATGGGTCCAGTGTTAGGCAATTTGCATGGCGAGATCAGCAAAATGGTAACCATAAAAGCAAGGAAAGACTCCAATTATGTAAGCTAGAGAGCTTGGCAACCAGGCACCTCAAAGGGCACCTGATTGAGGTTTATAAGCCCTGAGAGGGGTTAGCAAAATTAATGAAACAGAATTTTCACTGTTATAAATAATTCCTGAACTAATACAGGGTAAGAAGTATGATTAAATTTAGGCTAGATTGTAGGAAGCTTTCTTTTCACCAGCAAGTTGTTGATTATTGGAACATGTTGCCTCCACAGGTAGTTTAGGCTGACAATCTGAAGAAATGCAGAGGTCAACTGGATTACCTGCACGAGGAAGGAAGTGCATAATTGAAAGGGTACTTTTTGCTGGCGCATCAAAAGCCTGTGACTTCATTGTATTATTTGGCTAATACTAATACAAAGTTTGTTTATTTCCTTTTAAGTTTTTAGATTGAATAGAAAAGGTTAAAAAAGATTAAATGCATAATTAGGAGGTTCTGAATATGAGAATCTCTAATTAAGAGGTTCTGATACACTTGTAATGAAAAAAAATTATACCTTTCCATAAATCGTTTGCTGATGCTTACATTGCTATCCAATTTCTCTGGAATTTCCTGTCAATTATATCATCTGGGGAAAGACATTTTTGAACTAAAACTTATATGAGATCAATGATACTTTAAGAATAAGTTACAACTTATTATTAGCATTAGCATTAGCATTAGTAGAGGCATTTGATGCAAGAAAGCAAGCTTATGCAGCATCAGCCAAAAAAAAAAAAAAAAAGTAACATAAATAAATAAAAATAACCACTTCCACTTCACCCCTCTGTCCGTTCGAAATACCTGTCCAGCTGAGCCTTAAACTTATTTAGGCTATCAACTTCCACGACAAGGGATGGAAGTCTGTTCCACCCACCAACCACCCGCTGGCTAAAGGCAAATTTCCGCACATCTGTCCTACATCTGTCTTTCCTCAATTTGAATTTATGCCCTCTCAGGTGATTATTCTGAGCAAGAGGGAGAATCCCATCAGCATTGAGCATGCTCAAACCATTCAAGGCTTTGTACACCTCTATCAGATCACCTCGCTGGTGCCTAGTTTCCAGACACTGTAATTCGCAAAACTTAAGCCTTTCTCCGTAAGAGCACCCCTTTGTCCCATTCACCAATCTAGTTGCCCTTCTCTGTACTCGTTCCAGCAGCTCTACATCCTTCTTGAAATGAGGCCTCCAGGCCTGTATACAGTACTCTAGGTGTGGCCTGACCATTGCCTTATACAAGGGAATAATCACCTCCTTATCCCTGCTAGAAAAATTCCTATACAGCAAACCCCCGCTATTCGCGGTTTCGCGTATTCGCGATCGCCGATTTAATATAAAATGAAACCTGAAAAAATGTGAATTTTAAAGCGCCGTGAATATTTTCCGCCATAAAAAACATGGGCGTGGCTAAAATTATCTTTCCCGGTCAAAACAGCGCTCAGTGGGTGGGGGGAGAGGGGTGAAAAAATCGCGAGCGTGGATGTTTCTCGGTAATCCTTGTTCAGTATGTGTTAGTCATGGAAGGTTTCGTCGTTTGCTTTTAATTTATATGCTTATAAACTGAATAAATTTATCGATTTATAAATTGATATGCTTACAAAAATGATAAATCTACCATTTTGCAGTGTAAAACAGACTTTTTCGAGTGTGTTAACGGAAGAAAGTGACTTTATTGTGGACAAGTTCTTTCTAACCCCTACAAAAATATGGCTACGAATAAAAAGAGAAATGTGAAAATATCAAAGAAGGTGATAACATTAGCGAATAAAATTGAGTTATTAGACAAAATTTCTAATGGTGAAAGTGTCTCCTCAGTGGCAAAACATTATAAAATCAATGAGTCAACGGTACGATCAATCAAGAAATCGGAAGAAAAAATCCGATGTAGTGTCCGTGAAAACGCGCTAATTGCTTCAAAAATTTGCTCTGTAACTCGTGACGTTAAATTAGAAAAAATGGAAAAGGCTTTAAATCTGTGGATAGAAGACCGAACTCGAAATAAAATTCCGTTAAGTTCACTCATCATTCGCGAAAAGGCAAAACTCCTCTATCAACACTTTAGCGAAACTGGTGATAGCACTGGTGGGATGTTTTTTTTTGCTAGCAAAGGCGCTGGTTTGAAATTTCTAATAAATATTACATTTAATATTAAATTGTTTCTTATTTTCATTTCGATGCTATATGCTTGCATTTCACTATGTACTGTCTATGTACATGTCATATTATGAAGGTACGTATAATACATACATAGACAAAATTTTAGACTAGTTTTTCTTATATATTTCATACTTTGGAACGGAACCCCTTTATTACTATGGGAGCCATAACTCAGTATTCGCGTTTTCGGTATTCGCGAATTTCTCAGGAACGTAACCCCCGCGAATAGCGGGGGTTTACTGTATATCATTGACAATACACCATGAGCTACTCTTGCAGCCCGTCTGCACTGCTCAGAGAACTTCATATCTGCCTGCACAACCACCCCCAGGTCCCTTTCATTCTCTACCACTGTCAGTGTAGTACCACAGAGTTGATACGTTGCTCTGGGGTTGCTGTTTCCCATATGTAGTACTTTACATTTGTCAATGTTAAACTTCATTTGCCACCTCGAAGCCCATCTGCTCAACCTTTCCAAATCCTGTTGCAGCAGCACAGTGTCAGTAGTGTCCTTGACAACCCTGCCAACCTTCGTATCGTCTGCAAACTTGGACATTAGGCCTGATATACCATCATCAATATCATTTATAAATACAGAAAACAATAAAGGACCCAATACTGAACCCTGAGGGACTCCACTAATAACATTAGTCCACAATGAGCAGTGTCCATTGATTACCACTCTCTGTCTTCTCATTAGTAACATGATGCAAGGAAACAACACTTACATCACTCAAACTCCAAAAAAAAAGGTGAAAAAATTTAACAAACATAATTTTCTCATTCTCTCTTCCCTCCCTCCCTCCAGTAATTGAACAAAATATTCCACAAACAGGTATTCAAATAAAACACCTTCAAAAAAACTAGTTAAAAAGATTATACCAACATTCAGCCAAAGTTGGCTAAATGCAAATTTTTGCACATCTACTTTGCAACCATCCTTTTCCAATTTAAATTTATGTCGACTTGTGTTTTTCATCTGAGAAAAGTACCATGAGCATTTGGTATACTTAATCCTTTTAACATTTCATTTAGATCATCACACAGATAGCTAGTTTCAGAGAATGCAGCTTACATCAAAAGGATATTCTTATCAATCTTTTTTGATAAGAATATCCTTTTTTACCCTATCTAATCTTGTTGCTCTTCTCTGTGTGCTATCCAACAGATCCAGACCTGTATGCAGTATTTCAGATGGAGTTTAACTATTGCCTTATACAGTAGGATGATCACCTCTTTGTCCCTAGCAAACAGGTACAAAGAGGTGATCATTGATTTATGTCATTGTCAGGATCTCATAACCTGTTCTAGCATTGTTTGCACTGCTCAGAGAATTTTGTGCTGGACTGTTCAGTTATCCCTAGATCTTTTTCATGCTTCACTGACTTGAATTTGGTCATTCTGAGAGTAGATGCCATTTGTGTATGACTCAAATGTATTTCCTTGCATTTATCAATGTTAAATCTCAGTTGCTGCTTTCTAACATGTCTGTTTTGTGTAGTTAGATCTTCTTGAAGTCTCCTACTCTGATTACTGTTGTATACTGTGCTATATTACTATATTATATACTGTGCTTATCTTTTTATCATTAGCAATCATAGGTAACAAACATAAGTATCATTAATAAATATTAAAAATAGTAAATGACCAACATACAACCCTGTGGGAACCATGAAGATTGGTGACCATTTATATCCACCTTTGCCTTCTACCACTTGAACATCCCTTTATCCATTGTAGTAACTTGCCCCCTAATGTTTCGTTGCCTGAATGCATACAATGATCTTACAATATAAAACTTTACTAAATATATGATGTCAGAATCACTCTTTACATCCAGTTCCTTTGTGACAATGTCATAGTATTACTATTTTTTTATTATTTATTTATTTTTTTAATGAAAATCCCAACATGAGAGGTATTAGAACCAGAAGTAGTTAGTACCATACATGGGTCGAAGGTTGAGACCAGAATGCTCGACTACCACTTGGACAAGAAGCAAGTTTTCTACTCTTAATCTGTTTGAAATCTAGTTTGAACTGATTAATAGCTCCTTTACAATTGTTGTGAGCTTTGGTATAGGCAGAAAATGAACCGGGAGATTTGGATTCAAGCCAATTGCAATATGCAACATTTTTATCTTGAACAGCCTTAGCACATTTATTGAAAAACCAAGGTTAAGATAAACAATGAGATTTTGAGGTGGAGTGTGGAATAAAGGATTTCTTCCCTACACAAATAATTTCACTGACAAGATCTCAGCAAACATTGACATCAGAAGATTTTAAACAGTAATCCGACCAAGAAAACTAAGAAAAGAAATCTTGCAGATCATCCTATTTTCCATTCCTGTAATGCCAAACAATGTGAGGTTGAGAATGACTGCAAGAGAAAGGCTCCATTGGAGAAGAGACCATCATCAAGTTGTGATCTGAGGTGCCTAGAGGACCTCTCACCTCGATCGTGTACTTAGAAGGTTTATTTGTGAGAAAAAGATCAAGCATGTTGACTGTATGGTTAGGATTGTCTAGTATTCTGGTAGGTAAATGAACAGTCTGTGCGAGGTCATTAGTAATGTCAAAAGCCTCAGCATCTCAACCAGGTTGGTCAGTCTGTGTGACTATAAAACAGAAGCCAACTGGAGTTGTGAACATTAAAATCACCAAGGAAAATTAGTGTTAGGAAATTTGGACTGGACTGGATAAAGCCAAGTTTCAAAGAAAGGAAATCACACCACTGGATAGAGGCAACATGAATTTGACAGAATGTGGTAAAGAGATTTTAAGTCAGAGAAGATCGAAAAGAAGAAATTCCAAATTACTAACTCTCTGACAGGGAATATCATAACAGACATATGTACAAGTACCACCTTTGAAGTGAAAGGAATCATGCAGCAAATCATTTGGACAACTGAGATGAGCAGTGGTTGAATCAACTGATAACTGGGATTCTGTGAGAAAAAGTACCTGGGGTTTGGCAACTGTAAGTGCAAATGGCATCATTGCGATTGCAGCTGAGACCACGCATATTTGTGAAATTAATGAGGAAGTGTTTAGGGGGTTTACATCTTGTCGCAGATAAAATTGTTCTACTAGTTTGACAATTCATGATGTATTTAGTAGTAAGAAAAAGGTGGGGTGGGCATGCTATATGAAGTAATGAAATTTTTGGATATGGTGATAGCAGGATGGTTCTCTCACTGGTGGTCAAAGATAATTGATATAATATTGATATCACTTAAAAAGGAGAGGATAATAAACATCTCTAAAGTGCTACAGAGGTGTTTATTATTATCATTATCATCTAAAGTTCGACAAAAATTAATTTAAAATATTTGTTTTTGTATAAAAATGTGGATTTTTCACAGTTGTGTTCATAAAAGATTAATAATAAAGGTGACATCAAAAGGCAAACAATTGTCAACATTTCTTGACAGTTTTTAAAAGGTTAAAATGGAGTAACTATTAATCCCATTAACCGAGTGCATGTATGAAGAAAACAAAATCAGTGGCATAATAAAATACAAGTTAAAGAAGTAAGGCAGAATCATCTTGACATGAATGCAGTTATATGTCAGTCACATCATGGATTAATAAATCCAACGGGAGATTTTGTCTCAGTGTGATTAGCTACTATGAGCTCATCACAAGGGAACTGAATGTGATGAATAATTTTGCCATCATATACTTAGATTGCAGTATAACTTTTTACTGTTCCACAGCCGTGAGTGCCAAGCATTTTCCAAGTGATCGAGTGATTTAAAGTGATTCCATAGTGCGCTTCTCAATTATATTTAGTTTATTACATTTATAGCGATCTTTATTTTTCAGTACTCTACAAGTAGGTTTTGCTAAAAGGATCTAGCAAACTACAGAAAGGAAAGTCATCTTTCTTTTTTCTTATTCTCAAACTAAACACCAACCCTACTAATTTATAGCCGCTCTTGTTCAGTTGGTGGCACCGCTCTTGCCTCCTCATGGCGGGGCTGTAAACCTGGGAGTTGGAAGCTACGCTCCCAGGGCTAAAAAGAGCGAAACATGATAAATAAAACCACTACTTCTCAAGGGACTTCAGAGAAGATTCCACTAAATCGAACTGCTGAAGAACCTGAAAATACTGCCAAAAAGCAAAGGACAGACAGTTCAAAACCATCACCAACACCCTTATTTCTAATTATTCACTCTACTGGAGAGGAGAGAATAGGAAAGAAATCCCCATTTTTTTATCCAAAAAGTCTTGGACGGGCTAGCTGGAACACCAAAAACAGTTAGGCGACTCTGATCTGGGGGTTTGTTAGTTGAAATGTCCGGTACCAGACATTCAGAAAAGTTAAGTGAATGTATTGAACTTTCAAGGTATACCAGTTACTGGTCACCCTCCCCCCATAACACCTTAAACTCTTCGTGGGGAGTAATCTCTGAGTGGGATCTCTTACATGTTACTGAAGAGGAAATCAGCAATGAACTCCAAAATCAAGGCGTGATGAATGTAAGACGGATTTCTATTCGGAGAGACGGAAATATAATACCAACCAAAACCCTAATTCTGACATTTAATACACCAAAAGTCCCACCAACTGTAAAAGCAGGACATTTGAACTGCCAAGTAAAAGCATATATTCCAAATCCCTTGTGCTGCTTCAAATGTCAAAAATATGGACACTCACAGACTGCATGTAGAAATACACAGGCTAGTTCACAATCCTGAAGACTTCATCACGTTTCCCAAACCATCTGAAGATATGGTGGAACGCCGATTGTACTGAAACAAGAAAACAACAAAATAGAGCGTGGAATCGATTCCGTAGATACCTGACTACAGAGAATCTGATTTAGTACATAAGAACGCGAGCTATAGCATGATTCACTGGGAAACAGAGTCAAAGAACAGCATGGATCCAATTCACATCTGCAATAAACAAGTCAACAAATGTTCGTGTAGTCTGGAATAAAATAAGAAAAATGACAGGTAAATATAGAAATATGCCATTCCCTATACTAGTCTGCAGTGGAATTAGTCTGACTGACCCCACCATTATAGCAAATACGTTAGGTGAAACCTTTGCAAAAGGATCAGCAAAAGCCTGGTAATCTCCAGAATTACTGATAAAAAAAGAAAAAGCAGAAAAAAATAAGATCAATTTTAAATCAAAGGGAAAGGAGTCTTACAATCAACTATTTACAATAAATGAACTGCATCAAGTTTTGTCCCTAGCCAGACTGAGTGCAGTAGGACCAGACGATATACATTATGATATGATCAAGCACCTTAAAAATACTGAATTAGAAAATCTATTGAAACCGTATAACAGAATATTCCAAGAAAATGTATTTCCAAACACATGGCACCATGCAATAATACTAGCCTTCCCCAAACCTGACAAAGACCTAGCAAGTCCATGCAACTATCGACCAATAGCTCTACTAGTTGTCTAGGAAAATTACTGGAAAAAATGATAAATAAGAGATTGGTATGGCATTTAGAGGAAAATAACATCTACACCAACACATGATGTGGTTTTAGACCTCACAGGCCTACACTAGACCACCTGGTTAGGATAGAAGCCAACTTCAGAAATGTATTTGTAAGATCACAGCATATGGTAACTGTATTTTTTGACTTCAAATGAGCATATGATGCCAATGGAGATATGAGATTCTATGAGACATGCACCATGCTGGACTCAGAGGCAATATTCTTATGTTTATCCAGAATTTCCTTATGAACAGAACCTTCCAAGTCAAAATGCAAACTTCTTTCTCCAAAATCTACCAACAAGAAGAAGGCATCCCACAGGGCTCAGTCTTAAGTGCCACTTTGTTTGCTATAAAGATTAATTCAATCATGAACTAACTCCCTCCTTCAGTGTCACATGCACTTTATGTCAATGACTTTTTAGTATTTCTAGCCAGTCCCAGAACATGAGAACAATCAAGAGGCAGTTACAATGTGCAATCAACAATATAAGTAAGTGGGCACAAGATAACAGATTCAGACTGTCAACACAAAAAACAATGTGTATATTTCTGCCACAAAAGAAATCTCCATCCTGATCCTGAATTAAAACTAGAAGGCCAGAATATACCAACGCAGCTGAAAGTAAAATTTCTTGGGCTAATTTTAGATAAGATACTCACATTCATGGAACTTACCTAACTCCAGGGGCTCACATCTGGTGAGTATGGGCTTGGCACACCTAGGGTCCTGAGCTGGATGTCATCATTCTTCTCTTCCTTGGTGATTCCTTTCTACTTCGGACTTGTTTTCTCTTTCACTCTCTCTCTCTCTCTCTCAGCCGACCGGGCTAGCCGAGTGGGTAAAGTACCTGCCCGGCAACCCAAAGGTTGCGGGTTCGATTCCCGCCTCGGGCTTGGATCAAAGTACTGCAAAAACCTTGAGAGGTGCAATATGGCCACAGAAGCCGATGCGCCAACAACTACCAAATCAAAAATCAATCTCTCTCTCTCTCTCTCTCTCTCTCTCTCTCTCTCTCTCTCTCTCTCTCTCTCTCTCTCTCTCTCTCTCTCTCTCTCTCTCTCTCTCTCTCTCTCAGGGTAATTCAGAAATTTTTTTTTTTTTTTTTGGCTGGTGCATCATAAGTCTGTCTTCCTTGCACCATATGGCTAATAATATCCAGCAACTACAAAAAAGCTGTACAAAACATCTGAACATACTTAAAATCCTCTCATCAACAGCATGGGGAGCAGGTAGATATTCCTTATTAAATGTATACAAAGCATTAATTTGATCAAAGTTGAACTATGGAGCCCCAGTGTACGATTCAGCACGGAAAACAGCTCTGAAATGGCTGGACCCAGTTCATCACAATGCACTGCGTAGAGCCACTGGTGCCTGTCATACTGGTGCCTGTCATTCGTACGTTGGCATTCGAGGTGAGCGGACGCGCTTAGACAGGGCTCCTCAGTTAAGTGGTTTACTTTTGGATAGTGCTTTTAAATATTTGATTTATTTAAATATTGTTGGATTATTTTGTTATAGGTTTTCCTGTAACTGTTTGATTTTAATAATATTATAGATATAATTTTTTAAAGTTACTTTCATTGATATTTATTTAATTTTATAATGGTTGTTACGAGATCTGCCTTAAACACGTCACAGGGTATCGTGAGTCACACGGAAATAGCAGATGGCGATTTACGGGTGAGTTATGATTTAATCCGTTGTGGAACTTGTGGAATGTTTTCCAAGGTCGACCTGGTGACTAATCCTACCTCACCTGGGGATTCTTTTCTTTGTGATCGATGTAAGGAGTGCACCGATCTTAAATTACAATTTGGTGCACTGATGGAACAATTTGAGTCCCTGAAAAAACGAGTGCTTGCCCTCGAAAATAATGCTTCTGGGAGCTCGTCAGGGACTCAAAACTCCAGCAATCTACCAAGTGATGCACACCCGATTCGAGCCTCAAAACAGAAAAACCAAGTGCAAACTACCCTGGTTAGAAAGGGCATTGTTTTATTAGGAGACTCCATTGTCAGGGAAACGGGGAATATTTTTTGTAATAAAGATAGGTGGAGCAGAACCAGGGTATGTCTGCCGGGAGCAACTATTGATGATGTCACCAACAGACTGTCAGATTTTAAAGGGGGTAAAGAAAATATTATTATTCATGTGGGGACAAACGATATTAAACGTACACGATCTGACGATTTGTTGGAAAAATACAGGACCATGCTGAGGAAATGTCGCGAGCTAGGCCATAATGTCTATGTGTCTGCAATTCTGCCCAGACACGATAGGAGGGATTATATGTTAAGAGCCTTGTGGATTAACTCAAGACTTGAAGGAATCTGCAAGGCTTTAGGGGGTAAATTTCTATCAGCATGGCCCACACTTGTAGGTAGAAGGAATTTGTTTTGTAGAGACGGGATACACTTAAACAAAGGTGGTGCAAAAGTTTTTGCCAGTATTATTGAGGATACCTTAAAGGCTCAGGGAAACTGCTAGTTAGGGGGGATATGGGTAATACTGACACGCGTTTATCTGATAATATTGGTCAATGTAACTCTTGCACATACCTTAAGAGTTCTTATCTGTTACCCCAACTGGACGTATTATCTAGATATTCTGGGGGCAAAGACGTTTCACGTGAGCAGGTAGCTAATATCAGGGAAGAGAGCCTAAAAAACTTCAAGGGTTGTGTTAGGGTTGTTAAATATACAAGAACAGTAAATCTTAATTGTTTATACAGTAACGTTAGAAGTGTCGTCAATAAAATGAGCGAATTCGAACTGCTGGTTAAAACAAGTAACGCGGACATAATAGGGCTTACGGAGACGTGGTGCCACCCGGAAATTGGGGATGATGAGTTTCAGTACGGCTTGTATAATGTATTTAGGAAGGATAGAGTAGATAGAAGGGGTGGTGGGGTAATGCTTCTTATCAGAAGCAGCCTGAGTGCGACGATAGCTTTCCCAGATTCAGACATTTCACATGCTAGTATAGAGTCTGTATGGTGTGAGATAGTTGGAAACAAAGGTACAATGCGAGTAGGCGTAATCTACAGACCAGGTGATTGTGAAGACTATGACAAAAGCCTCTACATGCAAATGGAATGGGCAAGTAAGCGTCAATGCCTTATTATGCGTGATTTCAATTTGCCTCTAATTGATTGGAGTAAATGGGAAGGAAACTCGACATGGGGAACAAAATTTTTAAATCAACTAGATGACTGTTATTTGTATCAACATGTCAGGGAAAGTACTAGAGAAAAGAATATCCTAGACCTCATCATCACACATGAATCAGATGACATAACAGGGCTGACAGTAGAGGAACCAGTAGCAGGAAGTGATCACGGAGTTCTACGGTGGATGATGACGAGAGAGGTAGCAGAAGTAAAAGGCAAAGGAATGGGTTTTAATTTCAGAAAAGGAAATTACGATGCCTTAAGGTACTACATGGCCTCTATTAACTGGGTAGATATCGCACAGAGAATGAATACAATTGAACTGTGGTACGCTTTTAAAACATTAATCACAGATGCCTTGAATGCGTATATACCATTAAAAAAATACTCCACGAGAAGGGTTCCAAGTTGGATGAATAGTGAAGTTGCCACATTACTTGAGCAGAAAAAGGTGGCATGGAAACGTTACAGAGCAATAAAAAGTACTGAAGCCTATAACAGCTACAAGGTGGTGTGTAATAGAGCCACAGAAAAGGTTCGACAGGCAAAGGCAGTTTATGAGAAATCACTAGCAAACAGAGCAAAGAAGGGGGATAAAGAATTCTTCACATATATAAATGCCAAGAAGAGCAGGACAAACCAGATCGGACCTTTACGTAAGGGAAAGGGGATAGTAATAAATACACCAGCTGCCGTTGCAGATGAACTCAACAGTTATTTTGCATCGATATTTACAAATGAAAAGCCTTTTGTGGCAATGGGAAATTGTGGGAGCGAAGTTAAAAAATATGTAATTAATGATATTGAAATTTCGCAAGATTATTTAATGAAAAAACTTTCAAGCCTACAGACTAGTAAGGCTCCTGGAGTTGATGGAATATACCCTATAATCTTGAGAGAGGCGGCAAGCGAGTGCATTGAACCACTGAGGCTGGTTATGCGAGCATCACTAGACTCTGGGGAGATTCCCTTGGATTGGAAAAGTGCAAATGTATCTCCCATACATAAGGGTGGCTCTAAAAGTGAAGTGGGAAATTATCGACCTGTCAGTCTGACTTCAGTAGTAGGGAAAATCATGGAGGCATTGATCAAGGGTGGAATTCAGGATCATTTGGATAGAATTGAAATTCTCAAGGATACTCAGCATGGTTTTGTAAAGGGAAAATCATGTTTAACAAATCTGGTTCGCTATTTCGAAAGGGTCACTCACGAGCTGGATTTAGGGAATAATTTCGACATTGTTTATTTAGATTTCAGCAAAGCTTTTGACTCAGTCCCACATGAGCGGTTGCTTTATAAGCTGGAACAGGTTGGAATCACTGGGAAAATCCTTAGATGGATAGAAGGATGGCTTCAGGGCAGGAGGCAGAGGGTTGTGATAAATGGCTATTCCTCAGATTGGGTTGATGTAAGAAGTGGGGTCCCCCAAGGATCAGTATTAGGACCACTGTTGTTTTTAATTTTCATAAACGACATTGATGAAGGGATAGAGGGCGTGATGTCTAAATTTGCAGATGATGTTAAAATTGGTAGAGTAGTTAATGATCACTGTCAAGCTGAGCTTCTTCAGAGAGACCTAGATAGACTTCAAGAATGGTCAGAAAAATGGCAGCTGTGCTTTAATCCAACAAAGTGTAAGGTATTACACCTGGGAAACAGTAATCCCAAAATAACTTATTCACTTGGTGGAGTTCAACTAAACCCAGTACTGGAGGAAAGGGACTTGGGTGTTACGATACGGTCAGACATGAAATTCTCTGAGCATTGTAAACAGATTGCAAGGAAGGCCCATGGTGTCCTATCGATGATCTATCGAACTTTTGCAAGTAGAGATAGGGACGTGATAATCCCATTATATAAGGCCTATGTTAGACCACACTTGGAATACTGTGTTCAAGTATGGAGACCGCACCTAAAGAAAGACATCGAGCTTCTTGAAAGGGTGCAAAGAAGGGTAACTCGCCTGGTGAGATCGGCAAAAGGGCGTCCTTATGAAGAAAGACTTCGAATATGTGGGTTGCAGAGTTTGGAAACTAGACACCTTAGAGGAGATTTGATTGAGGTGTTTAAGGCTCTGAGAGGCATCAGTAAAATGAATGAGGACAAAATTTTCAAGATTATAAATGATGCTAGAACTAGGGGACATAAATTCAAGTTACGCGGGGAAATGTTTAGATTGGACTGCAGGAAGTTTTATTTTAGCCAGCGAGTTATAAATTACTGGAATAAGTTGCCTTCATGGGTGGTAGAGGCCGACAGTTTGGGGAAATTCAAAGGTCATCTGGATAGTACTTTCGGGTAAGGGAAGCGCATAGGATGATAGGATTAATTTCCTTTTTATTTAATTTTTAATTTCATTTTATTATTTTTGTTTATTTATTAATTATTATTATTTATTTATTTAATTTTTGTTTTTATCATTGTTTTGTTTGGATTTTTTTTTTTTTTTTTTGGCTGGTGCAGCATAAGCCATAGGCTTTCTTGCACCATACGGCCGTTACTAATACTAATACTAATACTAATACCTCTCCCATATATAGTCTCTATGCCGAAGCCAACAAACCATCCATAACACTTAGGAGACAACAACTGGTGTTGAATTATGGATTTAAAATAAAATCTATGCCCGGACACACCCCACTTGGGAGACACTCTTTGATCCATGTTGCAGAGATATTTACAGAATTGTCAACAAGAAAATCGACCTCTGCAGATCAGAATGCAAGAATTTTTAGCACTTCATAACTTTAACATAGACAGTGTAGTGCACTTGCCAGTTCACATCCCTCCACCATGAGATTCCCATATCCCAATATGTGATTTCTCCTTTCAGAAATGGAATAAAAATGCGGTACCTGCAGCAATCTTTCAACAGTTACATGCAGTGCACAGACTTCAATTTTCTGACTGTATTCCAATATGGCTCGAAAACAAATATTTCAGTGGGAGCAGTAGCTGTTTTACCAGATACCTCAAATTTGGAATATTAACACACTACTGAAAGAGAGCAGTGTATACATGGCAGAATTGTATGCACAAAAAGTAGTCTTAATTCATATACAAAATATGCATTACAAAAGAAGTGTAATATACACAGATTCCTTGAGTTCATTACAAGCCATGCAGAGCAGAGGTACACCCAATCCTCTGGCACATACAACAAATACTAACTGACTGTGTGTAAATGGACAGGACATACAGGGATTGCTGGAAATTAAGCAGCGGACAGATCAGCAAAAGAAGCCATACTGCAGACTGGACAAAAAATCTGTCCCTTATTTCGATTACAAGCCCGTGATACGGCATATTTGCCTGATGCAATGGCAAGAAACTTGGAATCTACAAACTGTACCAAATAAAGCAGAAAATTGAAAACTGTGTTTCTAGCACACAAAAGTAAAGAAAAGAAGAAACAGTACTAGCCGGACTAAGAATCGGGCATACCCTTCTTACAAATTCTTTCTTATTGAGTGTAGAAGAACCACCATGATGCCAGACTTGTGATAGTATCCAGACAGTAAAACATATATTAATAAAAAGGTAAAGTGCAGCCATTATCAACCCAATGCAGGATGGAAGCCTCCTCAACAATTCATGCTGAGGGAATTAATAGACTGTCCTAAATATACAAATGAATGCTAACAAGCTTTCAAAAATGTTTATAGGACACTTCACACCATTACCCTAGCAGCAGATCTCTTGAATGATAGAGATAACCATACATGTTTTTGCCTCCCTTAAGCTAATATTATAATTAATGCTAATATTAATTAGCATTAGCAAAGGCACATGATGCAAGAAATCAAGCTTATATAGCATCCGCCAAAAAAGAAAAGAAACAACCCTTATTTCACCCATTCACTCGCTCCAAATGTTTGTCAAGATAGCTTAGCTTGATAGCTTAGATAGGTTCTGCCTTGAATCTATTTAAGCTATCAACTTCTACAACAACAGATGGAAGTTTGTTCCAGCAATCAACCACCCGCTGGCTAAAGGCAAACTTCTGCACATCTATCCTACAACCGTCTTTCCTCAATTTGAATTTATGCCCTTTCAGGCGATTATTCTGAGCAAGAGGGAGAATCCCATCAGCATTGAGCATGCTCAAACCATTCAAGGCTTTATACACCTCAATCAGATCACCTCACAGGTGCCTAGTCTACAGACACTGTAATTTGCAAAACTTAAGCCTTTCTTTGTAAGAGCAATCCTTTGTTCCATTCCAACAGCTCTACATCCTTCTTAAAATGAGGTCTCCAGACCTGTATACAGTACTCAAGGTGTGGTCTGACCATTGCCTTATACAAGGGGATAATCACCTCCTTATCCCTGCTAGAAAAATTCCTGTATATCATTGACAAGACTACATGAGCTACTCTTGAAGACTGTCTGCACTGCTCAGAAAACTTCATATCTGCCTGCACAATTACCCCCGGGTCCTTTTCTTTCTCTACCACTGTCATTATGGTACCACAGAGTTGATACATTACTCTGGGATTACTGCTTCCCATATGTAGTACTTTACATTTGTCAATGTTAAACTTCATTTGCCACCACTCAGCCCATCTGCTCAACTTTTCTAGATCCAGTTGCAGCAGTGTACTGTTATTAGTGTCATTAACAACCCTGCCAACCTTAGTATCATCTGCAAACTTGGACATTAAGCCTGATATACCATCATCAATATCATTTATAAATACAGAAAACAACAATGAACCCAACACTGAACTCCGAGGGACTCCACTAATAACATTAGTCCACGAAGAGCAGTGTCTATTGATTACCACTCTCTGTCTTCTCCCACTCAACCATCCCTTTATCCATAGCAGCAATTTGCCTCCACTGCCACACTGCTCCAATTTGTGCAGCAGTCTTCCATGTGCAACAGTATCAAAGGCTTTTCTAAGATCCAAATATATGATATCAAAGTTATTCTTTGCATCCAGTTCCTTTGTGACTACATGATAGTATCCAATCAAATTAGTCAGACAAGACTTCCCCTTAACAAACCCATGCGCTGTCTGAGCTATAACTGAAGTCTTGTCTAGATGATCCTGCAATGCTTCTTTAACCAGTGCCTCCATTAATTTTCCTGGAATAGAAGTTTAACTAACAGGTCTGTAATTATCCGTGTCTCCCTTTGATCCTCCTTTATGGATTGGGGTCACATTGCACATCTCCAGTCCATGGGTACCTCCCCCGAGTCCAGGGAAGCTCTCATAATTATGGCTAAGGGTTTGCTTATTTCCTTTGCCGCCTCCTTTAATATAACTGGATAGATTCCATCCACCTGAGGTGCCTTTCTTGTGTTTATCTTCAACAATTTCTCCCCCACTTTACTCTCAGTTATTCGAAAATTATCCAGCTTACTGCCAGAGTTGAATATTCCTCTGGCATTCCCCTCCCTGAATAGCTACTCATGTGTGAATGTCGATGCAAAATATTCATTTAGTTTGTTAGCTACCTGAGCAGAATCATCAACAATTGAGCCATCAATATCAAGTGGACCAATCTGATTCATCCCCTTTCTTCTAGAGTTTACATAAGTAAAGAACTCTTTGCTGTTTTCCTTTGCATCCTTTGACAAAGATTTCTCGCAATCTGCCTTCGCCTTCCTAACCTCCTTTGTAACTTGGTTACAGACCAGCTTATATCTATCGTAGGCTTCTGTGTCACGTGTTAATTTATATGTATCCCATGCATTTTTCTTCTCTGTCACATGTCTAATTAGTTCATCTGACATCCATGTAGGCCTATGTCTTGAACAGCATTTCTTTGTTGGTATGAAAAGCCTAGTAGCTTTCAAGATTAATTCTTCGAATGCTTCCCATTTTGAATTTGCTGTTGGTAACATCATCAGTTGGTTCCACTGTATATAATTTAAATACTGTCTCAGACCACCATAGTTACCTTTACGAAAGCATAAACCCTTCCTTTTGCCCTTGATGGTAGTTACCTCTTTGAGTAAATCCTACTTCAGTACACTGTGATCACTGCCCCCTAGTGGTTCCTTTATCTGCAGATTCTTGATGCATGAAGAATCATTACTGATAATCAGATCAAGAATATTACTCCCTCTTGTTGCCTCCCGAACGTACTGCTGTATAAAATAATGATCCAATAAATCCACCAAAGCCTTGCTAGTGTGTGAGTGACCAACCCACGAATTCGAGTCAAGATCCGGGAAATTACAATAGTAGTAGTAGTAGTAGTAGTAGTGGCATGTGATGCAAGAAAGCAAATGTATGAGCTTATGCAGCATCAGCCAAAAAAAAAATCACACCATTCCCTCCAAATGCCTGTCCAGTTCCTCCTTAAATTTATTCAACCTATCAACTTCCACAACGACAGATGGAAGTTTGTTCCAGCAATTAACACCTGCTGGCTAAAGGCAAATTTCTGCACATCTATTCTACATCTGTCCTTTCTTAATTTGAATTTATGCCCCCTTAGGTTCGTAATCTGAACAAGTGGAAGGATCCCATCAGAATTCAGCGTGCTCAACCCAAGGCCTTATAGACCTCAATCAGATCACCGCGCAGGTGCCTAGTCTCCAGCCACTGCAATTTGCAGAACTTAAGCCTCTCTTGGTAAGAGGATCCCTTCATTCCCCTCACCAATCTTGTTGCCCTTCTCTGTACACGCTCAAGTAAATCTACATCCTTCCTAAAATGAGGCCCCCAGACCTGTACGCAGTACTCAAGGTGTGGCCTGACCATTGCCTTATACAGAGGGATAATCACCTCCTTTTCCCTGCTAGCAAAATTACTATATATCATTGACAAAACCCCATGACCTGCCCTGGCAGCCTGTCTGCATTGCTCAGAAAACTTCATATCTGACTGCACAATTACTCCCAGGTCTTTTTCATTTTCTACCACCTTAAGTGTAGGTGGTAGAAAAATCCCCCATTATAAGACACTCTAATTTACTGGCTCACTCTATTTTTCTGCACAATTGCTCATTATACTCATCAGTTTCATTAGGCCTATAATATACACCTTCTCTCATTTTTCCTTTCCCAGTGCTTATGTCACACCAAACAGACTCAACATTGCATTGTCCACCAACATCAAATGGATACACTTCCTTAGATTTTGTGTTTCTTAACTAACAGCATAACCCCTCCTCCCTTCCTGTCCTTTCTATCCTTTCTGTACACATTATACTCCCCAAATTCCTGTTCCGCACTGCTTATGTCTGTGTGACACCATGTCTCTGATATTCCAACAATATCAGAACATCAATGGAATCTGGCATGTGCAGCTGTACACCGCAGCCCATGGAAACTCAGATAGGAGATCTTGGTTGGTGAGGGGTCCCGCCCCAATACACCACTTTGGCCCCCACAAGGTGCGAGATCCTAGACTGGCATGACCAAGATCAGTCACCAGGTGGTTCTTACTGCTAGTGTGAACTGCACTGCATTCCAGTAAGTCTCCTACACTTTGGTCCAGAGACATGATATCAAGGCCTATTGGAAATGTGAGCATGATGCTTTAAGTGAACTTGGTGTCCCATTCCTGTACACAGTACCTGCTAGTTTGCAAATGGATGTCTCCTCATAGGGCTCCATGGTGGGGCATCAAAAATTATTTTACTCTCATGAGTAATTTAAATTCCCCCTCTTCTTATGTGACCCCAATAAGGTCTCTACGTAACTTTTCAGAAGACACTGATAATACCTCTGTGAAAAGATTCACAACTAAACATAAACTACCATCAGTGATACCACTTTTCCTCATATTCCATTCTACTGGCGAGCAGGCAATTGGGAAAATGTCACCTAGAAAGGAGAGTTGACAGAACCTCCAAAATCTATAAAAAGACAGTTTTGGAGACCAGTTGATGCTTCAGGTTCAAAACATGCCCGCCAAATCTTGAGAACCATATCGATAGGGGAAATACCTGTCACACTAGCCTCACATAAAACTCTGAACTCTTCACTTAGTGTCATATCTGAATAGGAACTTTATCATATCTCCAAAGAAGATATCTGCGCTGAATTGAGAAATAAAGGAGTGAATATACTTAAAGTGCCTAGTAAGGATTTATATTACAAATCCACTGGCATGTTTTTAATGCCAAAAATATGGCCACTCACAAACAGCCTCTCGTGGTAACCCTTCCTGTGCTTGGCATGGTGCCAAGACCATAAGAGCAAGGGATGTTCAGTTTCAAAGGCAATTTATACAAATTGCTAGGGAGAGCACCTTGCATACTTACGAGCATGCTAGTGGTTGAAGGAAGAGAAAGAAATTGAAAAACTGAAAAACAGAATTGAAGAGGCCAGAAAATGCAACCAGTGAATTGTGCGTGTCCTCATGCTCTCAGGTTTCTTGGAAGTGTACTATACAGATACAAATGGAAATGACTATACCTCCGTTAGAGTCATTTACTCCAATTGCATGCTACTTATTAAGCTTGTAAAAACCTGCCCAGAAGGACAAATCAGCTGCCGCTCCTATCTGTGACTCCTCATGTTCCACTGCCCACAAAAAGTGGTAAAGATAATATCAAAAATCTGAAATATCCTGTGTAACAGGAAAACATGGACATCGAGGTAAAGGAGGCACCAGATGTTTCAATTTTGGAACTCTTTGCAGAGGTAGAAATGGACACATGGCAGTATCCATACTTCCTCAAAAAATAAATTGTCCCATATTCATTAAGCTTTTTAGACCCCTAAATTTTAATATTAATGTCAGTCTACTTAACTAAGAGAAGAATTGCTCCATATTTATTAAGCTTTTTAGACCTTCAAAATTTAATTTTAATGTCAATCTACGTAATGGTTTCCTTGCTGGCAGAGGTATGGTGTTTGAAGGCAGAAGTTGGGTTGAGTGCTTAATATTTATACTGAGGGGTCTGAACACTACTGTACTGACAGTGAGGAAGATGTTTCACATTTTTTGTAAAATTTATATCGCCTTCACAAAGAATTGTTAGCATGTTGGACCAGGAGAGTTGGTTGGAAAAGAAGCATCCTATATCAAAAATAAAGATAATTACTGTTGTTTCATAATGGTCAGATTCATACAATGGAAATGGTGTGAATTCCAAAAGAATTTTAATAACATAAAAAATCCTCCTCTGTAGGCACAAGCCAGTATGTCTTTGTTTGCAGGATACATACATCTAAATACTAATGAGACCCTACTTTGCATAAGTCTTGCCAGTGTAGTACATAAAGACATAATAGGGGATGGACCTGCTCATAGTGGCTTTGCCATCCTAGTGGGCAACCATACCCCTTTCCAAGTTATCTCTTTTGCAACCACCATAGATGTAGTTACCATTTACCTCTTTGTAAGGAGTTCTAACAATATGTTCAGTATGTTTCCTGCCTGGGATCATTATCTTGGAGATAGACCTTGATATCATTTGCAACTACCTGCTTCTATTCTTTTATTAAGAGATCTTAATGGAAATAATATCCTTTGGGCTAGTGCTCTCTCCTAAATATGAGAGCAAACACCTTTCTCCACATACCTGCTCATATGTGTACTGCTATTGATCTGTCTCCTCTCCTTCTTTTTATTAAAATTTTGTTCACTTGGGAGTTTGTACAAAATCCCTATGGAAGTGATCACTTCCCTTCCTTGCAGTCAGAACAGATATCCCTGTGATATCTGTTCTGACTGCATCAAAATCAGCCATATCAACCAACAAAGATATTTCAGTTGAATTTTAAAAATGTTGACTTGAATGCCTTTGGACATCTGGCACAGTTTGACATCACAAGAGTCAGCTAGGTGCCCATCAGTGATGAAGTTACATACATTACAGAAAGTATTATTCAGACAGACAGCAGCAGTTGCAATTCCAAAAACATCTACATAGTTTTCCATTTACAAAACTTTGATGTAATTCAGAAGTCATAGCAACAAGAAAGGCACCTCCGTAGCCAGATGGGCAGAATCATCAGTGCGTAGCACACGCTTCTTGATTAGACCAGGGTTCGAGCCTGTGACCACCAAATACAGAGGATGCTGAAGGTCAGGGAATGACCACCGCATATATCCCCGGAGCAATATGGCCTTAGTTGCTAATGCTCCTAAAAACCAAATAACAAACAAACACACAACAACAAGAAAAGCCGAAAACAAGGCATGGGGGATATTTTGCCAATATCCCAACACAGAAACTTTAATATCATTGAAATATGCATGTGCCAAAGCAGTTATATCCGATGTCACATTCAGAGAGAATCTTGGATCCATTTTACCTCCTTCAAAAGTAGTCTAGAATAAGATTTGGAAAATATCCACCATGCCCTTCAGTGATCCTAAAGCACAATGGATGCCCAGTTACAGATCCAAGTGAAGTTGCAAATGGCCTAGAGGAAACATTTGCAGAAGTCTGTGCAATAATATCATTTCCCCAGAGTCCTTGGACCTAAAAGCAAAAAGAGAGAAATGTTCACTAAACTTCTCTTCAAAAGGACTTGAACCATACGAGTCCTTTATGCAGGAAGAGTTAAGTGCAGTAATTATTCCCTCATGTGCAAGTGCTGTGCAGCCCTTCATGGTGAACTGTCCTACATTTAACAAGGAACTTCTAAGAATGGCTGTAATGAAGCCACAAAACAAACTAGTGCTTAAAACAATTTTAGATGACTGGTCAAATATTACCAACTCTTTCTTTTTTCTTAAGTTAATTGGATACTTCCAAAAAAATATAGAAGTTAATAATATATGATTTGTGTAAAAGCAACATGGTTAGAATGTAGAAACTTGTTTTTCTTCTAAAAATACATCAAGACAAGAGAGAAATGTCAAAATCCGAAAATCTACTAACCTAGGCTAGGCACATTATAGCCTAAGCTCCTCTTGTACTAATAGCTCTAGAACTACACTGTGTGGCCAGATGACATCCACTATTAAATGATAAACTACCTTTCAAGACAATCTGAGGATTATCTTTTATCTTTATTTAATAGAATCTTTCATGGCAAAAAATTTAACATTCCTGGAAGGAGGTAATCATTCTTGCCTTCCGAAAACCAAGGAAGGAAGGATCCTAGAAATCCAAATAACTATCATCCCATCACTTTTACAAGCTGTCTGTGCATGGTTCTGGAAAGAATCTCTAATGCATGCCTTATATGGTATATAAAAACAGTCTGCTTTCCAGGACACAGTGTGGCTTACGAAGATGCAGATCTACTTTTGATTATTTAATAAGACCTGAAATATACATTTGTGAAGTTTTTATTAAATTCAAGCATCTGGTAAAGTTTTCTTTGATATTGAAACAGCATATGGCAAAACCTGACAGTTTGCCATATTGCAAGCCTGCCATAACTTTGGTCTTGGGGCAACTTTCCTGTGTTTTTATTAAAAACTTTCTTTATAATTTGCCAATTTCAAGTTCATTAAGGATCTCTCTCTCTCTCTCTCTCTCTCTTTCTTTCTCTCTCTCTCTCTCTCTCTCTCACACACACACACACACACACACACACACAAAATAAATTCTCTCACAGAACAACTTCCACCAGTGGTAAATAATGCTCTTCTACATTGATGATTTTATGATATTTTGTCATTCAATCAATATGAGGGTCATTGAAATGCAAATGAAAAATGCAGTTGATCATCTTACATCTTGGTTTTAGATTTTGTTACAGAAGACTGTTTGTGCTCACTTTTGTTGCAGACATTATCTTCATCCTGATGCAGAATTACACTTGGGGAAAAACAGCATCCCAGTGGTAGCATTAGTCAAATTCCTACGACTTATTTTTGACATGAAGCTGACATTTCTTCTATGTATTTGTCAGCTAATGACAAAGTGTGTTAAAGGACTTAACATCCTTCATAGGGTGCAGATTGCTGTACCCTTCATTTCTGCTGAGCTCTTGCCCATTCCAAACTCATTTGTTGTTCTCAGGATTATGCTTCTGCTATAGATACTCTACTTTGGTGGTTAAATTCAGTTCACCATCAGGCCCACTGCAGTTCTTCAGTATGTCACCTGTCCAAATGTTGGAGCAAATGAGCCATGTCTTTCTCTTTGATATAAGCAGCTGTCCTTTGCTTTATGCTTTTAAATTAAAATCCCTGGCCAAGTCTGTGAGCCATGATAGGAAAATCTCTACAACACACCTACCAGACTGCCAACCACCTTTTGGTATTCAAATCCAGGGGCTGTTAGGCAAACTCTAAGTATAATGGTAGACAACATTGCTTAGTCTTCAAGGAAAATTCTGTTACGCATGCCCATCTTCCAACTTGGGACTTCTCCCTTAAGATATGGGAGAAGGCTACTACAAACAACCAGCTACCAGCAACTCTTTGCATCACAGCAAATACTGTATTCTGAATTCCTGCAGTTCTCCACAGGTGGCTTGAAGTAATTATCATATGTTGGATTAACTGTTGTTCTCCCATACAAAATAGTATCCAACAAGATTTCCCAAGAAACTAGCATATATACCATCGAGTTGCATGCAATAGAAATAGTCTTTATTCACATCAAAGATAGCGATTACCTGTGATATATTCTAATTCATCAAGCGTATTACAGGCTCTATTATTGGTGAGGTATAACCCTCATTGAGTTAACCTCAATGAATCACAATTTGACATCTGCTTCTGCTGGATCCCAAGCCACATTGGGATCAGGGGAAATGAATTAGCTGTTACTGCTGCAAAATCAGCCATTCCTCTGGATAACCATTGCTCGCTGTTGGTCCCTATATAGACTACAGGCGAATAATATGCACCAAATCATATTCCCACTGGCAAGATTCTTGGCATGAACAGGCCACAAATAAACTACACCAGATTGTAACACTTGTAATCACACAACGGCAGTCCAGTCTATGCAGGGTCCAAAAAGAGGAAGTTGTTTTTCCTCGTTTCTGCATAGATTACTGTCATCTGACACACTCTTTTCTTCCAATGGCTGATGATCTGCGTATATGCGAGAAGTGTGAAACTAGTTTAAGCTATCATGTTTTTATACAGTGTCCTGTGTTTAGAGATGCATGACTTGTTGTGTACTTTTGTACTCTTTAATAATGTGGCAGAACCATTTACACTTAGCCAGATTTTAGATGACATAGATGATATGTCTGATGTTTTCAAATTTTTACTATATATTATTTTTATATTTTGTTATTTAACTTTATTTTTACCATGATACTTTATATTTATATACCTTAATATTCTTTTATATACCGATGAGCTAAAACATTATGACCAGCGAGTCGTTATGCAAATTGAAGCAACTGCAGGTGAACTACAGCACGTGCACAGGTCGGGACACAGTATAAAAAACACCTGATACTGAGCTCTGTTAATCAGTGTTACCCTTGTTCTTCAGATGGGAAAGGCAGTGGACTTAAGCGAGTTTGATAAAGGCCAAATTGTAATGGCCAGAAGACTGGGTCAGAGCATATCCGAAACAGCACAGCTGGTGGGGTGCTCACAGTCAGCCCCGGTTAGTACCTACAGAAAGTGGTTTCAGGAGGGAAAATCCGCTGCTGCTTCAACGCTGTCCCCAGATAAAGTTTTTAATTGAACTAATTCATCATCATCATCAGCCATTTTCAATCGACTGCAGAATGAAGGCCTCTCCAGCAACTTTCCAGTTCCTTCTGTTTTGAGCACTGGCCATCCATTTACTACCCACAAACTCATGAATTTCATCTATCCACCTCCGCCTTTGTCTTCCAGGTTTTCTTCTAGCTCCTCTTGGGTACCATTCTGTTATTTTCTTAGTCCATCTGTCATCATGTCTTCAAGCTATGTGTCCTGCCCAAGACCATTTCAGTTCTTTAGTTTTGATAAGAATGTCCTTTACTTGAGTTTGCTGCCTAATCCATGTGTTTCTCTTCTTATCTAACAGTCTGATTCCCAATATAATTCGTTCCATTCTTCGCTTTGTAGTTCTCAGCTTCTCTTCCATTCTTTTGGTGAGTGCCCAAGTTTCACTTCCATAAGTCATGGTGGTGAGTATACATTGGTTCATTATTTTACGTTTCAGACAAACTGGGATATTGCTCTTCAGTATGTGACTATATTTCCTGAATGCTATCCATCCAAAATTTATTCTTCTCTTGACTTCCAGCCATTTATCATTATTACAGCTAATAACTTGTCCCAGATAAGTATATGACATTTCATCTTTTCAATTACTGCTCCTCCAATCATTATTTCCCTTTCTGTGGCATACTTGTTCATCATTACTTTTGTTTTGACCATATTCATCTTTAGTCCAAAATCCTTACTAACTGTGCATAACTGATTAAGATTTTCCTCTAATTCTTTGGGATCGTGGCTTATGACCACAATGTCATCTGCAAATCGTAAATGGTTTAGGTACTCTCCGTTCACATTGACTCCTTTCTACGACCAGTCTAATCTTCTGAAAGCTTCCTCAAGGGCAGCAGTAAACAGCTTCGGAGATATTGTGTCTCCTTGTCGAACTCCTTTCTAGATTTTAAATTTCCTACTGTCTTTGTCTAGTCTAATAAAGGAGGTAGCACTCTCATATATTTTCTTCAAAATCATAATATGTGGGATATCTATGCCTTGTCTTTCCAGTGCCCGAAACATTGCCTCATGCTGTATGGAGTCAAATGCCTTTTCATAATCCACAAATGCCAGGCATAATGGTGTTTTATATTCATTTGCTATCTCTATTAGATGTGATATTACGTGAAGGTGATCCATAGTTGAGAATCCTGTCCTAAAGCCAGCTTACTCTTTCAGTTGATTCTCATCAAGTATTCTTTCTAATCTGTTAGTAATGACCCTTGTGAACAACTTATAGATGTGGGATAACAAGCTAATTGGTTTATAATTTCCGATTTCTGATTTATCTCCTTTCTTATGCAGCAAAACTATGATTGTATTATTCCACTGCTTAGGCGTCACACCTTTTCTAATGCACTTTGTGAAGAGCCTTACCAGTTTTTGTGTTATGTCTCTTCCTCCCAATTTTAACAACTCTACAGTAACTTCATCTTCCCCCGGGGCTTTCTGATTCTTCATTTTCTTCAATGCATGTTCTACCTCATCAGGAAGAATATCGGGTATGTCGTATGTGTTGCTACTTTGCAATCCATTTTCCCACTGCTGGCATCATTCCCTCGCTCCTTGTATATTTCTCTATAGTAGTCTTCTTCTATTTGAATTATGCCTTCTCTGCTGTTTATAAGTACACCATCGCTATTCTTCAGTTTCAGTATCATTTGTCTTTCTGTATTACTGCTCATGGCTGTTGATTTAAATCTTTTGTTTTTCTTTAATGCTTGTTCTACTTTTCTTGTGTTAAATCTTCTTATGTCCTCTCTGAGTCTCTTTCTAATGGCTTTGCATAACTCAGTATACTCAATTTTCTCCCTGTCAGTGTTTTTCTTGCTCTTCATTTGTCGTCTTCGGTTCATCATGACAAGTGTTTCTTGACTAATTTTTTCTTCTTTAGATTTATTTTTCCCTATAGGTTTCTTGGGCTTTATCACTTTCAGAAAGTTGTAATATTCCTCGTCGATATCTTGGTCCTGAGCAGTCTGCAGAAGCTCAAACTTGTTTTTAAGTTCCAGTACATACTGCTTTTTCTCCTCTTCTGTTATCTCAAAGACCTTTGTATTATTTGCTCGAGTCAGTTTTTTCCTTTCCTTTCCTACATCTATATCAAGTGTACATCTTACCATTCTGTGATCACTTCCATCCTTTATTCAGGATGGTAACATCATTCACAATATATCTTCTGTTAGTGAGGATGAAGTCGATTTCATTAGTTGTTAATCCATTTGGACTCTTCCATGTCCACTTTCTGTTCACCCTTTTCTTGAAAAAAAGTGTTCATTACTGACAGTCCTTGAGATTCTGCAAATTCCACAAGTCTTTCACCTCTTTCATTTCTTTCACCAATTCCAAAATTTCCTATAGTTCCCCTTTCTGCACTGTTTTGTCTTTTTCCAACCTTAGCATTGAAGTCCCCCATAATAATAGTGTAGTGGGTTTTCTGCTCATCTAGAAGACTCTCAATTTTGTTGTACATTTCTTCAACCTCTTCATCATCATGGCTCGATGTTCGTGCATAAATCATTATAACCTTTAGCTTGTACCTCTTAGAATTCTTGAGTATTAGTCTTGAAACCCTTGGTGATGTACTTTTGAATTCCAAAATGTTGTTTTTAAAATCTTTATGGACCAGAAACCCAACTCCACCTTCACTCCTTTCACTGTTTCCATTGGTGTACAGCAGATTTCCACTTGATAAACTTATAAGTGATTAATTTCTTCTTCTTGTTTCAGCCAAACTGATGATATTCCAATTCACATTTTCTAATTCCTTTTCCAGCTCTAATATCCTGTCTTCACCAATGAGTGATCTTACGTTATAACAGGCCAAGTTCAGTTTCCGTGCATGGCAGCCTGGTCATACCCAGAGATTCTTAGCACCCTCTGCTTCCACTCTGATCCTCTCGCTGACGTAAGAGGGGAGTGAAAGCTGCTGGGGACTGAGGGCCATTTGTTTTGTCGTGCTGTCATATGCTGGAGGGTTTGGTCTTTTCCTCTTCACGCTGACCAGGCGTCTTGAAGAGAACCATTCTACACGTTCGTTGCCACCTAAGTGACGTAACAGCCATGTAACAGTCTAAGTGACGTAAGTGGCTTACCATCGAGAAGATGTGCATGAGTGGATCTTAGGGAGGCAGGCCAACCGGACTTCTCCTAAATCTTCGGCGCCTCTGTAGCCAGGTGGGAAGGAGCAACAGTGCGTAGCACACGCTTCTTGATTAGACCGGGGTTCGAGCCCGTCACCACCAAATATGGAGGATGCGGAAAGGTCAGGGAATGACCACCGCATATCCCCGGAGCAATGTGGCCTTGGTTGCTAATGCTCCTAAACACCAAATAACAACAACAACAACTAACCAAATACAGAGGATGCGGAAAGGTCAGGGAAATGACCACCACATATTCCCAGAGCAATATGGCCTTAGTTGCTAATGCTCCTAAAAACCAAACAGTCTAAATTTTCTGTAATTCAGAGATATTGGATCCATCAGTGTTTTAGGCTCAGTGTCTGATAACACACAGGATACCTGTTCCCCTCTAATAGAACTAATTAAAACTATATAACTATTTTTCTTCATTCTTCTGAAGATATATGTGATTTTTGTAACTTTGGCATATCAGGGATATAGTAGCAATATTTTATTAGTCATTCCTGAGTTACACAAATCTTGAGTTATGTAAGAAGTCCTGGAATGTATCTCTTACGTATATTGGGGACTTACTGTGTATTTTTAGATTAACCGGGAATATTTTTTTACCGTCTATCCCCGAAAATTGGGAGTCTACTGCATATATATATATATATATATATAAAAGGTTAATCGAAATAATGGGGAATTTTATTTTGCCAGACACTGACTGGAACTTGTGAATTGTGAATGACAGTTCCACAAGTTCCAGTCAATTTCTGGAAAAATAAAACATTTCATTTTTGTTTTCCCAGTGCTTGTGTCACACAAGCACTGGGAAAGTGACTCGACATTGCAGTGACCTCCCACATCAACTGAGTGCACTATCTTAGATTTTAAGCAGTTTTTGACCAGGAGCATAACTCCTCCACCCTGTTATGTTTGAGTGGCATGATGTCTCCAATATATAATGTCAGTGTTTATGACCTAACCAGTACTTAAAATTCATCAGATTTGTTTAGTGTATCTGTAGCAAGTGTATCATGCAAGTGTACTTGTACCTGTTCTGCTGCTAGTCAACTTCAGAACTCCCTTCAGATCTGAGACAGTATTTAAATTCTATACACTGGGACCAACTGATGATGTTACCAACAGCAAATTCAAAATGGGAAGCATTCAAAGAACTTATCTTGGAAGCTACTAGGCTTTACATACCAACTAAGAAATATTGTTCAAGGTTTAGGCCTAAATGGATGTCAGATGAACTAATGAGACATGGCACAGAAGAAAAATGCATGGGATACATATAAATTAACATGTGACACAGAAGTCTATGATAGATATAAGCTGGTCTGTAACCAAGTCACAAAGGAGATTAGACAGGCAAAGGCAGATTATGAGAAATCCTTGGCAAAGGATGCAAAGAAAAACAGAAAAGAGTTCTTTACCTATGTAAACTCTAGAAGGAAAGGGGTAGATGACTTTCATCAACCGGTGAAATACCACCACTTTGCTTATTGGAGACTTGAAGTGGTGAAACCCATTTTTAGTCTCTAGAGCAAAGTTTCCGGCATCCCCCTCCCCCCATACTTCTCCTTCAACCCATGCACGGTACTAAGTACTATAGGTTTTGATACCTTTCGTGTTTGGGGTTTTCATAAAAAAAAACAAAAAAAAACAAAAATCAGATTGGTCCACTGGATATTGATGGTTCAACAGTTCAGGATCCTGCTCAGGTGGCTAACAAACTAAACGAGTATTTTGCATCTACATTCACACATGAGGAGTTATTCAGGGAGGGGAATGCCAGAGGTGAATTAAACTCTGGCAGTGAGCTAGATGATTTTGTAATAGCCGAGAGGAAAGTGGAGGAGAAATAGTTGAATATAAACATAAAAAAGGCACCCAGGGTGGATGGGATCTATCCAGTTATATTAAAGGCGGCAGCAAAGGAAGTAAGCAAACCCTTAGCCATAATTATGAGAGCTTCCTTGGACTCAGGGGAGGTACCCATGGACTGGAGATGTGCAAATGTGACCCCAATTCAAAAAGGAGGATCAAAGGATGACACAAGTAATTATAGACCTGTGAGTTTAACTTCTCTTCCAGGAAAATTAATGGAGGCACTGGTTAAAGAAGAACCGCAGGATCATCTAGACAAGACTTCAGTTATTGCTCGGACACAGCATGGTTTTTTTAAGGGAAAGTCTTGCCTGACTAATTTTATTGGATACTATGATGTAGTCACAAAAGAACTGGATGCAGGGAATAACTTTGATATTATATATTTGGATCTTAGGAAGGCTTTTGATACTGTTGCACGTGGAAGACTGCTGCATAAATTGGAGCAGTATGGCATTGGAGGCAAATTGCTGCTATGGATAAAGGGATGGTTGAGGAGAGTTTGTTATTGTTTGTTATTTGGTTTTTTTTAGGAGAATTAGCAACTAAGGCCATATTGCTGTGGGATATGCGGTGGTCATTCCCTGACCTTTCCGTATCCTCCGTATTTGGTGGTCACTGGCTCGAACCCTGGTCTAATCAAGAAGCGTGTGCTACGCACTGCTGCTGCTGCTGCTCCTGCCCACCTGGCTACGGAGGTGTCGTGTTGAGGAGAGAAGACAGAGAGTGGTAATCAATGGACACTGCTCATCGTGGACTAATGTTATTAGTGGAGTTCCTCAATGTTCAGTGTTGGGTCCATTGTTGTTTTCTGTATTTATAAATGATATTGATGATGGTATATCAAGCTTAATGTCCAAGTTTGCAGACGATACAAAGTTTGGCAGGGTTGTTAAGGACACTACTGATGCTGTGCTGCTGCAACAGGATCTGGAAAGGTTGAGCAGATGGGCTGAGAGGTGGCAAATGAAGTTTAACATTGACAAATGTAAAGTACTACATATGGGAAACAGCAACCCCAGCGCAACGTATCAACTCTGTGATACTACACTGACAGTGGTAGAAAATAAAAAGGACCTGGGGGTAATTGTGCAGGCAGATATGAAGTTCTCTGAGTAGTGCAGATGAGCTGCAAGAGTAGCTCACGGTGTCTTGTCAATGATATACAGGAATTTTTCTAGCAGGGATAAGGAGGTGATTATTCCCTTGTATAAGGCAATGGTCAGGCCACACCTTGAGTGCTGTATACAGGTCTGGAGGCCTCATTTCAAGAAAGATGTAGAGCTGCTGAAACGAGTACAGAGAAGGGCAACAAGATTAGTGAATGGAACAAAGGGTTGCTCTTACGAAGAAAGGCTTAAGTTTTGCAAATTACCGTGTCTGGAGACTAGGCACCGGTGAGGTGATCTGATAGAGGATAAAGCCTTGAATGGTTTGAGCATGCTCAATGCCGATGGTATTCTTCCTCTTGCTCAGAATAATCACCTGAGAGGGCATAAATTCAGATTGAGGAAAGACAGATGTAGGATAGATGTGCAGAAATTAGCCTTTAGCCATCGGGTAGTTGGTTGGTGGAACAGACTTCTATCCCCTGTTGTGGAAGTTCATAGCCTAAATAAATTTAAGGCTCAGCTGGACAGGTATTTCGAACGAACGGAGGGGTGGAATGGAAGTGTTTTTTTTTTTTTTTTTTGGGCTGATGCTGCACAAGTTTACTTTCTTGCATTATATGCCTCTACCAATGCTAATGCTAACTGAAAAATTTCTTGGAAGGCACATGTGTTTTTGTAAGGGGCGGTTTCTAGAATGTCAGTTCAACTTTGCCTCTTAAATCTGTGGAGAAAAGAACCACTGTAAAAGGGCCAGATATGTGAGTAGTGTACATGTCTCTGTTGTTGAGTTCTGGCCGCTTGGCTACCCAGAAGCATTAGTCACCCGAGGAGATGATTCTTGGTACTTGTCCACACCACAGAAAGGTGGGCCAATCCCAGTAATGCTCGTACTGTCTCAATTCGAGACTCTGACTCCCCTGATGTTTCCAAATACCTCACGGGGCCCCACTTCAGAGGAGCTGGGAAAATATGGTGTACATAAAAAAATAAATAATAAATAAATAAATTTTAAAAAATGGAAGGCACAACTTAACATTGATGAAAAATGGCATTACAGATATGTTCATCTCTCCTCAATGTCAGCTTCTGCAATTGACCTTTCAATATTCTCACCAAACTTGTTTCCACTTATATCTTGGATAGTTATTGACAACCTAACATAAGCCGCTGGCAGAGATGAAAGTGATTCTTGCACTTCTTCTATTGGAATGAGCAGCAGCCTGGAAAACAAGATGCAGGGGATTTCAGAGACTGATGAGGGTCATTGCGGAACAAATAAATACATGAGCTGTGTTAGGATATCTAAGAATAGGAACAGGTGCATGTATACTTGCGTGTACACCAATGCTAGGAGTTTGGGAAATAAATTTTATGAATTTGAGGTGTTGGTCAAAACATCAAAAGGCAGATATTGTTAGGATATCAGAGACGTGGTGTCACACATATATAAGGAATGCAGAAATGGCCCCCATCCACCATCAGGCCATCTATATTGCCACTTGAGCATTTAGAACATCTGTCCAGAGTCTGTATGTCGAAGCAGCTGAACAACCTTTATCGCTTAGACACAAGTAATTGTCTTTACAGTATACCTTAAATCCTTGCCAGACTACCTCATGTGGACATCCTATTTTAAACCACATTGGGATAACCTCTGCTATTTGTGTCCAAGAGTTCATCTACCATCTTGCAACTTCTCCTTCAAAAACTGGGGAATGTTGTGCACTGTCATTGCATTTGGGAATACATTTGTATTTCCAAATGCAAGTTGCCATTAATACATGTCCAGTAGCACTGTGCAGTGACTTTTTTTTTTAGGTGGTGGCAAATAGAATTTTTCAGAATTTTTGGGGGAAACTGAGGAGATTACTAGAAATTTTTCAAATCGGCATAAATCGTGCCCACTGTATATGATGTGAAAATTATATTTTGGCCCAGTTGCTTTGTTACTGTGTAGTAGTATTTGTAAAAGAATAAGAGAAGTTTACCTCAATATGATACGTAGAATACTTCCGTTGATACTCACCAGAAATTAAAATGAAAACAATTAAAAAATCAAAAATCTTACATTACAGTAAGAAATAATTAACAATAATTAAAAATCAACTTGAACACAATTTAAAATTAAGTAAAAAATTAATTTAAAAAAAAAAATTGCAAAACAATTTTCCTCCCTGAAGCTGACAATGCTTTTCGACTGTATTTCATGATCACAGGAATAAAAATTACCAAATAGGGGAGAGCATGGAACTTAAATAGGAATTATTTGTCTTTGCACTTGCGCATAAAGGACCATGAGTTGGAGATTAGATGTGGCCGACAAACATTAACAGAATTCTCCTGTAGGCGCCTCTGTAGCCAGGTGGGAAGGAGCAGCAGTGCGTAGCACACGCTTCTTGATTAGACCGGGGTTCGAGCCCGTCACCACCAAATATGGATGATGCGGAAAGGTCAGGGAATGACCACCGCATATCCCGGAGTAATATGGCCTAAGCTGCTAATGCTCCTAAAAACCAAACAACAACAACTTGAGCATTTAGAACATCTGTCCAGAGTCTGTATGTCGAAGCAGCTGAACAACCTTTATCGCTTAGACACAAGTAATTGTCTTTACAGTATACCTTAAATCCTTGCCAGACTACCTCATGTGGACATCCTATTTTAAACCACATTGGGATAACCTCTGCTATTTGTGTCCAAGAGTTCATCTACCATCTTGCAACTTCTCCTTCAAAAACTGGGGAATGTTGTGCACTGTCATTGCATTTGGGAATACATTTGTATTTCCAAATGCAAGTTGCCATTAATACATGTCCAGTAGCACTGTGCAGTGACTTTTTTTTTTAGGTGGTGGCAAATAGAATTTTTCAGAATTTTTGGGGGAAACTGAGGAGATTACTAGAAATTTTTCAAATCGGCATAAATCGTGCCCACTGTATATGATGTGAAAATTATATTTTGGCCCAGTTGCTTTGTTACTGTGTAGTAGTATTTGTAAAAGAATAAGAGAAGTTTACCTCAATATGATACGTAGAATACTTCCGTTGATACTCACCAGAAATTAAAATGAAAACAATTAAAAAATCAAAAATCTTACATTACAGTAAGAAATAATTAACAATAATTAAAAATCAACTTGAACACAATTTAAAATTAAGTAAAAAATTAATTTAAAAAAAAAAATTGCAAAACAATTTTCCTCCCTGAAGCTGACAATGCTTTTCGACTGTATTTCATGATCACAGGAATAAAAATTACCAAATAGGGGAGAGCATGGAACTTAAATAGGAATTATTTGTCTTTGCACTTGCGCATAAAGGACCATGAGTTGGAGATTAGATGTGGCCGACAAACATTAACAGAATTCTCCTGTAGGCGCCTCTGTAGCCAGGTGGGAAGGAGCAGCAGTGCGTAGCACACGCTTCTTGATTAGACCGGGGTTCGAGCCCGTCACCACCAAATACGGAGGATGCGGAAAGGTCAGGAAATGACCACCGCATATCCCGGAGCAATATGGCCTTAGTTGCTAATGCTCCTAAAAACCAAATAACAACAACAATTCTCGTGTAATTTAATTTCGACAGTTTCTGCAATTAATAATTTTGTATAATTATGTTGGACAATAAGTATTTTGGCCTCGTTAAATAAAAAAGTATGTTTTTCATTAACGGCATGAAAGTCTAATTCTGACGCTTCTGAATGAGAAGCACAAACTGAGGCCGCGTGTTGATTAACACGAAAATTCAGAAGAAACTGAGTAGAACCCTGATAAAACGAGTCACAATCACTGCAAGAAATGTATTTATTTGTGTTGCGAACGAGGAAAGGACTGAGCGATTACAACTTTCCTCGTTTACAACACAAATAAATTTTTTTTTTTTTTTATGAAAACCCCAAACACGAAAGGTATCAAAACCTATAGTACTTAGTACCATGCATGGGTTGAAGGAGAAGTATGTGGGGAGGGGGATGCCAGAAACTTTGCTCTAGAGACTAAACATGGGTTTCACCACTTCAAGCCTCCAATAAGCAAAGTGGTGGTATTTCACCGGTTGATGAAAGTCATCTACCACCTGAAAGTGACCAAGTATACATTTCTTGCAGTGATTGTGACTTGTTTTATCAGGGTTCTACTCAATTTCTTCTGAATTTTCGTGTTAATCAACATGCGGCCTCAGTTTGTGCTTCTCATTCAGCAGCGTCAGAATTAGCCTTTCATGCCGTTAATGAAAAACATACTTTTTTTTTTTTTTTTTTTTAACGAGGCCAAAATACTTATCCAATGTAATTATACAAGACTATTAATTGCAGAAACCGTTGAAATTAAATTACATGAGAATTCTGTTAATGTTCGTTGGCCATATCTAATCTCCGACTCGTGGTCCTTTATGTGCAAGCGCGAAGACAAATAATCCGTGAAGTTTCATGCTTTCCCCTTTTCGGTAATTTTCATTCCTGTGATCATGACATACGGTCGAAAAGCATTGTCAGCTTCGGGAAGGAAACTCATTTTGCAATTTTTTTAATTGTGTTCATTTGATTTTTAATTATTAATTATTTCTTATTGTAATGTGAGATGTTCAATTTTTTAATTGTTTTCGTTTTAATTTCTGGAGAGTATCATGCAGAAGTGTTCTACTTATCATATTGAGGTAAACTTCTTATCCTTTTACAGATATTGATAGCAACGTAGAACATGTTGAGTCTTATAGCTCTGGTTCATACTGTTGTGTGTCATAGTATGCATGCAATCAGATTGGTCAGCCAAGATTTCCCCTCAAATTATTCATACTGTGTGAACCAATATCATTTCCAGAATTTAATTACAACTGATACAGAATGTGCTGGAAGTGTTGACCTATCTCGTGTCATGGCCATTTTTTTTTATTTTATTTTATTTTTTTTTATTTCTTCCCTTTAGCTCTACAAAGAATACTTTCAAGAATATTGTAAATTTATTACAAAAATTTTTCAAGACATGTAATACATTTTTTTTTAAAATTGAGAATCCCATTTATTAATCCCAGAAATACTTTTTTCTCCTTAATCTAGTGGATTTCAGAGAGGAAGAGAAGATTACTCCAAAAAAAGGATGTTGGTGAGTAATTAAATCTTTTTCTTGTTGAGTTATTTCATCATGTTATCCAATTAAAATGCAGCCTAGTTTGAAGTATAACAAACTTATAAAAAAGAGAATACAGAATTTAATTATAACCCATTCTAAAATGAGCTGGAAATATTCAATTCTCTCATGTAGTCAGATATTTTTTTTTTATGCAACTCTACAAAGAATACTTTCAAGCATATTGCAAATTCTCAATGTTTTGTTTCAGAAATCTGGTGGCGACAAACTGATCACATTTTCTTGGAAAAAACCATATGCCCATAACATTAATAAATTGTGCACTGCCCCTCAAGTACTGTTGCTGTCTTTTACTTCTTGTCTGAGGTGGCTTGAATCTCCTTTTGAACTCTTCTTCTGCAGCATTCTCTGTTGTCTACCATGCTATTTGAAGGTGGCAGTGTCATCTTAACTGTGTTTTAGTCAGATATTCCTCTTCCTTTCCTCCCATCTCCCCATGGTTGGCTGTCAGTAGTAGGCTTGCCAGTGTCCTGAGTCATTTTCCATATAGGTCCAAACCATTGCAGTCCTGTTTTATTTTATGATTTCAATAATGAATTCTGTGTACTGAAAAATTTTTTTTCTTAAGAATTGTGCCATTAGTTTTCTTTGTGTCCAGCTTGTTCTGAGACATTTTATCTCAGAGGATACAGTTTTGTTTTCTTTATTATCCAGCATTCTGATCCCTGTAGCTTAGAGGTCAGATATGTATGTTTTAGTGTTCAAATATTATAAAAGGTGTCATAGAATATGATGAAAAGGGTCCATGTATGTATTCAAGATGGACATTTTCAATAAATGTTACAATTTTTATAATTATTTGTTATCATTATAGTTATTAAAATTATTTTATTGCATAATTTGATAGAGAAGAATATATTTTAATTAGTGATATTTTGGTTACACAAATTTTGAATCGCCCTGTTAGGCTATACCGTAAAACACTGCATCCAGGTTGGGGAACCCCATTTTAGGAAGGGCCTAGATGTGTGGGAAATGAAGAGAAGAACAGCAAGATTAGTTGAGAGTGCAAAAGCATATTCTTACCAAGAAAGACTGGTGTTCTGTAAATTGTGGTCTCGGTAAACTAGGCACCTGTCTGGTGCACTAATTGAAGTATATATGACTTTCAGAGATTTTTAAGTAAATTAATGCTTATGGGATCCTTTCTTTTTTCAGATAATACACAGAAGGAGATATGAATTTAAATTTGAAAAGTATGGTTGCAGAATACAGTGTGGAAATTTTCAGGCAACTAGAGAGTGACTATTGGAATAAACTGCGAAAGTGGATAGTTTGAATAAATTTAAAGTTTTGGACAAATTATTACAAGGAGTGGGCAAATACTACATGTGGTCCCTGTTGTTTGTTGCAGGCATTCTTCCATCCATGGCAGCTAGGGCTGCTGCGTAGGAGTTAACACTGGTAGAGCTGATATTCAGTTCACAAATTTTGACCAAGTCTGATTCCAATCATATTATGACAACCAGATCCTCTTGCACTTTCATAATGACTGGAATGTTACTAACCCTGCTTCTGTCACTATATGCAAGGTTTAAAACACTATTTAGCATATTGCAGGTAGGAACCAGGGGTTGAGGTTGATATCCATATCATGCAGAAGGTTGACCAATTCTTTATGTCACTAGGCAGAGGCAGTATATCGGCAAAAAATCCCTCCACATTAGATTTGACCTCTGTCCATATTCCAGCCTCTGACCATGATATCATCATAAAAGCAGCATGCCTCGAACGGTGGAATGAACTATGTCACACCCAGACTAATAACAAACTTTTTCAGTTGAAGCAGAATCCAAAATTTTGGCACTCAAGCATCCAAACAACTAGAATGGAAGAAGTGATACTTTCACAGGCAAGAATAGGACATACTCATCTGACCCACCTCCATCTACTAACAGGTGATGATCCTCCTCAGTGTCCACACTGCTCAGTATATCTAATTGCATATTCTTATTGACTATTCTCAATATCACCAGGACAGAACATCAGTCCTGCTTTCTCATGCTAAACTGCAAGAACCATTATCACTAGAGCATATTATTGGCGATCAGGCAAATATTAAGGAACTTTTCAATTTTTTGAAAAAAAATTGGAATATACCATTGATTCTGAATAGTTTTTCTAAAATGAAATTGAAATGCATTCAATTCTGAATTATTTTCTAACACATCTCTATGGACAGGCACACTATAGCCAGTGTAGCTTATGCACCATTACACACCCATAACACACACACGCTAGGCAGTACTAGGTAGAAGATTTTCTCATCACCTCTGCTTAGAGTGAAATACCACCACTCTGCTTATTAAAGACTTAATAAGCAGTGGCAAAAACCATATTTTTGTCACTTCAGTCTCTATTACTTTCCTCTCATGTATTATAAATAATATCTTTTCAGGCTTTGCCAGACATATTAGTGAGATCTAGTGTTTCTTACTTTTTGAGATACACCTATCAGATGGTTTTCACAGGCCAGCCTATTCGCAGATAGTCCACTGGAGTGAATAGAAACTCTGTTAGGGGGCATCCAGATAGTTTGTATATAAGATTGCTGCCTCTACCCTGCCAGCTGATTACTGAAGGGTGTCTGAGTAGTGTATGTACATGGAAGCGGGATGCTGCAAAGGCCGTAGGAGCTAGGTATATCCTCACTATGTGTATTTCTGTCTTTTAGATTGTCTACACCAAAGCATCAGGAATGCTCAAAGAAATAAAACAAAATATTAAAATAGATTAATGATACAGAGCAGCAAACGTATTCTGCATCTCTCAAAAAAACTCCTAACTAAATGTTAAATAAAGTGTGATATAATCAGGTAATCATTTGTAAAATTAAAACACTATCAAGTCACACTGAAAGAATAGTTACAAAGTGCAATGAGTAATGTTGAGAATGTGTCACTGCAGCTATGCTTGCCCAGGGAAGGATGGTGGCATAATCTGCTGCTTAAAATATGATACAACTGCTACCAGAAACAAGTTAGGAAATCCCTACTTCACTTAACTCAAAAGTCAAATGGAGATAAAAGAAGAAAAACCAAAAAAGAAAGTAAGTTTGGGGGAACCACATGCAACCACTTTTTTAAGAGGCATCAGCCCTGTGGAAATTCCCAAACATTTGCATTTCGATATGGTTGTCGCTGTTATAATTTAGTTTATTAATCTGTTTGCATTTTTTCTGTCTTAAGTTTATGTGTATGGTTATTTTTTTTGCTAATATGCAGTTTTTACTTTTCATTTTAGTTATTAGTTGTTATATTGCATATTTGCATTTTGATTTGGCTTGTTGATTGGGTAGTTGGCATCAACATTACATGTCTTTCAGTTTGTTTGAGCTGTTTTTTCAGTTATTGGGATAACCATTTGTTAGACATTTTCAGTTGCTTGTCTGGTAGATTGCTCACCTTTTTTTTTTTTGTTTTTTCTTTTTGTTTTTAGTAAGCCACGTTAGAAAGTTTGTTCAGTCTTTGCATTTCACTACATGATTTTCTTTTCTATTGATATAAAAAGTCTTCTGGCCATTCCCCTTGCTCCTACATTAACCTACATAATTCTATTAATTCCATTAAGCCCACTTTCCCTAATAACCTTATACACCTACTGAAATTGCATTAATACTTGCTGCTTTATTTTCTTTCATTTCCTTTAACTCTGCAAATTACCTCTTGCTTCATTATGACTGGTCCAAAACTGTCATCCATTACTTCTGCATTATCAGAATCATTCTCTCTCTCTCTCTTATACATTCCATTTATTTCTCCCTTGTTGCCTCTGGTTTTCTAAATACCTTCACATTCTTTCTCTATAACACATTGATCTCGTCCCCTTTTCTCCATGCCCATGTTCCTTACTTCCTTATATGCTAAATTGTATTTTCTTAACCTTTTAATACTTGTAATTTCCTACAAACTGCATCCACTATTCCTTTCTGATTTATCTGTTGCTCATCTAAGCCTATTGTTAATCTCTTTATATCTCCTTCTGCCATCTTTGGTATTAGTATTTTATCATTTCCTTCTTTCCTCTATTTCTCATGCCATATCCTCTATCAACCATGGTTTCCTGAGTCTTAGCTCTTGCTATTTCTTCTTCTTTCCTATTTCGTCTACAGTAATTTTCTTTATGATGTGTTAGTGTTACTAAGAGCAAAAACAAGTGCACGCATACATACAGCCACTCCCCGACTTAGGTAAGGGTTGCATTCTGAGGAACTCTGCGTAAGTCGGAATTTCCCTAAATGCTTATGCAGCACTCACAACTATGCGTGCTGAATTTGATTGAAGCAAAAAATAAATGTTCAACAAACATGAATTATTTATTCAATTTTTTTTATATCATGCGCAGGAAAAATTACAAAAGTGTATAAAATTGCAAAAATTTCAGAATTATAAAATTGCAAAAAGAGAGAGGAGACAGGCATAACGTCAGCAAGTTTTACCTTTTGAGCATCATTGCCAGAATTAACTCTCCAGCTGATAAGTATGCCGCTGCAGAAGTTGAGGGTTGTGGAGATTTAGAAGGGGTTTTTTCAAACACCACAAAATTTCTCTGCAGCTGCAGAATCAACACTGTCAACTTAACCACACTTCTGGCCTGCACTTTCCTACAGAATTTCTCATGTGTGAATGTATATGCAAAATACTAATTCAGTTTGTCAGCTACCTCAGCAGGATCATCAACAGTTTTTTTTTTTTTATGTAAACCCCAAACATGAGTGGTATTAGAGCCTATAGTACTTAGTACCGTGCTTGTGTTGGAGTTTGAGAAGACAAAAGAAGATATTTGTTGACATTGGACATGAACTTCTGTAGACTGTAATTTTCAGGAAATACGTATGAAGGAAGGTTGTTCCAGAAAACTGCAGTTGAATAAATAAACGAGGAAGATGAAAAGTTGGTTCTGTGAGTTTGAAGTTGGACAGTAAATGGATGTTGGCTGGTGGCGGCACGTGTTTGGACTGTTTTGAAAGAGAGAGCGGAAATTATAGAAGCCAATTCAGAAGAACAGTGCTCATAGAAGTATCTGTAGAAGAGGCATGCAGCAGAAACAGTACATCTATGAGGCAGCGAGTGGAGAGACTCTGTTAGGGATGAATCATTAATTAACCTAACTGCCCTCTTCTGAATGGAATCAAGAAGCCTGAGAGAGGTTTCGGGGGCACCACTCCAGATATGGGAACAATATTCCATGGCAGGGCGGATTTTTGCGATTTATACAGAGTGAGCAGCTTTTCGGAAGAAAAGTAACGCCGAGAGCGAAAGAGAAAACCAAGTTTTTTAGATGCAGAGGAAGCAATATTTGTAATGTGCTTGTGCCAAGGGAGATTAGAAGTCAGGGTAATCCCCAAAAGAGATATATCATTTTGCCTAGAAATCGGAGTGTCACTAAAGATAAGCATAGGAGCAGAAGAATCCTATTTGCGAGATATAAGACAAGACTGAGTTTTAGAAGGGTTGAAATCAACTAAGTTGTCTTTGCCACACTGGAGAATTACCTGAAGATCGGCATTTAGTTGAAATCAACTAAGTTGTCTTTGCCCCACTGGAGAATTACCTGAAGATCGGCATTTAAGGAATTGGTAGCAGATTTTCGAGAAGTTGAAACTGATTGAGCAGGGCAATGTGCTATCATTGGCAAAACTGTGGATAGGATTTCCAGTCAATGGAAGAAGGTCATCAATATACAAGAGGAAAAGAGTGGGGGAAAGAACTGAACCATGGGGGACACCGGCATTAGTGGAGAAGTTAGAAGACAGAGAGCCATCTACCATCACCCTCAGTGAGCGATGAGAGAGAAAACTGGATAACCAATTACTAAAAACAGTTGGCAAACCATAAGTCGGAAGCTTGTTTAGAAGACCTTTATGCCAAACACGATCAAAAGCCTTTGAGATGTCAAGAGCAACTACTTGTGTTTCACTGAACCTTTCCATTGAATTAGCCCATAAATGGGTAACGTAAGCCAGAATATCACCAGTGGATCGACATTGACGGAATTCATACTGGCGATCGTTGATCAGACGGAAGGTTTCTAGGTAGTTTAAGAGTTGGCGGTTAATTGATTTCTCCATTACTTTACAATGAGTAGAAGTAATTGCAATGGGACGATAATTGGATGGGAGGGATTTGTCACCCTTTTTAGGAACTGGCTGGATATGAGCAAATTTCCAAGCAGAAGGAAAAACACCTTTGGAATAAGAAAGTGAAAAAAGGCGGCAAAGAATAGGAGTAAGTTCAGGAGCACAGGTTTTGAGAACAAGTGGAGAAATACCATCGGGACCTGGAGCTTTCTTAGCATCAAGATTTGTGAAAATCCTTCTGACATCCTTTTGATGGAAGACCACAGGGGGCATTGAATGGAGCGTGTTGTGAATGGTGGGAGGTGTTTTACCAAGATCATTAATACATGAGTCAGAAGAAAAATGGGATGCTAGCAGGTCAGCTTTATCCTTGGCTGAAGTGACAACAGAACCATCTGGTTTGGACAGAGGTGGGAGCAGAGATGGGCAAAAGTTGCGGCAGTAGCTTTGGCAAGAGACCAGAATGCTCGGCTACCATTAGGACAAGAAGCAAGTTTTCTACTCTTAGCCTGTTCAAACTCTAGTTTGGAGTTTGGACTGATTAATAACTGCTTTACAATTCTTGCGAGCTTTCGTGTAGGCAGAAAATGAAACTGAAGAATTAGAAACGAGCCAATTACGATATGCAACATTCTTCTCTTGAACAGGTTTAGCACATTTATTGGAAAAACAAGGTTTATATAAAGGACGAGATTTTAAAGTGAAGTGTGGGATAAAGGATTCCATTCCTGCAAGAATAATTTCACTGAGACGATCTGCCCAGATGTTGACATCAGAAGTTTTGAAACAGTAATCTGACCACGGAAAAGAAGAAAAGAAATCTCACGGGTCATCCCATTTCGCATTCTTGTAATGCCAAACAACACGAGGTTGGGAATAGCCATGAGATAAAGGCTCCATTGAAGAAGAGACAATCACCAAGTTGTGATCTGAAGTGCGTAAAGGATCTCTCACTTCGACCGTGTACTTAGAAGGGTTGTTTTTGAGAAAAAGATCAAGCTTGTTGGCATTCTTGTAGGTAAAGGAACAATCTGTGCAAGTTCATTAGTAATTGCAAAAGCCTCAGCATCTCGACCAGCTGGGTCGGTGTGACTAGAAAACGGAAGCCAGCTGGAGTTGTGAACATTAAAATCACCAAGGAAAATTACCTCACTGTTAGGAAAGTTGGACTGGAGAGAGTCAAGTTGCAAAGAGAGGAAGTCAAAGAACTTCAAGTGATTAGTGGAGTTGGGAGAACGGTAGTGACAACAGATGAATTTGACACAATGAGGTAGAGAGATTTTAAGCCAGAGAAGATCAAAGAGAGGAGATTCCAAATTGCCAAGTCTCTGACAGGGAATATCAGAACAGACATATGCACAAGTACAACCTTTGAGGCGAAAGGAATTATACAGTGAATAATTTGGGCAACTGAGATGAGCAGTATTTGAATCAGCCGATAACTGAGATTCTGTCAGAAAAAGTACATGGGGCTTGGCAGACTGCAAGTGGAAATGGACATCGTTGAGATTAGAATCGAGACCACGTATATTTGTGAAATGAATTAGGAAGTGCTTGGGAGGTTTAGATCTTTTCGCAGATAAGCTTGCTCTATTAGTTTGACAAATCATTGTGTATTCAATAGTAAGAAAAAGTAGGTGGGACATGCCGTATGAAGTAACGAAATTTTTGGATGTGGTGTACACACGGTAAGAATATACCCAAATCCTTGACATAACGTGGCCTCTACAATGCTCCCCGCAAATACACTGCTCGGACTACCTCCAGTCACTATCTGGCAGAGTAGAGGTAGGAAGATTATATACTAGCTGATCCAGAAGCCTCCTAGAGAGTTACCAATAGGTTCGGTCCTGTGTACTAACTAGCGGCCGGCCTGCGAACACCGTTTTAGAGCTGTACCCTCAAAATGTAAGGAATATTGGATCTCATCACGATGTTCATCGTAACCTCAAAAGTCATCAATCATACTGCATGATGGAAGAGATAGGGAAGGGTTGACCGGAACTTAACTCTAGAGACTAAACATGGGTTCCACCACTTCAGGCCTCCAATAAGCAGGCCCCGAGTGCCAAGCGAGTGATCAAAGCGAATCTAAAAGTGAATTTCAAAGCGACTTCTCTAGAGTTAATAGATTTCAGAGAAATTTCAAATGTTTCATTTGCTAAGTTATTTATTTTCAGCTCTTCTAAATAAAGAAGTAAGCTTTTCAAAAAGAAAGGAAAGGTACCTTTCTTCTTCTTGTATATAGAAATAACACATAACACACTAACCACTAATCTCTAATCGCTTGGTCACTGGTGGCACCGCTCCTGCCTCCACGTGGCGGGGCCGGTAACCTGGAGGAAAAGTTATCCTCTGGGGCTAAAAGGAGCAATCATGGATTATGACAACTTTCCAGTACTTGAGCCTAGACGCTCATGTCATGACTCAAATGAACCCGAACGTGACGAATCACAATCTAAGAGACTACGCAAAAATGAGAATCAGCAGGAATATCCCGCGTTCCTCATATTACATTCTCTTTCTGCCAAACCTGTGAGTTCACTTTCACCATTTCTAATCCAGAAATGTTTGGAAAGTGTGGCTGGTTCACCGAAAATGGTGAAAAGACTCCGATCTGGAGATCTTCTAGTCGAAACAACTAAGCACCAGCATTCTCAGTCTCTACTGAAATTATCCACTTTCGGCGGAATACCAGTACAGGTCACCCCTCATGCCACTTTAAATAGCTCCAAAGGAGTAATAGCAGAGTGGGACCTGATGAATGTCACTGAAGATGAGATAATAGAAGAACTCAAAGATCAAAAGGTAGTTCAAGCAAAGCGGATAATAATTAAAAAAGATGGTGAACTTGTTCCCACTAGGAATATTATCCTCACATTTAGTACACCAACCTTACCATCATGTGTCAAAGCCGGATACCTTAATTGCCGAATACGTCCATACATTCCGAATCCAATCAGATGCTTCAAGTGTCAAAAATTTGGACACTCGCAAACAGTATGTCGAGGAGACGCCATCTGCCCGAACTGTGGTTCTAAAGCCCATACACAAACGGACTGCAATGCAGAAACGCCACAATGCCCAAATTGTAAAGGCCAGCATCCAGCATACTCAAAATCATGTGAACTCTGGAGGGTAGGAAAAGAGATTCAGAAATACAAAGTTGAGCAAAAGGTCACCTACCAGGAAGCTAGGAAAAAAGTTATGCTCAGTATGCCAAAAATTACCTATGCTGCGGCAGCCAAAAAATACCAGTCAGCTGCAACACAAACGGCAGTCACAGTACCTCCATCCATCTCAATTGCTGATTGGGCCCGATCAGTGCTGTCGTTCCCACAGCAGCCACATACAGAACAATGTAAAGTGACTTGTGCTAACAATACTCCGCTAACAGTCCCACCAACTGCAACTGATACTCCACCAGAAACTGTGAAATTGAAAGCATCATCCCCAAATATTGCACAACAACCATGCTCAGGAAATATGGACACAGATGCTGGTACCCTGCATGATGAGACAATATTAGATTTACATGCAGAAGATGATATGGACCTTGGGCGTCCTAGCTTCCCAAAAAAAGAAAAGATGAAACCAGAACGACACAAGCAGGTTGGATATAAAAAACAGACAGAACCATACCCAATCCCAAAAACTAAATAATGCAGAATATTATACAGTGGAACTGTAGAGGTCTACGAAGCAATATATTTGATGTTTATGACCTAATCAAACAGCACAGTCCAATCAGCCTCTGCTTGCAAGAAACCAATGTAACCCCGCAAGTGACTCCAGTGATTAAAAATTATAGTATCTATCAACAAGACAGAAGCAATACTAACTCAACCAGAGGAGGCGTAGTCATACTAGTTGACAACAAAGTTCCTACAAAACAGATCTCCCTACAGACTACATTAGAAGCCGTAGCAGTCCGTATTGTTTTAAATTTTACTTTAACCATTGTCTCTGTATACCTTTCCCCAAACAAAGAATTCACTGCGAAAGAACTGGAGGACCTTATAAAGCAGCTTCCATCTCCTTTCATTCTACTAGGGGACTTCAATGGGCACCACACTATGTGGGGATCTCCCCAGATAGACAAACGAGGAAAACTTATTGAAACAGTTCTTGACAGCCAGAATCTCACATTATTAAACACTGGTGCTGACACTTATATTCATTTTCCCACCGGAGTATCTACTGCCATAGACTTATCAATATGTTCCCCAAAACTATTCCCAATCATTCAGTGGATAGTTTCAAATAACCCACTAAACAGTGACCATTACCCAATTATTTGCAAATTGCAAACAAACAGAACCACACATATAGCCAGCCGCATAAAATGGAAATTTTCAAAAGCAGACTGGAACAAGTTCACAGATTCAATTTCCTTTGATAATGAAGTCATCAAAAGCCAGTCCATAGATAAAGTTACCGACCACATTACTGCACAGATAATAACAGCTGCAACCTGTGCTATACCAAAAACCACAGCCAGTCCTCGCAGACATGCCAATATCTGGTGGAATGATGCATGCCGTGATGCTAAAAAAGAAAAGAATAAAGCATGGAATCGATTTCGCAAGTATCCAACAACTGAAAACTTGATTAATTTTAAGAAACTTAAAGCAAAGGCACGTTATGTGCAGAAAAAAGCGAAAAAAGACTCTTGGATCCGGTTCGCTTCCACTATTACTAAAAATACAGAGATTAGAAAAATCTGGAATAAAATCAAAAAACTGAATGGTAAACTGTTCCCCGAATCAATGCCGATTATAAGCTGGAAAGGTAAAGACTTCTCCACTCCAACAGAAATTGCAAATGCCCTGGCAGATTGCTTTTTCCAAATCTCCGCAGCATCAGCATATGAGTCTACTTTTAAACAGCTAAAAGCTAAAGCAGAAAAGCATAACCTGAACTTCAATACAAGGGCATCTCCTCCATATAACCGACCTTTTACATCATTTGAACTAGAGAGCTGTCTAAATAGGTCGGGTGATAGTGCACCAGGGCCTGATGGGATATACTATATAATGCTTAAACATTTAAACAAACAAGCTTTGAATTCATTGCTAATATACTTCAACCGGATATTCTCAGATGGCTACTTTCCTCTTTCTTGGCGTCACTCAATAGTTCTAGCGTTTGCTAAACCTGGAAAGGATCAATCAGATCCACGAAACTATCGGCCAATATCTCTCAGCAGTTGCCTTGGTAAGACACTAGAAAAAATGATCCACGCCCGTTTAGTATGGTATCTAGAATCTCATTCGGTGATGAATAAGAATCAGTACGGATTTCGGAAAAATCGGTCAACTCTAGACCTTATGGTCAAGGCAGAATCCAACATACGCAATGCTTTTATCCGTAAAGAACATCTAGTCATGATTTGCTTGGATATCGAAAAAGCCTTTGATACCACCTGGCGGTATGGCATACTTCAAAATCTGTATGCCACAGGGCTCCGAGGTCAGCTACCCCTTATCATACAGAGTTTTCTAGAAAACAGGACCTTTCAAGTGCGTTACTGCAATTCACTCTCCCGTACATTTGTCCAAGAAGAAGGGGTCCCACAAGGATCAGTTCTAAGTGCAACGCTCTTTGCGATTAGGCTAAATAATGCAACAGAAAATATTCCGGCTAATGTTGACACCTATTTATATGCGGATGACCTTACTATATCCTATCATTCACAAAGCATGCGCTCCATTGAGCGACAATTGCAGCTCTCGATAAATAAAATAGAGTCATGGGCATCCCGCAATGGCTATCGTCTCTCTGCAACAAAAACAACTGCTATCCATTTTTGCAAAAAGCGTCAGCTCCATCCAGATCCCGAGCTAATATTAGGAACCCAAAAAATACCACTTAGCAAAAGTATCTGGTTCTTGGGCCTTATACTTGACACCAGACTTACCTTTCAGGCACATATACGACAAATACGAACTCAGTGCATGAAAAAGATTAATATCCTCAAAGTTATCTCTTCCATGACATGGGGAGCCGATCGCTTCACTCTTCTACATCTATATCGAACCTTAATAAGATCTCGTCTAGATTATGGAGCCCCAGTTTATGATTCTGCACGAAAGACAGCATTGGCTTGGCTCAATCCGGTCCAGCATAGTGCTCTCAGGATTGCCTTAGGGGCCTTTAAGACATCCCCAGTGCAAAGTATGTATATAGATGCCAATGAACCTCCACTACATCTTAGGAGAAAAGTATTGCTTCTTAGTTATGCAGTCAAATTACGTAGTCACCCGTCTCATCCCATCTGGACATATCTTTTTGAACCTCAGTGGGAAAACTTATATAGAAACAAACCCAACGAAAACAAACCTGCTGGTATTCGGCTACAAGAGGTAACTCAAAATTGGAACATCGATCTTGGAAATATCTTTCAAACTACGGACGCAGTACAAGCACCATGGGCAATGTATATACCTCATTGCGACAACTATTTTCTTCAGTGGGGAAAACACTCCTTATCGAACCACAATCTTAGACAACTACATGCGAATCACGCATTGACCAATGCTCACAGTCTTCAGATATACACGGACGGCTCCAAAAGTGATGTATCCGTGGGAGCTGCAGTAATGAGTCCTACATGCACTGTCTCTGTCCAATTACCACTTGAATGCAGCGTTTTTACGGCCGAACTGTACGCAATCAAAATGGCTTTAAAACTCCTTAACGATGTTCCAAACACCCAAGTAATAATATATACAGACTCTTTAAGTGCGGTGAATGCCCTACAGAATAAATCACAACATTTGCATCCATTCCTCTCACAAATCAGGTCACAGTTATGTCAACTCAACAAAAATAAGCGGACTGTCACTTTTTGTTGGATACCGAGCCACGTTGGAATTCCAGGAAATGAGCGTGCAGATGAAGCAGCAAAACACCCCACTTGCTTCGATTCCATCCCTGTTCCTTTTTCTGATTATAAACCAATCATACGGCAGATATGTACTGAGATGTGGTCTGAAATGTGGCATAATCAAACAGGTAACAAACTTCTTGAAATAAAACACAATCCACAGCTGTGGAGATCCAGTTCCCGATCAAACAGGCAGGAAGAGGTGGTGCTGGCAAGAGCACGAATCGGCCATACACATCTTACACACCTATTTCTACTGCTAGGAGAAGATCCTCCACTTTGCCCGCATTGTAGTTGCATACTTACAGTAAAACATATTATCATTGAATGTGCACATTATCATTCAGCTAGAATCGCATGCTTCAGATCTTTAATTAGCTCACAAAAACCTCTGCAACTAAGCTACATACTTGGAAATGATGCCACTTTATCAGAACTGTTCAGTTTTCTAAAAATGATCAACGCATACAATCACTTCTAGAATAGTCTCCTTTCCTATATTGACAAACACTCCCAAAGCAACAGGCGCAATATGGTCATAGCAGCCCTTGCGCCAATAAAACCCACTTCAACAACAACAACAACAACTCCAATAAGCAAAGTGGGCGTGTTGCACCGGTTGTTGACTGTCATCTACCACCTAGTACTGCCTGGTAACATAGAGCAGCGGCATTCCTCCATGTGGTGTGGGTGCCACACCTCGACCCCTGCTTACGTTGGTTCACACCTGGGTGGTCTCCCACCATGTACTTGTGCATGGAGGTTATAACCAGGATTACTAACAGTTCCACCATCGTGAAGGTGCAAGCACCTTCGTTGAACCATCAATATCAAGTGGACCAATCTGATTCATCCCCTTCCTTCTAAAGTTTACATAAGTAAAGAAGTCTTTGCTATTTTTCTTTACATCCTTTGCCAAATCTTTCCCTTTACTTCTGATGGTAGTTACATCTTTTAAGTTAATCCCACATCGGGAGGCACACAGAGTCAGTTTGCCATTCAAATAAACAGTATAACTAGACATATACGAAACAACTTTAACACAGCTCTGTGTGTAGATGATTTTAGTAACTCCTACCAATCTTAAAACATGAGAGCTATTGAATGCAACTGCAGTAAATAAAGTTAGTATGTGGGCAACAGCAAATGCCTTTTGAGTCTGCAAAAAATTACACTTCTGCAGAAAACTAAACCGTCAATGTGACCCTGAATAAAATTGGAAGGCCAGGTAATTCCACTTGTACAAAGTATGAAATTCTTTGGTCTTATCTTTGAAAGGAAACTAACCTTCCTAAAACACATTAAAGAGCCCTATGTGCCTAAAGAAGTTAAACATCCCGAAAGGCCTGTCATCAACAAAGTGGAGAGCAGATAGATGTATGCTACTGCTATTATACAGAGAACTGTAAGATCTTGACTTTATGTTGTGCCAGTTTACAATTCTGCAAAACCAAATGCTTTAAAATGACTAAATCTCATACACTATAGTGTACTCTGACTAGCTTTAAGAGTATTCCATGAGTCTCCAGTAGAAAGTCAGAGAACAATACAATATGTAGGTTAGTGCAAATGCATCATTTTAACATAGCTATCTACCAAAGTAGTTAAATTAATTAATTAAATTGGCATCATGTTGGTTATATTAATTAATTTAACTACTTTGGTAGATAGTCATTCTACCTCGTAGCATGAGGCCTTTGCCCTTAAATACTTTATAGTCTAGTACACTACAAATAACTCCATCATGGGAAGTAGTTCAACCAGTATGCAATTTCTACCTAAACACTGGGGAAAAACATCATTATCAAAAAGTAAACCTCCAGCAGCATTGAGCATATTGAAGTCCAGTACCCACAATATACCAAAATTTATACTGATACTTCAAAAAGAAAGACTAAAGTTTGGGTAGCTGTCTGGTACCCAAATGTCATCCTTACCCAGCAGCACCCAAATGAATCCATTATCTACACTGTTAATTGCAAACTATGAAATCCACTTGCTTTAAACCATACCCGGGAAAATCTGCCTCAAACTGTATGAATTTCACTGACTCACTCAGTTTTCTCGAAGCCAAGAAATGCAAACACTTGCATGCCCAGTTCTTTAGCAGGTTGTGAACCAGTTAGCTAAACTAATGGAACTAAACTGTGATATCAAATTCTCAAGCTCCAGTGTGCCTGAAGCTTGAGAAATCAAACAGAAACCTGGTCATTCTTTCTGGAGTACAGATTAGGTATACTTTTGTTACCCATTCGTACTGTTTAGATCTGAACACTCAACATTTGATGATCAGTTGTCCCCAGTCTAACAGCATGCAGCTTCCCACTGAACCAAAACCTTATGGACACTCACAGATGGCTTGTTGTGGAGCTCGGTGTTGTGCAAAGGACAACGAAACAACATCATGTTCAGCTGCAAAACTGCCAAGGAGAACACCCGGCCTTCTCAAGAGCATGCTAGAGGTGGAAACAATAAAAAGAAATTCAATGACTTAAGGCAGAGCTGAACATATCTTATCATGAGGCAAGGAAAGATATGAAACCTATAAATATAAATAAACCAACCTATGCTCAGAAGGTAGCAGGGAGATGTTCCATTGGAACTCAGGTTGAAATGACCATACCACCAAAGGGGTCATTTGCTCCCATCACACGCTACCTGCTAAGTTCAGTAAAATCTGCACAAAAGGACTAATGAGTTGCCACTCCTATATATGTACCTCCTAATGCTCCACCAGTAAGAAAACAAGTTGCTGGATAAAAAAATAAGAAACCTGCACATGGAAGACTGCTGCACAAATTGGAGCAGTGTGGCATTGGAGGCAAGTTGCTGCTATGGATAAAGGGGTGGTTGAGGGGGAGAAGACAGAGAGTGGTAATCAATGGACACTGCTCATCGTGGACTAATGTTATTAGTGGAGTCCCTCAGGGTTCAGTATTGGGGCCTTTATTGTTTTCTGTATTTATAAATGATATTGATGATGGTATATCAGGCTTAATGTCCAAGTTTGCAGACGATACGAAGGTTGGCAGGGTTGTCAAGGACACTACTGACACTATGCTGCTGCAACAGGATTTGGAAAGGTTGAGCAGATGGGCTTCGAGGTGGCAAATGAAGTTTAACATTGACAAATGTAAAGTACTACATATGGGAAACAGCAACCCCAGAGCAACGTATCAACTCTGTGGTACTACACTGACAGTGGTAGAGAATGAAAGGGACCTGGGGGTGGTGGTGCAGGCAGATATGAAGTTCTCTGAGCAGTGCAGACGAGCTGCAAGAGTAGCTCATGGTGTATTGTCAATGATATATAGGAATTTTTCTAGCAGGGATAAGGAGGTGATTATTCCCTTGTATAAGGCAATGGTCAGGCCACACCTAGAGTACTGTATACAGGCCTGGAGGCCTCATTTCAGGAAGGATGTAGAGCTGCTGGAACGAGTACAGAGAAGGGCAACTAGATTGGTGAATGGGACAAAGGGGTTCTCTTACGAAGAAAGGCTTAAGTTTTGCAAATTACAGTGTCTGGAAACTAGGCACCAGCGGGGTGATCTGATAGAGGTGTACAAAGCCTTGAATGGTTTGAGCATGCTCAATGCTGATGGGATTCTTCCTCTAGCTCAGAAAAATCACCTGAGAGGGCATAAATTCAAATTGAGGAAAGACAGATGTAGGATAGATGTGCGGAAATTTGCCTTTAGCCAGCGGGTGGTTGGTGGGTGGAACAGACTTCCATCCCTTGTCGTGGAAGTTGATAGCCTAAATAAGTTTAAGGCTCAGCTGGACAGGTATTTCGAACGAACAGAGGGGTGAAGTGGAAGTGGTTATTTTTATTTATTTATGTTACTTTTTTTTTTGGCTGATGCTGCATAAGCTTGCTTTCTTGCATCAAATACCTCTACTAATGCTAATGCTAATGCTAATACCTGACATGCATCCTAGTTCTCAAGAAAAAATGGATGTCGGGGAAGAGGTACATGACAAATCAGCCTTGGAACTTTGCTGAGGAAGATATGGACACGGGACAGAATCCATACTTCCCCAAAAAAAAAAATAAATCCATGACTGACAAAAGTAAGCCCTCGGCTTGGAAGCTGCCTGGTGAGCCTACCAAGCCAAAATAATGGTTAAATTCCTACAATGGAATTTACGTGGATTCCGGTGAAATACTGATGACATTAAGGCCCTCCTGCAGAAGCACGAGCCAGTCTGCTTTTGCTTTCAGGAGACTTACCTAAAGGCAAACGATGACCCCACCATGCATAACATCACAATTTTTGTAAGGACAGAATTGCAGATGGTCCTACTCATGGAGGGGTGGCTAACCTATTGTAGGCAACCAGACCCCAGTTCAGGCCTTGCTACTTACAACCAGCATAGAGGCTGTTGCAATTTGTCCTACAATTGGTTTTTTGTTAACCATCTGTTCTATTTATTTGCCACCTGAGCCCGAAATCTCCCAGAAAGACCTTGATGATATTGTAGTGCAGTTGCCTCCCCCTTTCTTACTTCTTGGGGATTTTAATGGGTATAACACCTTGTGAGGTAGTGCTAGTATTAATGGAAGGGGATGAGTCATAGAGCATATGCTCAATGACCTTTCCCTTAATTCACGAGAATGCATGATAAGTGAACCGTGCATAGACACCATAGTTCATGATGCAGACCTGCTGAGGTGCATGTGGTACATATAGATTGTCGGTCAATCTGCAACCACTATAGCTGATGAAGGCGGCTGCTGCTGCCGAAAGCTCCTGTGTTATTGGTTCTAGTGATTTTAAACAACTTTTATCACTTTTAATTTTATATATTTTATTTTATTTTATTCTTGTTATACAGCATTTATTCTATTTTATTTTGTTTTAATATTTTAATATACAGTTATACAAACAGTACACATGTATTTTTTTAAATTTTATTTTATATTATCATAATAAAGGCATTTTATAGATTTGAGTCAGTGTTATTTAGTAGCATTACAGATGAATTACAGAGTTCCTGACTCCAGAGGCCTTTTCAATGGACCTTTCCCTTCTAAATGTTGGAATTACCACCTTCTTTCACATGCCTACCCATAAGTTTTCTGCTATTGATCTTTCTATCTGCTTCCATTCTCTACTCCCTTCACTCACTTGGGAAGTGGAGGAGAACCTATATGGAAGTGATCACTTCCCTGTGATAACCTCCTTACATAATGGGAGACCATGTCTTCCTTATAGGTTACCACAGTGGAAGATTGATCAGGCTAATTGGAATGCCTTCCAACGTCTGGCAGAGTTTGACATAACTACAGTCAGCTGGGAGCTGCAGCCCTTATCAACCCACTGCAGGATGAAAGCTTCCTCAACAATTCATGCTGAGGGAAATGGACCATAATCTGCCATGCTGGTCCAGTGCGGGTTGGCAGATCAACCGTATTTAGCAGTCAGGGGCTTGAACCCTGGTCTACTTGAAGTGTGTGTGCTACTGCACTCCTGCTCCTGACCACTCGGCTGCAGAGACCGTTTTTTTTTTTTTTTTTTTTTTACAGTCAGCCGGGAGCTCTATCAATGATGCAGTTACGTACATCACAGAAAATATCAAGCAGCTGTGAATGCCATTCCAAAAAATATCTACCCGGTTTCCACCTTTTCCCAAACGATGGTGGAATTCCAGATGCACAGCAAGAAAAAAAGGCTCAAAACAAAGCCTCGGGGATATTCCAACAATATCCTACGATGGCCAACCTTATAGCTTTTAAACGTGCACAAGCCAAAGCACGCTACATCTGCCATCATAGTCAAAAGGAATCTTGGATCTATTTTACATCATCAGTTTACTCAGTCCAATGGTACTAAGTTGGTCTGGGATATAATCTGGAAAATGAAAGGAAAATATACATCTCGTGCTTCCTCGATCCTAGATTATAATGGATGCACTATTGCAGACAGAACTGCAATAGCCAAATTCTCTTGGGGAAACATTCTCTAATATTTCTGCAACATCATCATATTCCCCAGAGTTCCTAGTCCTGAAACAAAAAATTTAAAAACAGGCACTTAATTACTTAATTTCACATCAGAAAGCCTTTATCCCAACAACAGGCCACTCACTATACAGGCATTGAAAAGAGCTCTTATCCTTTATAAGGCAAGTGCTGTTGGACCAGATGGCATCCATTATGAAATGATTAAATGAGCAGAATCTATATTGAAGAACAGTTTCCATGTGCCTGGCCCAAGGCAATCGTTTTTGCCTTTTCCAAGCCAGGAAAGGATCCTAAAATCCCAGCTAATTATTGTCTTATTGCTTTGAGAAGCTGTTTGTGCAAAATCCTAGAGAAAGCGGTTGATTTTCATTTAATATGGTACAATACACGTTCAGAAAAACGCCACCTTCGGGGATTGAAGATGCCATTATTTCGATTTTTCTGTTATCTGGAAAGTTTTATTTTTAATTATTTAATGCAAAAATAATGAGGCTAAATAAGAAATAGAGAGATTATGAATGCAGTTTGATTAACTGCACTTAAAAAACATAAACATGTTGACGATCCAATGTTATATTCCTGCCATTAATACACTTCTACTTACTCCCGTTCTGTTTTCTATTATTATATCAAGTTTGTCACTAAGCTTTAATGTTGTTCTTCTTTTCTTCTCTGCATGAGGTTTATTAACATTAGGAGCCATAATGAGGAGTTTTTAATTTAAAATAAATGTAAAACAGCATATAATGCATGATATCAGTACAGAATTCACTTTTAAAATGGCAAACTGAAACAAATTCAGTAATCATGTGATGTGTTCCTTTTTCATCATCAATCTCAATCTTGAATGTTCCGTTATTTGCAGTGCCGTTATTTCGACAGTCCTGTATTTAGAATCAAATGGCCTTCTCTCTAGCATCCAGTACAACTTTCGAAGGAACTGGTCCATTCTGGACCATCTTATTAGACTGGAAACAACTATCTGGAATGCTTATCTAAAATGCAAACATCTTGTATCTGTATTCTTTGATATGGAGAAAGTGTATGACACAACTCGGAGATTTGGCATCTTAAAATATTTGTATAACGTCCGTCTCAGAGGGAATCTTCCCGTGTTTATTAAAAACTTTTTAGCCAATCGGTCTATCCAAGTTTACTTGGGATCCTCATTCTCTCGCTTTTTTGCCAAGAGGAGAGAGTACCACAAGGATCAGTATTAAGCATCATGCTTTTTGCCATCAACGTAAACGCTATCACAGAACAAATTCCTCCAATTGTAAACAGCACCCTCTATGTTGATGACTTCAGCATATTTTCTCAGTCATGCAAATGAGGGTTGTTGAACAACTGCAACAACCATTGATCGCCTTAACTCCTGAGCACTTGCCAACTAATGGATTCAGGTTGTTGCCTCAGAAGACCATTTGCGTACATTTTCGGTGTAACCGGAATCTTCGTCCTGAACCTGAATTGAAGCTCGGACAAAATGCTAATCCAGTAGTGCAAGACACAAAATTCTTGGGAGTCGTATTTGATAAAAAGTTTACCTTCCCGAAACACATCCGTCAATTCTGCACAAAGTGCACGAGAGGCCTGAATATTCTCTGCTCTTTGTCCTCTACATCTTGGGGTGCAACCTATTATATATACTGTTCACTTGTATCATCCAAACTAGACTATGGGTCCCAAGTCTTAGGAGAAACAAAGATATTGTTATCCAAATAGCAGTTGTTCTTGTTCGGACTCGCATAGGACACAGTCATCTGACACATTCCTATTTGCAGAGGGCTGATGACCCATCTGTGTGTCTTGTGATACAATTTTATCACTGAGACATTTTAATTGAGTGCCCAGATTTTATCGATTCACATTTTATTGCTTTTACCTATCTGTTGCCATACTGTGGCCATAGATGCTGATGCCCCAAAAAAAAATCCCAACCAACCAACCTATCTGACTGAGCTGTATACACTCAGTCAGATTTTACCAGACAGTGACAGTGTCAGCTGATTTTAAATTTTTACAAACTATTAATATTTACCAATATATACAGGGTGTCTCAAAAATACACGGCATAACTTCAGGAATGAATTCCTCAATATGTAGACAATAAAAATTTTTTATATCAACATAGTTCCGGAAATGCTTGGTTTCCGAGTTTTGAAGGTCTGTCTATGACACTTAACTATTCACGTCACCTTATAGTAATTGTTGAAAATGTCCACCTTCTGCCTGAATACAGGCCTCACATCGACGTCTCATGGACTTGCGAAGATGGCATGTTTCGTATTGTCTCACAACCTGCCACAATTCGATTGTGGAGAGTTTCCACATCAGCTACCGGAGTCGAATACACCAATGACTTTAAATGGCCCCACAAGAAGAAGTCTAGTGGGTTTAAATCAGGTGAGCGTGGAGGCCAGGCAGTTGGTCCACCCCTCTACTTCAGGAGTTGTAGATCTTGGTCGTCCTCTGTCGGCAGCAGCACGAGGTGTAAAGGTCCCATGTTCACAAAGGCGGCGATGCATACCTTCAAAAGTTTTCCTGTCTGGATATCTTCGTTCTGGGAACCTTTCGTGGTACAAATGACGAACCTCCAGAGCATTGCCGTCTGCCAAACCGTACATAAAGGGCGTATCTGCTTGCTCCTGATTTGAGTACATGGTCAGAATGGAAAACCACCAGATTCTGTCAGTAGCATGTGATGAAGGAAATCACCTGCGGGAGATAAGACATTCCGGTTAATAACTCGGGAACCAAGCATTTCCGGAACTATGTTGATATAAAATATTTTTATTGTCTACATATGAGGATCTCATTCCTGAAGTTATGCCGTGCATTTTTGAGACACCCTGTATAGTGTTGAGCATTTATTTTTAGTCATTATGCTTTATTACATTTTATGTATTTACCTTTCTTG